>NC_062555.1:33836781-34155114 GCF_016906955.1 Phacochoerus africanus | reverse complement strand
CCTTAACCCACTGGGTGAGGCCAGGGATCGAACCCGCAACCTCATGGTTCCTAGTCGGATTCGTTTCTGCTGTGCCATGATGGGAACTCCTCCCCTTTCTTTAACATCACTATGTGATGTTGCTTGTCTGGCATAAATGAGGGGTGTGTGTGTGTGTGTGTGTGTGTGTGCGCGCACATAAAAACCAGTTTTCCTCTCTATGACCAGCACATGAGTGGCTTCCATGCTTCTTTCCTGGCTGTGTAGCTCCAAGCACACAAGCAATGAGACAAACCAAAAGCTGCACAGCTTGGCCTAGGATGGAAATTCTCTTGCTGATTCCGCCAACCTTATTTCTGATGATGGCTTAAGAATGAAGGTGAACAATGGAAATAAGGCTCTTCAGAAATGAAATGTCTAAGTCAACCTTATAACTTGGGAAAACTTCTGCAAACTTGATTGCTTCTTTGACGTAAAATCAATTGTTCACTCCCCTGGGGGTTCTGCTGATTGTGTGTTGTACTCTCAGTCACCATGAATGCCACAAAGATCCCAATTCTACTTAAAACAAAAATGATTTGCTTTTATTTTTTCCATATGGAGTAAGAGGAGGGTGGAGGCAGAATAAATCTCTTTGCAGGTTCTTTCAATGAAAGTTATTAAGCAATGGATGATTTATTTTATATTCAGACTCTAGAGTATTTAAAAAAATCTAGGCCATTTATGTTTATTTTACTTAGGAACAGTCTAAGAAAATAGTGTGAGTGAAATATTTCACTCTGCCCTAACAGTTTTACAAGCAAATTTTATTAAATGATGAGAATGCATGTAAGGGAAAGCATGAAAAAGTGCTAGTGAAAGAGAGAAAAAAGTATATATTTTTAGTAAAGACCACTAAACTAGCTTTATAAATATAAGCTGAAATCACTAAATGACAAACAGCTAATTGATTTCTGTTTGGTAGCACATGTAGGACCATGATAATTACTGCCCCCAAATACTAAGATATATCTGTTATATTACATTCTTTTTTTTTTTTTATGACCATACCCATGGCACATGGAAATTCTCTGGGCCAGGGATTGACTCTGAGTTGCAGCTACAACTTAACAGCTGTGGCAACACTGAATCCTTAGCCCACTGAGCCACAGTGAGAACTCCTTTTACATTTCATTCTTTAGTGGAGTAATACTCAAGGCTTTACTGCAGTCCTTCTCAGTAAACGTGGTTGTATAAATGATCGCTTCAAGCGATCTGTTCTAAGTTAGAGACTTCAGTAGCTTCTTGGTGTTTGGTTATTTTGCAGCGTATGAAGCACTACTGGGGATGGGGGGTGAGTGCATCCTAATTGCCCACAAGGTTTTCTAAACTACATTCTCTCTTGGACAGCTTGTAATCCTGTAGAGCAGTTCATCTCTTTATGGGGTACCCTATCCCATCTCAACCCCAAACAAGACAAAATCAGCTGCCTAACTGAGGGAGTGTATCTGTATCCCTCAGGGGTTTTAGATAGGAAAAACCATTTGAGAGGATGTATTGAGAAGATGTATGCATTTCTGAGAGGATTTTTATTTCTGGACAAAGGAGTGTATCCCAGCACCAAATACCACCTGCTAGTCCAGCAAGATAGTGTTAACGCATTTTCAATCGACTGTGGTTTTCAAATAATTTACATTTGCATATGCAGCCTAGGATGTGAGGTCTTTGCAGAATTTGTTTCAAGCAGGTACTGGATACTTTGCTTAAAGTTCATCATGAGAACTGTTTCAGGCAAGGAAGCTCCAAAAATTCTGCTCCTGAACCACAGTAAGAAGAGGAGGATATAAGAGCACTTTCTCTTTGAAACCCACCGGAAGATTCCATCACAGTTTATTTTCATCTACGAGGCTGTTTGTGATGGCACCAAATTCCAGCGATCAGGGGAGAGCTTATGTCTTTTTGTCAGATCCACCACTTTGAATAATGATCTATCAGCTTTGGAGATTTGAACTTCTGAGATTAGAGATAGCTGTGGGCAGAGAGAACCTCCTCCCCACTGTGATCTAAAATTCCCACGGAAATTAATATGCTTTCAGCTGAGCCAGCTCAGACACAGCGGAGTCAACACTATAGAATTTATCTGAAAAGGAACCTCCCCCCCCGCCCCCCAAATCCTGACACGTCTTGAAAAAGCCTCTAAAAATCTAGACATGATTGCCTGTGAAATATGGGTGGAAGGTTGATGGTCCGGACCTGAAAAGCCTAAATCCATTTGTAGTTTTTGCTGAACTTTAGTCTGGTTCCCTTACGTATGGCCTCGTTCCTGGTCCCGTAAAGGAGACAAGCTCCATGTGTGGGAGACAGCAGGCAGGGCTGGCTTCTTGGAGGAGGTGGCAGCTCTTGGATGAAATACAGTATCTTTAGCACACAGGACACATTAAGGGTCATGAAGGCACTTTTAGACACTTCCTTTTGGGGCTTTCATTCCCTGAATCTCTTAAGTTGGATCTGGCCCCATTTATAAAACTTACCTAAAAGGACCAACTCTAGATTCAGTGAAGACATTTCTTTGCGTTCGCTTTTCTCCTTCAAATGGGAGAATAAAGCAGATGAAGACATTTGAAGAGAACCATCAAGACCTGCCCCTCCACCCATCCATCATGGTGTCCCAACTTCATCCTATACCGATGGAGTGTTCTGTGAAAAAGACCTTTTCTACATAACCGAAACAAAAGGACAGGAAAGGAGAACAACCCAACTGCCAACTCCGCTTCAGTCAATGGAACTTGAAAAATCATTGCTTGAGCAATACTTGGCTGAGTACATCAGTGCCCACACGCTAGGCTGGAGGATTGGGTGGTGGGTGGGCGGAAAGGTGAGCCATGAACCTCAAAATCCAGTCAGTACCCCCACTTTGCACCTGCCCCTCAGTCAAGGAGGGTCTCTCTCCTGAGCCTTTAGGTCTCCACCTGCACTCTGGAGGTCAACTTCTGGCTTTGCCCTTGGCTAGCTAGGTGGAGTGTTTCCCAGGGCACCTCAGCATCTTTGCCTGTGAAGACATTACTTCCCGGGGCTGCTGTGGGACGTCAAGAGGACAGTGAGTGGGATGGTCTCAAGAGAGGGATGGCACACAATAAAGGCTCAGCAAAATGGCAGTGACACTCAAAAAAAGTGTCGGTCACATCCAGAGGCACATTCGCTGGTAAAGTGGCAATAAACCTGGGATGCCAGAAAACATTTTACTAGAAACGATCATTGCTCGCATGAATTTTTTTTTTTAAGGGATCTCATACAAATTTTTTTTTTTGTCTTTTTGCCATTCCTTGGGCTGCTCCCGCAGCATATGGAGGTTCCCAGGCTAGGGGTTGAATCAGAGCTGTAGTCGCTGGCCTATACCAGAGCCACAGGAACACGGGATCCAAGCTGTGTCTGCAACCTACATCACAGCTCAATGCAATGCCGGATCCTTAACCCACTGAACAAGGCCAGGGACCGAACCCACAACCTCATGGTTCCTAGTCGGATTTGTTAACCACTGAGCTGCGACGGGAACTCCTCTCATACACATTTTAATCACAGACACAGACAAATTCTTCAAAGACCTGGAGAGGTGCTAGAAGATTAGAAGTGGAGAATGTTTTTTATTTTCAAACAAAAAGGTAGATCCTGCAAAAGTGAATCTGGGGCAAGAATGCAGTGGGTCATTGCATAGATGCTCTCTGTGTACCTAGAAGAGGAAGCAGTGTCACAAGAGACAGCAAGTGTTGGTCCAGGTCATGTGCAACCTGGATGCAGTCCCTCATGTTTTTTTTTTTTTGCTATTTCTTGGGCCGCTCCCGCGGCATATGGGAGGTTCCCAAGCTAGGGGTTTGATCGGAGCTGTAGCTGCCAGCCTATGCCAGAGCCACAGCAACTCAGGATCTGAGTCACGTCTGCCACCTACACCACAGCTCACGGCAACACTGGACCCTTAACCCACTGAGCAAGGGCAGGGATCGAACCAGCAACCTCATGGTTCCTAGTCGGATTCGTTAACCACTGTGCCACGACAGGAACTCCCCGCATGTTTTTTTAATTTTTAAAAATTTTTTGGCTTTGTAGGGCTGCACCCACCACGTATGGAGGTTCCCAGGTTAGAGGTCGAATTGGAGCTGTAGCTGCCGACCTACACCACAGCCACAGCAACACTGGATCCGAGTCACATCTGTGACCTACACCACAGCTCATGGCAGGAGCTGGATTCACTGAGCAAGGGATTGAACCTGCGTCCCGTGGATGCTAGTCAGATTTGTTTCTACCGAGCCATGATGAGAACTCCCCCTCATGTTTTTTTAAAAGCTAAAAAGGGCAGAAATGGGAAAATGATTACTTCAAAGGTAGAAAGGTTTTATTTTACCGGAAGGTGAGAATTGAATTCAAGTCTTTGAGAAAAGCTTGCTCTTTTTTTTACTTTAAATATATGTATACATGTGTGAATGTATTTAATCCTGGAAAAGGATTATAATGGGCTATCCATTTTAAACTCCATGAGGACAGGCAGTGTCCTTGGTTCCTAGAATAATACCTGGGAGAAGTGACTATTTATTGAATAAATGAATGACTATGCAATGAGGCAATATGTACCCACCCAAACCCTGTTGGGAAGAATGGGGGAGTAACCAGAATGAGGTCTTATTTTTATTTGTTCAGTTTGTTTTTGGCAATGCATAGTGCATGGTTTAACTGGGTTTCTTCGGGAGAACGTATGCACACACTCACACACTGCAAACTCTTGTCTATGCTTATGAAATTGTGTTCTTTCTGGAGTGATTGTATTCCGGGAAACTCAGTCCTGAGATGACGACCTTGGGAAACTTGTGGGGTATATCCTTCACTCAGTGGGGAAGATTCTATTCTATTTTATTTTATTTTAAATACTTTATTTTATTTCATCTTTTTGTCTTTTTAAATAATGATTTTTATTTTTATTTTTGATTACAGCTGGTTTACAGTGTTCTGTCAATTTTCTACTGTAGAGAGTTTTGTCTTTTTAGGGCCGCTCCCATGGCATATGGAGGTTCCCAGGCTAGGGGTCCGATTCGGACCTGCAGCTGCCCGCCTACACCAGAGCCAGATCTGAGCTGCATCTGCAACCTACACCACAGCTCATGGATCCCCAACCCACTGAGCGAGGCCAGGGATTGAACCTGCGTCCTCATGGATCCTAGTTGGGGTTGTTCACCACTGAGCCGTGACAGGGAACTACTCAGTGGGGAAGATTCTATAACAGCAAGCTGGGCTGCACTTGGGCATATAGGAACATGACTACCCCTAACTTACCGATGTTGAACTAGTATTATTAGCAATCACTAGGGAGCTGTCAGGCAAGGGCGACCCTCAGTGTCAACCCTTCTGGGAGGAAGTGCTCTTTGTCATGGGATGAAGGGTGAGGTCTAGGAGGAGGCCTCTCTCTGTCTCTCGGGGATCTCATGGTCAAAGCTTGCACACCAGAAAGAAGGTAGGCGAGCTGGGTTTTGTGACATGGTGGCCAGTCAGGAGACAGGAAAGGGGCCCGAAGTAGGATGGACCTGCGGGCTAGACTATGAAGCAAATTAACTTTTAAACAGGGTTGTCATAAGGTACTTCCCATCAGGTAGTTCCCTGACGGATCAGGTTTTGGAAAACGAATCCAACATATTGTCCTCATCTCAGGCCCTGGTTGGGTTGTGAAAAAATGTTGACTGATTTTTGAAATAAAAGGGCCTATGTCATAGGCGTCTCCTTTCTCACCATAAGTAGCTCTTCTTGCAGACAGTGATTTTCAGGTCAAAGAGCTTTGATTTTGTTTTTGTTCATTGGTGCTCCCCGCTGTTAAGAGAACAGAATTATGTCTCCAGCTCCTTCTTTCCTTACCCACTAAGCTGAGGATTTGGTAGTAGATAATATGGAGAAGGAAAGCAATAAGACCCGCCACATCTTCATAAAGGATCCATTGTCTGTGCCAGGCACTTTGCACATGTCATTGTGTTCATTCCTCTTGGCAGTTGTGACGCATGGGTCTTTTTTTTTGTCTTTTTACCTTTTCTAGGGCTGTTCCTGCGGCATATGGAGGTTCCCAGGCTAGGGGTCCAATCGGAGCTGTAGCCGCTGGCCTACACCAAAGCCACAGCAATGCGGGATCCGAGCTGCGTCTGCAACCTACACCACAGCTCATGGCAAGCCGGATCCTTAACCCACTGAGCAAGGGCAGGGATCGAACTCGCAACCTCATGGTTCCTAGTCGCATTGGTTAACCACTGTGCCATGACGGGAACTCTGACTCATGGATCTTCTTTTGTCTTTTTTTTTTGTTGTTGTTGTTGTTGTTGTTGTTGTTGTTGTTGCTATTTCTTGGGCCGCTCCCGCGGCATATGGAGGTTCCCAGGCTAGGGGTTGAATCGGAGCTGTAGCCACAGGCCTACGCCAGAGCCACAGCAACGCGGGATCCGAGCCGTGTCTGCAACCCACACCACAGCTCACGGCAATGCCAGATCGTTAACCCACTGAGCAAGGGCAGGGACCGAACCCGCAACCTCATGGTTCCTAGTCGGATTCGTTAACCACTGCGCCACGACGGGAACTCCAGACTCATGGATCTTCTTATCCCCGTTTTACAGATGTGAAAACCAAGGCACAGAATGGCTAAACCACTGGCCTAACCTCACCCAGGGAAGGAGAGGTCGACCCAGGCATTGAACTGAGAATGATCTGGCTCCAGAATTCCTGCTGTTTCTTTCAGGACACCTCCCCGTGCTGGACTCCTGGGCACTTTTCCACATTCTCTGGATAGACATGCAGAGGAGCAGATGGGCTCAGTGTGACCAGATCAGGTTCATTACTGAATCAGGATGCACAGCAAGCCAGGACTCTGAGATGCCGGGCTTTGTGGCAGAGAAAGTTTATTCACAAGGCAGCTGAGCAAGAGGATGGAAGGACAAGTCTCAGACCTGCTCCCCCGAAAGCGAGGGGCTTAACACATTTATGGGTTAAAGAGGCCATGTGGTCTTCACGGTGGGGAAAGGGGAGGTAATCAGTGTCTGGACAAGCCTGTCTGAGCCACATGCTTCTTCGTGGGATGTAGGTTCAAAAATAGAGGCACTTAGCATGATCTGAGGGTGGAGTGTGGGGCCCTCTGATGTCAAAAGGTTATTCATTGGACACCTGAACAAGCCCAGTTTTCCAGTCCGTGGTCCCCACCAGTCTTAGCCAGCTCTAGCTGGAACTAGGCACCCCTGACTCCAAGACCCTGGGCAAACACCTTACGGTTTAGGCTTTGGAGGGTATGCAATTTGCAACAAAATAATCAAGGCACGTTTGCTCAGTGAACGCAGGCTACAAGAGAAGGGATTTTTAAATAAGACATAAAACGAACTAAGAATTTCTATTAGGAGTTCCCACTGTGACTCAGCGGTTTAAGAACCCAACATAGTGTCCATGAAGATGTAGGTTCGATCCCTGGCCTCGCTCAGTGGGCTAAGGATCTGGTGTTGCCGTGAGTTGTGGTGTAGGTCAGATCCAGCATTGCTGTGGATGTGGCGTAGTCCTGCGGCTACAGCTCTGATTTGACCCCAGGCTGGAAACTTCCACATGCTGCATGTGAGGCCCTAACAGAAAAAAAATGAAAGAATTTCTGTTAGTCACCGGTTTCTGTTAACCCTGTAGGGCACAGTTTTATCAGGAGCAGGACAGACGTGCAGCCCTGGAGTGAGCATGTGGCACTGGGATGCCCTCGTGGTGAACACTCATCTCTTGCCCTTTTCATGCAAGTGTGTGGGGGGGATTCTGCCACCCCCCACCTTCCCCACTCCCATCAACAATCTCCTGCCTCTGAAAGAATTCACAACAAGGGATTTGTCACCTGAGATCGAACCAGTGACCCATCCAGCTCAGTTTCCTGCCTCTTGGGTTTGGCTGAGTCATGACACTTGAGCAGGAGGCAGAACGCTGGGCAGCCCCCAAGGCAAGCAGACAATATTGCTGGTGTAAGTGGGATGAAAACATGCCTGCTGACCCCAGGCCCGTGGGTGCCCCAGAGCAGCAGATTTAATGAAGCAAGTGGCCAGGTGAGGTCACAGACCAAATTCCAGGCATGTTTTGCCCACCCTGAGTTGAAGGGCCTCCTTGCATCTCTCTGTCAGATTTATAGACACATCTGAATCTCATTTTTTAAAATTCCAGACTCTGGGCTTTGATATATTTCTCTCTAATACTTTTCTGCTGTGGCCTGAGAAGCCAAAGGCACATTGGCCTTGGCCTTGCAATTAACATTAACAGAAGAGGAAAATTGAAAACGATCTTGAAAATTATTTTAATAACATTTACAGAGTACCCTGAGACAAGCTTTAAAATGTTTTCTTACTTCACAGGGAGTTGGGTTTTGGGTATACCCTGCCTTTTGTATCATCTTTAAATTATTTCCCCAGCACGTAAGCATGCTGACCGCCTCCACGAGCCATCAAGAGCATATGTGTTAACTAGGGCCAGTGGTTCACTGACAAGGCAGGTCAAAGGGCTATTTCAGTGGCCCAGTTGGGAGATTCTAGGTCAGATACTGGGAGGACCCCAGGTCCCAGGTGGCTCTCGGCTTGGGTTCTGAGAATGATGTCTTGGGAAGTAGAACTGGAAGGATCTTCACCTGGGTGTCAAGTCAGACTCAAGGGGCTGGTGTGGACACTGATGGGCCAGACCCCAAAGCCCCAAGGTCGTGGGGATTAAAGATCCACCTGGATTGTCCCTCATGCCTGCAGTGTTTCCCCTGTGATGGACTCCAGGCTGGGCTGGATACGTACCAGAGTCTCTTGCAATGTGTGTATCTCACGAGGCCAGAGAACTAGGTCCAGAGGCTGCCATAGTGGGGTTGAGTCTTTTTTTTAAACTTCTTCCTATTTCTTTCTGGCCTCATACATGATTTTTAGTTTATTTCATGTATATTTTTGTTCATTTTTTTCTTTATTGGTGCGGCTGAATTAAGAGTTACAGAGAATTAGCCAGAAGAGGAGAAATGCCCCTTCCCCTGTCCTCTTTGTCCCTCTTCCTTTTCCAGGAACAGAAAACAAATTAGATCACAGGATGACTAGGACTTTTCTCAGATGACCAGCGTTCCAATACAAGGGCCGAAATTCAGGGGGATCCTTTGGATGATTCTGTGTTCAGACACTTCCGGTTGAGCCAAAACCATGCTCCTGGGTTATCATGGCTGGTGTACCTGGAATGTGAGCCCAGAGTTAGCCCAGCTGGCTGAGGAGATGAGGCGAGTTAGGAGCAATGGTCCAGAGTTCAAGTTGATTACACTGGCATTTTTTTCTTTGGAAAGTTGCAAAGCACTGACATTCAAATATCTTCCCCGTTAATGACGGGTTTTTCATATAACAGGCATAAAGCAGGTTAATGAGCCCCACGGCACCCCAGTTGCTGAATTAATGACTGAGCGAAGACAGTTCCAGAGCCCGGGCGGGCTGATCTGCCATTTAGGGCATCCTGAGCTGGCAGGAGGAGCAAGCTGCCAAGACTCACCGTGGAACTGATTGAGTTTCTCAAACAGCCTGTGTTATTTTAATTAGAGCGGGATATGTAGACCATGGTGCCTTGATAAACCAGCGACATAATGAAGACTGTTTCTTCTCCCCTCCTCTCTCTCCGCCCCCTTCCAATGCAGCAATTATTTCCCTGACCTCGGGAACTGCATTTCAAAGAGGTCTGAAGACAGGCTTAGGCCTGCTGCTCTGCTGAATTCTGCGGTGCCCAATTACTGACCCCGGAGTCAGCATTCCGAAGATTAGAGTCAGGGGCAGTTTGCTTCACAGGCTCACTCCTAATAATATACCTTCCGCGCAGACACCATTAACCTGCCGTTCCCAGTTAGCCCATAAGGTTTGTCTAGGGGCCAAATTGTTATCAGCTCTCAGGGGGTCAGGCCCCTGGCTCTAATTAGAAACAGAGGCCTCTGCAAGAGAGAAAGTCGGAACAGTCCCCAGAGAGTAAAACGCTGCGGGTGGAGGAAGGCAAGGTGAGCAGTCATTCTGAGGCTTGGGACGTACAAGGACCACGACACCTACGGTGATGGAAGCATCGCAGATCATTCCGCGTCGCCAGCATCTTAGAGCTGGCACGTGGATAGCACAGGGACCGGTGCATGACTGGCTCCCTTTGCTGTACAACAGAAACTAAGGAAACATTGTAACTCAGCTAGACTTTAATAATAAATAATAATACAAGAAAGCTAGCTCCGATTTTCCTCGCAAGTTCTGGTCCTGGAAGCTGGGTGGGTGATGCTGTTGATACGGAGCTGATGTCGGTGTCCCTGAGGACACCGTGAATCCTTAGCCCCGTCCCTAAGCAACGTGCCCCCCCTGGGGGGAGTGGGATGAGGGTCACCTGTTTTCTTTAGGGCTTAATGCCCTCTGGGAACACCCCTTGGCCAAGGCCGACCACAGCCACAACTGCGGTTGTAACCCCCGCTCCATCACTGGCCTAGCCAAGAAGACAGGCAGTTAGCTTGGCAAAAACACAGGGTGACGGGGTCTGGGAGAGGCGAGGGTCCCCCGTGGAAGCCCAGGGAGGAGGCGTCAACCTGGTCAGGGATGGGGGTGGTGGAAGAAAGCCTGTGTAAGCTCCCTCTGAAGGGAGGGCAGAGCTGGTCACAAGGGGCGGGGAGGGGGGCAGGGGCAGAGTGTGACAGCAGGAGTGAAGGGTGACAGTGGGGGCTCTTCCAGGGTGGACATGGTGATGCCTTGGTATTTAGCACACAGTAGATTTACATGGCACGTAGTAGGTGCTCAGTAAATTCTGTTGGCTGGCTTGTGAAGGAGGGGGTGGGGGCCAGGTCTGAGGAGTGGCCTCACTGGCCTCTTTGAATAACTTGGGCTTTACCCGAAACCCTAAAGGCACTTGGGAGCTGCGAAAAGGCAGTGAGGCTGATTCTATTGCTTCTTGGAGGTGTGTGTGTGGGGGGTATAAAAGGCAGCTCTTTGCTTGAGAGCAAGTCTTACAATTAGGGGATGACAAATAGGCACTGAGTTGGGGCCCATGCAGAGTCCCCCCAAATGTCCCTTCTCCTTCTGGAATCTCTATGTCCCTCTCTCTTCCCCTTTTCCCCATCCTTTAGCTTTTCCTACTCCTCTGTCCCTTCCCCAGGGCCTGAGTCTCAACTGGAGGGGAAGTGTCAGATGCTCAGGTCCTGTGGTTTGGGAGAAAGCCCTAGGATGTCTGGCCAAG
The DNA here is from genome assembly GCF_016906955.1 of Phacochoerus africanus. Classification (NCBI taxonomy): domain Eukaryota; kingdom Metazoa; phylum Chordata; class Mammalia; order Artiodactyla; family Suidae; genus Phacochoerus; species Phacochoerus africanus. Next base: position 34,143,924 of record NC_062555.1, on the reverse strand, counting down.
TCTAAGACAACCCTCTTTCCTATAGTGTCGATTGTATATGTTCTTATGCTCAGGACCTTTATTCAACTTTATATGACTTTACACCTGTTTCTCTTTCCTTTTATCATTTCCCCAAATATCCCAGGTACTTAATGGTGGTTGGATCAGGGCAGTGAGATTAATGGGAACATTCCTCAAAGCTGTCCCTGTTGTGGGTAGCTTAGCTTTATTTCACCTCCTCATTTCATAATGAAAGCAATGTTTCAAAGTTGTTTCTGCCTTCATCGCAGGGCTTTCTTCTCTTTCCAGTGATCAAGAGTCTTTTCTTGTCACTTTCATAACATGCACACCAGAGTTCTTCCATCTCTTAGACTCCGAGTGACCCTAAGACTTAGAGGATGGTTTTCCAACTGGGCTCCCTAAGCAGGGGGGTTGGTCTGAGGGGATGAGGGTGGGGCTGAGGAAGGCAGGCTTTAACCACAGTGACTTCAGATCACTTGGGGGCTGCACACAGCATATGATCCCATTGGGGTCAAGGGTTCCATGGTTGAGCAAAGCTTGAGGACGACTGCTCAAGAGAGTTGCCTGAGGCTGATTGCCTGGGAAAAGGCAAGGAGCCTCAAAAACTCAGTGTCACCAAGAACACATGGCCTGCCACTGCTGATCTAGAAGAAAAGGACTCGGGAGGCTGGGAGCCTTAGAGTCACTGTGGTTGCACTATAAGGACCTGTGATCATTTCTCACCTCTCTTTTGGGAATCCTTAAGAGAAACTACTTAAGTGATTTAAGAGATGAGTCAAGTAGAGGGAGGCAACCAATATTTATTGACATCATCTAATTATCAAGCCTTGTGCTTTCTGTGGGTAATTTCACTTCTCTCCGAAACTATAGGAAGAAGGTGTGGGGAAGTAGAGGAACATGAGTTCCAAGTCCAAGTAATCACTAATGAAGCTCAGATGAGCCAGAAAGACAGCATCTTTATATTCCTCACTTCGCAGCTACTGGATAGAAAAGGTCAAGTTAGAAGCAATATCCCCAAACGCTCCAACTTATCCATTCATAATAGATACCATAAAACTATGCCACACACACTCTCAAATTGAGGTTCTCAAACTTTCATCCATAAATATCACCTAGAAGCCTAGGAAAAATAAAGACTTTCAGTCTCCGCCTGCAGAGACAAGGATTCAGTAGGTTTGCAACAGGGTCCAAGAAGTGACATCTTATTATGCAGAGAATCATTGGAAGACTATTCTGCTAGGAAGGCAAAGTAACCATCCCTTAACCTGGAAGCTGGCTTTGTTCAAGGTCATTTGCATCTGGAAAAGGTATGGTTGCTAGTTACTTTGGAAAGTGAGGTCATTGGATTGATCCGCTCTTGGTCAGTCTGCATTAAATATGGCTGGACTTCTTCAAGATGGCCTAATGTCATCTGCATTTATATGAATGTAAAGGAAATCTTCTTCTTTATTTTTGGCTGCTCCTGCAGTATGCAGAAGTTTCCAGGCCAGGGATTAAACCTGGGATTAACCTAAGGCACAGCGGTGACAACACTGGATCCTTAACCCTCTAGGCCACCAGGGAACCCACTTCTGCTCTTCTTTCTTTTCTCTTGTTATTTTTCTTATAGCTGCAATCTCTGCTGATAAGTAGCTAACTATTATTTTAGAGCTGATTATTTTGCGAAGTGTGTCTATGTTCAATACAACTAAATCAGCCTTGCACACAAAGTTCTAAAATCAATAGGCCTGAAGACACCTGGGTAGACCCTTTCTTTACCATGGCCAGAGTGTGTCCACCCGTGTGTCTTTGTTCATTTCTTTGGCAGAAGATGCCCTCTTCACCTTGTCAATTCCTATTGATCCTCAAAGGGTCATTGCAAATGTCACATCCTCCAAAAGCCTTTCCTGGTTTGCTTCTTCCATTTCCTCTTTCTCGCATAATGAAATGGGACTGCCATCATCTTTGAACCCATAAAACTCATGGTTATAATTCTTTAGTGGGACATATTTTTCCTCCTTCTTTATCTTCTATTTTTATTGCTTTATTAAATTACTTAAAATACTTATTGCAACACTGAAGTACTACAGAGGTATGCATAGTCAGGAGTGAAGCCTCAGATTAACAGAGACACACTATTATATATAAAATAGATAAACAATAAGGATCTACTGTACAGTGCAGGGAATTATGTTCAGTATCTTGTAATAACCTACAATGGAAAAGAATCTGAAAAAAGAATATATACATATATATATATATTCTTAAATGAATTACTTTGCTGTACATCAGAAAATAACACAACATTGTGAATCAAATATACCTCAATTAAAAAAGAACTAAAGTCTCCGTCTTCTGCATCTGTCCCACTCCTTACTGCAGACATTTGAAAATGTATTTGCAGCATGCTTCTAGAGAGATGCATACTCAGCTCTTCCTCCTAAACACAGGCTTATTGCACTTTTTCTGGAAGGTTGAATCCATATTAAAGTAGACTCCTGTCTGCTGCTCCAGCACATTCCTGTCGAACTCCAGAGAATGTTCAGTCTGTCCTTTAATTTGGATTTAAACAATGTGATGTTACCTACAGGTAAATTCATGAGTGCATCTCCTATTCTATCCATCTTGTCCTGATCTCTTTGAGGGCACAAGGCCCCATGTGCATACTGTCAAAAATGGAGATGACAGCACCACCTAGACTAGCCCTCAACCCTCTCCTCATCCTCCTCAGTCCTTTGCTGTGTTACCTCTCTCACCCAGAGTAGGTGAACCTTTCTATGAAGGACTAGACAGTAAATATGATAGGCTCTGTGGTCATACAGACTCAGTGGGAAAGCAGTCCTAGGCAGTATGCAAATGAAAGGGCATGTCTAGCTTCCAGCCAAACTGATTTATGGACACTGATATTTGATTTCGATTCTTTTATTTTTTTCTCCCTCCCCCCCACCAGTCATTCAAAGATACGAGAACCAAATGGGACAGGTTGGGGGGAGGGATAGACTGGGAGTTTGGGACTGGCATTTGCACACTGAGGTATATGGAATGACTGGCCAACAGGGACCTGCTGTATAACACAGGAACTCTACCCAATAGTCTGTGATAATCTATGTGGGAAAAGAATATGGGAAAAAAAACCCCCAAAATGTGAAAACTGTTCTGAGCTTGTGTGCCATACAAAAAATAGGAAGTAGACTGATTTGGCCCAAGAACCATACCTCCTCAAGACTTCACTTCTTTTTTAAAAAAAAATTATATTATTTTTAGTAAAGCATAGTTAACTTACAGTGTTGTATCAATTTATGCTGTACAGCATAGTGACCCAGAAATATATATGTTTTTATATTTTTAATATTTATATTATTATATTTATATTACATATTTTATATATTTATTTACATGTATATTTTTTCTCATATTATCTTCCATCATGTTCTATTCCAAGAGACTGGATATAGTTCCTTCCCTGTGCTATATATAGTAGGAGCTCATTGCTTATCCATTCTAAATGTAATAGTTTGCATCTAGCAACCCCAAACTTCCCATACATCCAACGTTCTCCCCTCCTCCTTGGCAACCACCAGTCTGTTCTCTATGTCTGTGAGTCTGTTTCTGTTTTGTAGATGGGTTCATTTGTGATTCCACATGTAAGCAATATCACATGGTATATGTCTTTCTCTTTCTGACTGACTTCACTTAGTATGAGGATCTCTAGTTGCATCCGTGTTGGTGCAAATGGCATTATTTCATTCTTTTTATGGCTAAGTAGTATTCCATTTGGTATATGTGCCACATCATCTTAATCCATTCATCTGTCGATGGACATTTAGGTTTTTTCTATGTCTTCGCTCTTGTGAATAGTACTACAATGAATACCTCTTTTTTTCTTTTTGTATCTAAGCTCTTGAAGTTGCTAGTGACTGTCTACCCCCTTTGAGGGGTGGGGCAGGTATGTAAATCTTCAGATTCTGAGGCCAGAGGAGGGAAGGCAGAAGGACTCTCAAGCTGTTTTGACTTTTAAGTAACTATCTCAAATGCAAAAAAAAAAACAAAAACAAAAAACAACCCAAACCAGACTCCCCTTTTACTTTTCTTATAGGGTTAAAAGAGTATTTCCTTTCTAACTTTGAGTTAAAACATCATCATTTACTGTACATATTTTGTTTTACTTTCTTCCATTTGATTCATTTCCTGAAAATAAGTGCATTTGTTTATTTTTTACTTTTTGGCTTTTTAGGGCTGCACCTGTGGCACATGGAAGTTCCCAGGCTAGGGGTTGAATTGGAGCTGCAGCTGCCAGCCTATGCCACAGCCACTGCAATGCAGGATCTGAGCTGTGTCTGTGACCCACACTACAGCTCATGGCAATGCCAGATCCTTAACCCACTGAGCAAGGCCAGGGATTGAACCCAGGTCCTCACAGCTACTAGTCAGGTTCATTACTGCTGTGCCACCACGGGAAGTCCATGAAAATAAGCGCTTTTAAAACTCTGTTTTATGGTCTCTTCATCATCCGTGGAATGCCCGGTACAAATTCAGTGGTCAAATTTTGAAAGGAGTTGCTCCCAAGAATAATTTCTCTCAACCCTGCCTTTCTCAACTAACTCACTTTATCCTCATTCGATCCATGTTAACTCCTTTCTACTCTTCCCCATATAAACCAGCAAATACAAAACAATAGCATAGGCCTTCAAAATGTCTTATTTTTACAAAGAGACTGTTTTGGAAATCCAACAAAAATGGGATAGAAATAAGGGAAGGCATATTTACCTCTCCAGACTCAGTTTCATTTCTTAAATCACGAGACCCCTCTTCCTGGGGATAGAAGATAGACACTGTTTTACCTGTGATCCCGTGAGAAATCTCAGCATGGCGGGTTTGTGCAGACTCTCCACAAAGTTCAACACTCTTGGTCACTTTCATGAAAATGGACATCAGATTCTGCCTGTGTTTGGGTTGAGTCTGCCTTTGTTTGGGTTGAGTCTGTGACAGCGTCTGAAGTTGCTCTGACCCCCCGTCCTGCCTTCCCTGCCTTTCTTGAAAGCAGATGTGGAATTCAAAGTAGACTCTGTGCCTTTTTCGTATTCTTAGAGTTTGAGTTTGAGTGACCACAGAGAAATGACCACTGATGAGAATGGCAGCAGGGAGTGGAGTGGTCAGAGAGACACTTTTTCCAAAGAGCTCAAATGTACCTTGGACTCTGGAACCCACGGTCGCACACTGGGGTCTCCGATTTACATATTTTTCCTTGGTCAAAAGAGAGAATGTCTAACAAGCCTAGAGTATGCTCAGCAACCATATGAAATTCCTCATAAATCATTTATAGGAAGAAAAGTAAACACGCCTGTCTCTTTGTGTTTTAGTTCCTTGGCAGAGAGCTCTATTTCAGCTGGCCTCGTGTCAACCTAGGTGTTTTCCCCCAAACACTCCAGTTCCTCCTGCTCATGTGATCTTTTATGTAAATTTTTTTTTTTTTTTGGAAAGGCATACCTGATTCTCTGTCCTCTGTACATGGACAGTTTCAAAATGTGCTCTGCCTTCACTGGCAGTGTGATGACCTAGTGTTATAAACATAGAATAAACACGTGCCGTATTAACCTAGAAAGAGCCTTTCAGGAACACGTTTTCAAGGAATCATGGGCCCATTTTCAAAGATTTGTTCCAGCTCTCCTGACACAATATCATATGGTTAAGAGCAGGAGTTGGCAGACATCAGCAGTGCTTGCTTTTGTATGGCTCGTGAGCTAAGAATGGTTTTTTTAACATTATAAAATTATGAGAGACAGCAGAAGAAAAGGATGTAATGATCTGTGAATTATAAAGAGTTCACATTTCAGCCTCCGTAAATAAAGGTTTGTGGGTTTTTTTCTTTGCTTTTTAAGGCTATACCCATGGCATATGGAGGCTCCTAGTCTAGGGATTGAATTGGAGCTATAGCTGCTGGCCTACGCCGAAGCCACAGCCACAACAGATCTGAACCACATCTGTGACTTACACCACAGCTTATGCCAACACTGGATCCTTAACCTACTGAGCGAGGCCAGGGATCAAACCCACATCCTCACAGAGACTACATCAGGTTCTTAACCCACTGAGCCACAATGAGAACTCGAGTAATGCTTTCTTTTTTTTTTCTTTTTCTTCTTCTTCTTCTTTTTTTTTTTTTGTATTTTTAGGGCCATACCCACAGCATATGGCGTTTCCCAGGCTAAGGGTCAAATTGGAGCTGTAGCTACTGGCCTATCCCACAGCCACAGCAACATAGGATCTGAGCCATGTCTGTGACCTACACCATAGCTCATGGAAATGCTGGATCCTTAACCCACCAAGTGAGGCCAGGGATCAAACCCACATCCTCACAGATACTAGTCGGGTTCACTTGGGCTGAGCCGCAACAGGAACTCCTCCATAAATAAAGTTTTATGGAGGTCACAGCCATGCCTATTTGCTCTGTCTTATCTCCAGTTGCCTGTGCCTCCATGGATGGAGCAGAGTCCAGGGGCAGATGTTGCCCTTTTGGCCTGCAAAGCCCTTTACTGGAAGTTTGCTGTACCCTGGTTTAGAGCATGGGCTCTGGCTCAGAAGTTCTCAGCTCTCAATTCTGGCTTTGCCCCTTATAGTGTGAAATCTGGAAGTTTGTCTTGTTGATAAAATATTTTATTGTCTGTAGACTACTGTCTACTTCATTGTTTTCTTGTGAGAATTAAGTGGGCTTCCCCAGGTTCTCTATTCCCTCTATTTCATCCATCCATCCATCCATCCATCCATCAAATTAAAAAAACTCCACTCCCTCTAGATGTCACTATTTCAGTTGGAAGTATTGCTCTCCTTCCCAATCAAGGCCCAAAAGTTCAAATAAGAGACTTTGCAAGGTTACAGATTGACCTGGTATTTAGACTCTGTGAACAACAGTCTCAATCTTTGGAGCTTGGTTTTCCATCAACTCAACAGTAAGATGATAAGAAGCACTTTTCCTACTCACAGAAAAGCCATGCATGTCCTTCTGTGTCTGGACGGAGGAATTCTGGGTGTGAACCTATGTTTTGTAGCTTTAATTCTTCCTGAGCATTCAGAAGCAACCCTATAGGCCTATGGCTTTTGTGTTCCTCATTTCGGGTGGCAACTTCCCAGTTCCCAAGGCTTCACCTGCTGTAGGTGTGCCATCTGGGTGACCTTGGGCACTGGTTAGATCAGGTTTGTGAGGGCTTGAATGAACTGATCTCAACCCTCCGCCATCACAAGTGGGCATCTCACCCCCTTGTGCCCATCTTAACACCATAACCATGCTTCTTTCATCATGAGCTTTGGTACTAGGGTGTCAGTTGTGGCAATTTGCTCCAACACAACAGAAATTCTTGGAAGGAAGCTGGTTGGCAAATTAAATTGTAGGAAGAAATACAGAGCCCTCCCTCCCTCTAGCCCTCAAGAAGGAGCTGGTGAAGTTGTGTGGATGTCAGGGCACAGAACTCTTTAAGCTGTTGCTGTTAGGTGCCTCACCCCCCTTCACTGTCTTCTCTGTGACTTGGCATAAAAGTCAGGATCTGGGAAAGTGAATCTGATGAGCCACTTGGATGGTTGGGAGGGAGGGTCTTGTCATTGAAATCCCTCTAGAATGGCATTGGTCCGGTAGGACTGTCTCACTGCTCCCTTAAATTTTTTTTGGTAGTGATGGTGGATGGGGTGGGTTGGAGGGGAGATAGTACTGAAATTTTCTCTAAATCTCAGTTTCCAAAACTATAAAATTCCAACCATACTCATTTTTCCTTGGTGTAAAGATTAATGAAATAATATATAGAACATATATAGGAAATGTTCCATGCCATGCTTGACTCACACCAAAGAGGCCATGACTGGTAATGATTATCCTAATTATTCTTTGCATCTGTTCCCTTCAAACAATGTTTTCTCATCAAAAGCTGTGCTCTCAGAACCCAGGGCACACGATCTAGAGCTCCATTCCTGTTTCCAGTCATAAGCCACAGCACAAAGTGCATTGAAAGGTAAAGGGATCAGGCCAAGAAAATAATTTGTTACTCTTTAAACAAAATGTTTAGGCCACCCTGCCAAGGCTGTCTGTCGCCCAGGTCAATCAATAGCTGTTTTCTGACCTTTTTGTATTAGATCGAAATCTCTCTTAAGACAAGGCTTAAGAATTGGGTCTTACTCATTTTTTAAAAGTTTAATTCAACTGATACTTACTGAGTCTGTTTACCATAGGCAAAACCCTATGGGGTGGGGAGAGAGCGATATTGAGGGAATTCTCTAAGAGTGAAGATATTGCCCCCTTTTTACAAAGCAATTTCAATGTGAGAGGAGGGGAGAGGACTAAAGCAACTGGAAGGCAGCTGGATCTGGGGAGTTGTTACTGGTGTGGCCGCAGGGTTTGGTCAAAGATTTCAAGGATGTCTATGGCAGTTCCTGGCTCAGCAGGTTAAGAACCTGACATAGTATCCATGAGGATGTGGGTTCGATCCCTGGCCTCACTCAATGGTTTAAGGATCTGGCGTTGATGTGAGCTGTGGCAGAGGCCTGCAGCTGCAGCTCTGATTTGGCCCCTAGCCTGGGAACTTCCATATGCTGCAGGTGCAGCCCTAAAAAGCAAAAATAAATGAATAACAAATAAATAAAGGCCAAGATTTATCAGAATACAATATTGTTGAGAAGATGCCTCTGTGCTCTGTCTGTGGACATAAAGCAACTTAAGTGTGTTTTACTAATGTAGCCTGAGTGTATTTACCACCAAATTGTGGTTGAAATAAACGATACCTGATTAGATGCCTATCCATGCATTTTATAGTACAGAGATTTAACGTGTCTGAGGAGTCCTGACCCAGCCTCAGTCCTATGAATCACTTTAGAGAATAGAATGAGTTAAGAGGTAAACATATATGTGGGAGAGATTCATTGCTAGTTTTTCCCCAAGGATATTGGAGCTAAAAAATGTGAAATATGAGAACATCTGGTTTATCTTTTACTCTAAAAATTAGGCTTGCTTTGCACAAGTCTAATATTCCCCCAAAATATTATATTGTTTAGATTTAATTTATTAATTCCTTCATATATGCAAATACATGAAATATATATATATATATTTAAATTTCTGGGGAATTATAGAAGACCTCCCTTTGATGGCACCAGTTAAATAGCACTTTAAAAATAATTTAAAAAAATTTTAGCAATGGCATGATTATGGCTATTTACTGTAATGTTTTTTGAGGGAGTTTATGTAATCTAGCATAAAATAATAGTATTATTTTCTGAGCATCTTGTAATAGATATTTTGGTTATCTATTGCAGTATAACAAACCCTACCCAAATTTACTAGTTTAAAACAATCATTTTGTTTTGATGATAGTTTTGTGGGTCAGGACTCTGGGGAAGGCTTGGCTGGGTGGGTTGGCTATGTCCCACATGGTGCCAGCTGGGCAGCTAAAACTTGGAGTCCCACTTCCAACATGGTTTCTTCACTCACATATCTGAGTCTTTAAGTGCTCCTTGAATTCTCTCTCTCCAGATGGCGTTTCAACCTCATGGCCTCTCTATGTGACCTGGACTTCTCACAGCATGGCAATTTCATACTATTGTACTTCTTCCATGGTAGCTGACATCCACAAAGCAGAAGTGAACACTACCAGGCCACTAAAGGGCTATGACCAGGCAGGTACACTTTCTCCATATCCTCTTGGTCAAAGCAGATCCAGGATCTGCCCAAACTCAAGGGATTGGAGAGATAGACTCCATCTCTTGAAGGAGGAGGACAAAGTCACATTGCAAAAGAATACATGTGATAGAAGCTGTCTTTGGAAAAAAATCTTTTCCACAGTGGGACATATTTTCAATATTTTCCAAGAATGGCATTTACTTGATCCTTTCAGTAACCGCATTATGAAATGATGGGTATTATTATCACTGTCATTTTGCAGATGACCAAACGAAGTCTCATGGTGCTAAATAACTGTCCCAAACAGTACACAGCAAATGAGTGGTATAGCTTACTTCAACAATGAGGAATCTGATTCCTGGGAAGGTGTCTTTTACTACTATGCTTTCTTGCCTATCACACAAGAAGCGTCAGATCTGGGCTCATCCATATTCTTCTATGAACCAGAAGATTTAGCAGCTGTCTTAAAACCTCTTCTTTGCATGTAAGACAAAAACTGTGCACAGGGAGGACTGTAATACATATCCTTGTAAATATATTGTTGACTAGTGAGTATCTAAGTACAAAATGACTTGTTGGGTCGCAAGGTAGGCATATGTTCAAATTGGATAAATTCTGCCTAATACTGTCCTGTAGTCGCTTGTCAATTTATAACCCCCCACCAATGAATGAGAGGTCTGTTTTTCATCTCTTTGCCAATAATGTGGTTTGAAGCTCTTTGACCTTTGCCAAGTAAGTCAGTGAAATATGGTATATTGCAGTAATTTAATTAACATTTCTCTTATTATGGATGAAGTTGTCCATCATCGTATGTATATTAGAACCATTTGTATTTCCTTTTCTGTGAACCATCTTTCATATTTTTGCCATTATTTTTCTGTTGAAATATATATATATATATTTATCTCACTTGCAATAGCTCTTTATCTATTAAGAAAATTAGCATTTCATCTGCAAATATTTGCTGGATTTTGCATGTGACTTTGCTTTGTTTATGGTGTTTTGGTTGTGTAGAATTAACAAGTATATAACCAAGTTATCAATAGCTTCTGAATTTTCCATTACGTTAGCTTTTTCTCCACGCCAAGTTTATGAAAATCATCTCTATTTCATAATTTTAGGAATCACACAAAGTTCTCCACTCCTCCTAACTGAGACAAATTTTTAAAATTAGAAGAATGCAGAGTTTGTGTTGTAGCTCAGTGGGTTGCTAACCCGACGGGCATCTGTGAGGATGTGAGTTTGATTCCTGGACTTGCTCAGTAGGTTAAGGATCCAACGTTGCTGTAAGCTGTGGTGTAGGCTGTCAGCTGCAGCTTTGATTTGACCCCTAGCCTGGGAACTTCCATATGTAGCAGGTGTGGCCCTAAACAAAGCAGCAATTAAAAATAAAAAATAAAATTAGGAGAATGCACATAAAAATCTGGATTCTTGGTTTGGGAGATCTACATCAATGATCTGCACTCCCACTTGGAATCACATGGCTGGAGGTGAGTGGCAACCTCTCTGCTTTGGACAGGACCTGTCCTTCTGCTTCGCTGTGGACCCTACCTTGCCCTGTGTGCTCACTGACATTCCAAGCAATGCCTCTTATGTGGAGAAGCTCACTACTCCTGTAGAGCATATGAGCAAACAAGTGAACCATCTGAGCTGTGAAAGAATTGGGCTCTCTTTCCATCCATAGCAGTCTTTTTGTATGTGAACTGTCACATAGCTCTCCATTTTAACTTTGTAATGTGGTTCTTCCAAAAATAGGGTACATACCTTTATCTTGGACATAGGCTAGGACCCCTAGCCACAGCAGTGACAATGCCAGATCCTTAACCTACTGAGCCACCAGAGAACTCCTCATTTGATCTTTTATTTTTTAGTTAAAATCTTTTTCTTTGTCTTTTTAGGGCCGCACCCTCAGCATACGGAATTTCCCAGGCTAAGGGCCAAATCAGAGATACAGCTGCCAGCCTACACCACAGCCATAGCAACACAGGATCTGAGCCTTATCTGTGACCTGCACCAAAGCTCACAGCCACGCCAGATCCCTGACCCACTGAGCGAGGCCAGGGATCGAACCCGAGTCTTCAAGGATACTAGTTGGATTCTCTTCTGCTGTGCCACAGCAGGAACTGCCTAAAATATATTTAAAAAAAATTAAAAAATCTCAAATGAACTGACAGTAAAGAAAATAACCCAAGGCAAGAAGTGAAAAGAAAAAGTCTTTTTTTTTTCCCCTTGTGTTCACATGTCACTATATCCTTATGCACAGATTTAGTTTTAATGGACCAGCACATGGAGGTCAAAAGCCCAAGGCCCAGAGAGGGCAAGAAGTCTGATTGGCAAAACCTGTTTAAAATCAGTACCCTAGGAACTCCTGTCATGATGCAGCAGAAACAAATCCGACTAGGAACCATGAGGTTGCAGGTTTGATCCTTGGCCTTGCTCAGTGGGTTGGGGATCTGGCATTGCTGTAAACTATGGTGTAGGTTGCAGATGCAGCTCGGATCCTGCATGGCTGCGGCTGGTAGCTGTAAGCTCCTATTGGATCCCTAGCCTGGGAACCTCCATGTGTGGCAAGTGCAGCCCTAAAAAAAAAGCAAAAAAAAAAAAAAAAAACCTAAAACTCCCCAAAACCCAACAACCACCCCCTCCAAAAAAAAAAAAAAAACCAAGAAAAAAAAAGTACCCTAAAGGATGACACTAACAATGGGCAAACTCGAAAGCCTCACTCCACAAAGTGGCCTTGACTATTTCAGACTTTGCTCTGAATGTCATTAAAACCAAAAAAGAGGAAAGAAAGAAAGGAAGAAGGAAGGAAGGAAGTAAGGAAGAAAGAAAGGAAAGGCTGAGAATTTCTAGTTATAAGGCTCAGTTCACTTTAGTTGTAGGCTGTAATTCATCTATCTGAGTAGTCTAAACAAATTCTAGGACAAAAACTTAGTCAAAGTTGGTAAATGCTTGCAGGCAACTGGTAGAAGAAAACAGATTTTTCTTCTTGAAGAATATACTTTAAACACAGATTTTAGAGAATGCCCATAGATAAAGTCCAAGGAACGTGAGTTCATAATAAAAAAATTAAATATACAAGGAAATTGGACACCATGAGGGAGAATCAGCATAAAAACAAAGTAGAGTCAGATTTGCAAGAACAGCAGAATAGATACAGACTCTAAAATAAATATATTTCATACATTTACATAAATCAATGAGGATATTGAAAATATGGTAAAAGAACAAGAAACTGTCACTATTCATGAAGCAGATTTTTACAGCAAAATCAAACAAAATGTCCATAAATAAAAATGTAACAATTAAAATAAAAAACTGAGTAGGTAAATAGAAAAATGAAAGCAGTCAATAAGAAAATTACTGACTTGGAGGACAGAGCTGAATAAATTATCCAGAAAGTAGCATACAGAAATAAAAATATACAAAATATAAAATAGAACTTAAGAGATATGGAGGATATAGTAAGAAAGTCCAACAAAGTATCTAACTGAAAACCCAGAGAGGTAAAATAGAGAAAATTAGGGAGAGAAAATAGTCAAAGAAATAATAGCTGAGAAGTTTCCTCAATTAATGAACAACTACAATCCTTAGATTAAGGATGCTCAAGGGATCTCAACTGGAATGAAAAGAAAATCCCTTCTGAAAACATCCCAGTGAAACTGCAGACCACCAAAGACAAAGAGATGGTCTTGAAAGCAACCAGTAAAAGAAAAAGCAACCAGGGAGAAAAGAAAGTTTATCTAAAAAGATGTGTTAACTAGATTGACAGCTAACTTCTCATAGCAAGTGTAGAACCTAGAAAAAGATGTCATAATATTCTTCAATGTACAAAGAAACTGTAACTGTTGATGTGGACAGTTAAATATAATATTGAATAACCGGTGAAACTATTTTTTAAAAATGAGGCTAAAATGACCACACTTTTTTTGAAAAACAGGCAAACTCCCAAAATGAAAACCCAAGAGTTTACTACCAATAGTTCCTCATTAATAAAAGTCTAAAGACTGTATTTCAGACAGAAAGAAGAAAAATGAGCACAGAGGAGTGCCTGAGATATGGGAAGGAATGCTGAATAAATAATATGGTGTGCTTGTGTGTAAATATAAACAATAACTGCATGAAAGGGTTAATCTAATTTATGGGCATATAAAATCAATATAGCAATCAAATCCTAAAATATCTAAGGTGTAAAGTCAGAAGGCATGACATACTTAAGTCCTCTAAGTCCAGATATTTTTCAAAGTGAAGATAAAAATATGAATTAACCTTTATTTTTTAAAGATATATATATGTTAAGTATGCCTAATGATCATTTTTAGGATACCAATAATACAACAGACATAAAAAATAAGATTTTAAATTAGAAGAGGAAAAAAGTGGAATGAGGGGGGGAAAAAGCTGCATTATCAAGACAAAAGGAGACAAGCCAAGGGGCAAAATCAAAAACCGGACAAAGAGAAAATACAAAACAAGGTAGTAAAAATTAATCCAAATATATCATTAGTCAAAACAAATATTAGGAGACTAAAATTTATAGTGAAAAGCCAAACTCTGTTGAGATGAACAAGCCGACAAGTAAACATTGATGCAGCAACTTCAGATACGGTCAAGTCCCCATAAAAAGATGCAGAAGGTTGAAAGTAAATGGATGGAAAAAAATTACACCAGGCAAACAGGGACTCAAGACAACTGGAACAGGCAGATTATTATTGGATAAAATCTATTTTAAAGCAAAAGACATCCTGGAGAATGTCTGGAGACTATCACACTTACTGAAAAGAGCTTCAAAATTTGAGAAAATTACAGTAATAGACAAATCAACCACCATAGGGGAAGGTTTTTGGTCTACTCCATTAGATATTTATCGACAAGGCAGATAGCCCAAGTAAGTATACAGACAAGCCAGATCTAATGGACATATATGCAATACTTTGCCCAACCAGTGAGGTATATACAAAGGATGTATGAAAACTAACCTTGTTCTTAGACATAAGGCAGTTCGCAACAAAAATTGAGCATGAGTGTCCTTTAGACCCCATTATATAAAAGAATACAATTAAGTTACAAATTGATAACAAAAAGATGACTTTGAGAAACAGTAGATGTCAAAAAATTTAAAAATACAGTCCTACATCTCCTAGGAATCAAAGAAGAAACCAAAATGGAAGTTAGAAAATTATGTAAAACCGACCTGTCATGAAATTGCTTTTCGTGGAAGTCTCTGGACAGATGGTAGTCTGTTCCAGTCAGTGATGCCCTGTGGAAGTGGGGCCCCAGAGTGCCAGAATTTCTGATTTTTTTTTTTTTTTGCAAAGGATTTTTTTTTTGTGTGAAGGATTCTGGGAGTTTTCTCGGGGACTTTTCTGATCTTTACATCACTCTGCGTGCTCTCCTAACCACCACTAAGATGTTGGCAGGCCTGCAGGTCACCTGTAGGTTACCTGTTTACAGTTCCCAGTGTGGGGAGTGGGAAATCCTTGAAATTTTATTGGCTGGAGAAGGACATGATCACACTGATCTGATTCAAAGCACTCAAGGGCTAGTAAGATTTCACCTATGTATTATTTCCTGTATAAAAATGTATTATGTATAATTATTTCCTGTAAAATATGTGTGCATTAAACACTATGTGTGTGTGTATGTGTATGTGTGTGCGTGTATGAATCTGGCCTAATCCCTCACTGTCACAGCTGACATAAGCAATTTATCAGTTAGTTTGGGTACTTTATCTCTTTCCCTTGGGTGCACAGAATCCCTGCAGTTTTTGTAGCCCAGGAAAATGAAGAAGGCTCTTGGTCCCAAGTCCCTGGTGGTTGCTGTGGCCGTGGATCTTTTGCTTTGCTCTCTAATAAATATTGGTTGTTGGGGTTATTATTTCTGAGCCTTATCCGTAACATAGATTTAATAATACCAACATTGCAGTGATGGTCTGAGGTTGCACAACACTTAGGGTAGAAGTGGTGACCAAAGGCTGGAGTCCATCGAATGCATGAATCAAGAAGCCGAGAAGGAGGTCCCATTGTGGCTCAGTGGTAGTGAACTGGGCTAGTATCCATGAGGAGGTAGGTTCCATCCCTGGCCTTGCTCAGTGGGTTAAGGATGTCCAATGGCATATGGAGTTCCTGGGCCGGGGATCAGATCCAAGCCACAATTGTGACCTATGCTGCAGCTGTGGCCATGCCAGATCCTTAACCCACTCTGCCTGGCAAGGGATGGAACTTGTGTCCCAGTGCTTCAGAGATGCTGCCAATCTCATCATGCCACAGCAGGAATTCCCAAACCTCGTTTTGAAAAAACTTAAGATGGAGAGATT
This sequence comes from Phacochoerus africanus, assembly GCF_016906955.1. NCBI lineage: Eukaryota > Metazoa > Chordata > Mammalia > Artiodactyla > Suidae > Phacochoerus > Phacochoerus africanus. Next base: position 34,127,971 of record NC_062555.1, on the reverse strand, counting down.
CTTCTTGCAAGTTCCCTGTTTGACTGAGGCTATTGTTTCCCTGGGGAACAGCTCTCATTTCAGAATGCAGAGAGAATTCTAGATAAAGTGAGGCAGTGCTGGCTGCAAACTAAATTCAACACAATCGGGAGATGTGCAAATTCTTAAGGTGTCCTTTCTCGGGGCTCCAATCAGTGGGGAAATGGTAACAACCTCCTTTCTCCCATTTGGTTCTGCAGCTCAAACAAAACTTTCACCTTTGCCAAAACCCTTAAACGAAGAAACGTGATATTAAAGCAAGCAGTTGCAGCAGGATAATAAGCTGAATGTCCTTATTTTGTGATGAAACTAACAATGACGTTATGAATAGTATAATCTATTGTTCCCGTAAGCCTTGGTTTCATATGCAGTTAACATTACAAAGTGCTTTTTCCATTTTGTTTCACTTTATCTTTGCAACCATAAATTATTAGCCCCATGTTTGAGGATATGAAAACTATGACCAAAAATGATTACATGCTTTGCCCAGGGGCATTTAGCTCCTCATCAGAAGACCTGCATTTTAGTCTTGGCTTTGCTGCTATGTAATATTCTATGATCCTACCTCCATCTGTTCTATCAGCCTCAAAGCTAACTCCTCCTAAGAATTTGGGATCATCCCCAAATCAGAGCAATTCAAATATGGATTTAGGGAATGAGAGAAAATAGTCTTGGCTTGCTGGTTCCAAAAAGTCTACATTTTATAATTATCCAGGCATGTTCTGTTGTCACTGACAACACATGCAATAATTAACAACTTATATTTTATGTGGGACATTATAGATCATAGTTATAAGGGGATCATAATGTTATCTTATAATTGTATTCTACTTTCATCTTTGTAAAGAGCTTGAAAATCTATTATTCATTTTTATCCTTACAAATATCACCTTAAATTCTGATAATATGGTGTTTTTTAGCAGGTTCTAGAGTCAGGAGATTCTTCATAACATTGGCAAATTATAGCAGAAAGCACACGCGGTTGCCTGGAGTAAAAAGGAAGTCGAGTTGCCCTAAAAATTAGCTGGCAGCAAATTAAACGTAGGGGAAGAAAAATCTTATGCATTTAAATACTCAACTACCAAATTCCCTTGGGATTTCAGACTCTGATTGATCATCATAGTGAATGTTTTGGCATCAACTAAAACAGCAAGTCGTATTCATTAAAGTAGAGAGTGAAATGTCAGTGAGCCTTCTTGCTTTCACTTGTTGCCAGGATTAAGACCACACTGGTAATTAGCTAGAACTCATTTGCCTCAGCAATTATCCACAATTATTCATAATCTCATGGGTAATGAAGCACACAACGCAGTTGGCCAGTGCTGCATTTTGGATAGTGACCCCTTGGGTGAGAGGTCACCCCAGGCATGAGGATAAGGGATTTCAGCAGAGTCAGTGGGTCTGGTAGACAACATATGAAAATAATTTGCCAGAGACACTATAAAGACACGAGGCATGTAGGGAAAGCGTCATAATTTCTTTTCGAGGAAAAGAGTAGAAACAATTTTTGGCTCTTTTGTTGCGTGAAAAGAATGCAGTGGAAAACAATATGGCAGGCTTTCCTGGGAGTTTTCAGTGCCGTCTCGGTCTAGAATAGAAACCACATGTCTGTTTGGGGTAGAAAACTACAAGGGAGAGGAGAGTGTGACTGAGTCTAGAAATCCTTGAGATGGAAACGTGGTGTCCACTGCCCATAGTCCTTTCAGAAGCAAACATTACCTTATTCTGCACAGCGCCCTCAAAGTGGCTTATAAATGAAGCTCTCTCTAGCAGGGTGGCGGGTTGGAACAATGGGTTGCCAGTAATTGTGCCACAAAAGGACATGCTCATTTTAAGTCTTTAGTCTTTTTTTTTAAAAAAAATTTTATAATAAAAGAATGAATTACCCCTGAACTGGTTTTCATACCTTAGCTATTTAAGAGTAGAGATATTTGGAGTGATATTAAATTGTGTTTCAATCCTGCCTTTACTATACACCCACAGGGCAGAATACTTAGTCTTTCTGAGCCTCAATTTCCTTCTCTGCAAATAGGTAAAATAATAAATACTACCTCATTGGGTGGTTGTGAGGGTTAAAGAGAGAATATTAAAGCTCCTTCCATAGCACCTGGTGTTAAAGTCTATCATATGTCCTTGTTGTTGTTAATATTATGACCTTATAAAATGATATGTATCATCCAATTTGCTTCACATAAACCCTGTTACCATTTGACATCTCCATTTGACAAGTGAGGAAACTGAGTGAGGAAACTGAGCCCCCGGAAGGGTGTATGCTGTGCTGAAGTTAATACAATTGGTAGGTGGGAGCCAGAACTCAGAGCTCTAGCGAATCAAGTCTTCCATTCAAAAGGCTCATTTATTTAAGATAATGCCATCAAGTCTATGCTCTTGTTAACCAGAGCTCTATGCTTTCTCTCTATGTAACTGTCAAGGATGCAATTTTCTTCCCTTTAGCTCCTTCAGTTCTGCCCACAACTCCTTACCAGCTCCTCTTCTTTTAAATTAGTGAACTGTTGTGCTAGGCAGAATTATGGCCCTACCAAGAGAACCATGCCCTAATCCCTGGAGCCTGTAGATATTTTAGGTAACATGGCAAAAGGGAATTAAAGTTGTAGAGAACATTAAAGTTGCTAATCCACTGACCTTAAAATAGGAAGATTCTCCTAAATTACTTGGGCAAGCCCAATATAATCATGAGGATCCTTAAATGTGCTGGAGGAAAACAGGAGAAAAGAGTCAAAGAAGATGTGGCAATGGAGAGGTCAGAGGGACGTGATATGAGAAAGTCTCCACTTTCCAGGCCTTTGAAGGAAGAGGAAGGGTCCATGAGCCAAGGAATACGGGAGTCTCTAGCAACTGAAAAAGGTAAGGAAATTGATTCTCCCTAGAGCTTCCAGAGGTGAATACAGCTCTGGTTTTTGCCCAGTGAGACTATGTGGCACTTCTAACCTGCAAAACTGTAAGGTAAATAAATTTTTATTGTTTTAACCCACCAAGTTGGTGAGTTTTGGTATGGCAGCAATAAAAATGAACACAAGCAATGTCTTTTCCTTTGCAGCTATCAGAATTGCAGATCAAATGCTAGTTAGTAGGCATTGTAAGGGAAGATGGTGAAAAAAATGCTGTAAGCTCTGCTTTCGGTTATGTTGAATCCCAAGTGTAGCTTGCCCTACTCCCAACTTTTTTTTTTTTGTCTTTTTGCCTTTTTCTAGGGCTGCTTCCTCGGCATATGGAGGTTCCCCGGCTAGGGGTCTAATTGGAGCTGTAGCTGCAGGCCTACGCCAGAGCCACAGCAATGCAGGATCTGAGCCGCATCTGTGACCTACACCACAGCTCATGGCAACACGGGATCCTTAGCCCCACTGAACAAGGCCAGGGATCGAACCCACAAACTCATGGTTCCTAGTTAGATTTGCTAACCACTGAGCCACGACGGGAACTCCCCCACTCCCAACTTTTGATGAAGTCTCCTAGGAACAATAGAATGTTAAAGGAGCATATCATTAAGAGCACTTAGATACTAGATCTTAAACTACATTTAAAGAGGTTCTTTTATTCATATATTTTAGGGATGTTAATTGCTTATACAAAGTTACCATTTCTTGAGAGCTTTTTAGGTGCCGGGGACTATGCTGAATACTATGGTTTTAAAAATTCTTATTATGAACATGTGAGCATGTGAGGTAGACACCATTATTCCCATCTGGAGGATGAGAAAATTAAGATCCAGTCTCCAAAGTCCCACACCTAAGGTTTAGCAGAGTGGGGAATTAAGCTCAGCTCATTTGATTCTAGCGCCTGAGCTGTAAGCCTAATTATACTGACATCAGCAAAAGATGCTCTGCTCCATGAGGAACTGGCTTTTCTACAGGAGAGTTAGAGCACAGAAGGAAGAACTTGAGCTTTAGAGTTGGTCACACCCAGTTTTAGATTCTCATTCTACCTTTCATTATTTTGACACTGGAACTTTACATGCCTGAACTTGAGTTTGCTCATCTTTAAAATTCAAATGACATCTCTTCCACTCCCTGCCACTCCCTGCCCCCACCCAGCTTATTGTGTGAAAAACATGGTCTATAAAATGCCAACTTGGTTGATGGTCATTGTTTTTATTACTCTCTTGAGCTTAAGTGGTTATTAAGTTGGTATGATTATTTAACAGTCTGTGTAATTGTTTTAAAGTCACCACAATATTCTAGTTCTCACTCCTGATCCTTCATAGCATAGCATTGGCTACCAGCTGAGGGGAGTGCTCAGTCAAGAGGGATGATCCCAGATTCTGACTGCAGCTGCCCCAGCCTGCATGCAGACACATGCCAAGTCTGTAGTGCCCTGCTAGCTCTATGGTGAAGCTCCCCACTAGAGTGAGGTCTGTACCAGCTGGATAAGGGGAGTACTCAGTTGTGAGGGACAGAACAATCAGAACAATCCCAGATCCAGAATAGCATCTGAATGGGATAGGGTGAGCCTTTACTGGTGCTTATGGAGGCAGCATGTCAGAGGCAGTACATCAGAGGTGGTCCAGGGCTCTGATGGAGAAGGGTCTGCCACAACCCATGCCTAGACCAACAGCAAGTATCTGCTCCACATCCTTTTGCCCTAGGACTGCTCCCTTCTTGGGCAAGGATGCTTGTGATGTGAGTGGGAGGGGGAGTGTACATTTGGGGGAGTGGAATGAGCTCTGACCCAAATATCAGGGCTTCTGCTCCAGTAACTTGGGCCTTTCCCCTACCCCCAATGGGGTGATGTTGGCCACTGAGAAGAGGAGAAGCCACAGCTCACACCTGGTTCTACTTCTAACAACTCAATCTCCAGCCCCACCTCCTACCAAAATAGTAGCTGCCAGCCCACCCTGGGGGAAGAATCGACCTGTGTTCATGTTGGATCAAGTTTTCCCATCAAAACCACTGGGCACATGCAGACTGTATAGGGGTGCTCCCATACAAGGATACTCCTTCAAGACTGCAATAAGTAATATTTTCACCTAATTTCATAGGTAAATAGAAAGTTTAGCAAAAAAAAAAAGATAGGTGACTTTGTTTCAATTGAAAGCATAAGAGAAATGCTTGAAAAAAATGTAATAGAAATACATTACTTACCAAAAAAAGAGTTCAAAAAATTGGTGGCAAGAATGTTTATGGAATTAGGGAAAAAAATAGATAAACACAGTGAGAATTTTACCAAGAAACTAGGAAAAAAAAAGGTCACAACTGAAGAGCACAAAAACTGAAATGAGAAAGACACTAGATGGAATTAACAGCAGACTAGATGATACAGAAGAATGCATAGGTGATCTGGAAGGCAGAATAATGAAATCATCAAATCAGAACACCAAAAGGAAAATCAAATTTTAAAAATGAGAACAGTTTAAGGGAGACAATAACATCCATACCAACATTTGCATTATATGGGTCTCAGAAGGAGAAAAGAGAGAGAAAGGGGTCAAAAATGTATTTGATGAAATTATGACTAAAAACTTGAACCTGAAGAAGGAAACAGTTATCTGGGTATAGGAAGGTGTGAACACAAATAGGAGTTCCCACTGTGTTTCAGTGGGTTAGGAATCTGACTACAGCAGCTCAGGTCACTGCAGAGGTGTGGTTTGATCCAAGGCCTGATGCAGTAGATTAAAGGATCTGGCCTTGCCACAGCTGTGGTGTAGGTAGCAACTGTGGCTCATATTAAATTCCTGGCCAGGGAACTTCCATATGCTACAGGTAAAGCCATTAAATTTGATAAAAAATAGATGAACAAACAGACACACACGAAGTCATATCATAATTAAACTGATAACAATTAAAGAGAGAATTCTAAAAGCAGCAAGAGAAAAACAAAGCATCATATTCAAGGGAATTCCCACAAGGCTATCAGTTGACTTTTCTGCAGTAACTTTGCAGGCCAGGAAGGAGTGGCATAGTACATTTAAAGTGCTAAAATGGAAAAATCTACAAGCTCAACCCAGCAAAATTATTATTTAGAATTGAAGGAGAGAGAAAGAACTTCTCAGACAAGCAAAAACTAAAGGAAATTATCAATGCTAAACTTACCCCAAAAGAAAAGTTAAAAGTTCTCTAAATGGAAAAGAAAAAACTATAACAAGAAGTATCTCTAGGAAAGGGAAAACACCACAAGTAAAGGAAAATCTATAGTAAAGGCTAAGGGTCAACCACTTAAATAAACTGGTATGAAGATTAAAAGGTAAACACATGGTAAAATCAATTATAATTACAGTAAACAGTAAATATGAAGATATAAAATATGACATCAAAAAAACAAAGTGTGGGAAAGGGGAGTACAAAATGTAAACCTTTTAGAATATGTTTGAACTTAAATGACTACCAGTTTAAAATAAGTAGATATAGTTATAGGAAAATGTGTATGAAACCCATGGGAACAACAAATCAAAAACCTACAATAGATACACAAAAACTAGAGAGAAAGGAATACAAGCATACCACTAATGAAAATCATCAAACCAGAGGGGAAGAAACTAAAAGAAGAAAAGAACAGAGAACTATGAAAACAATAAGAAAACAGCTAACAAAACAGCAATAAGTATATACCTATCAATAATAACTTTAAATATCAAATAAACGTTCCAATGGATTAAATGTTAAGTGCTCCAATCAAAAGACATGGAGTGGCTAATTGGATAAACTACAAGACCCATATACAGGCTGTTTCCAAGACACTCACTTCAGAGATAAAGACACACAGATTGAAAGTGAGAAGATGGAAAAGATATTTCATGCAAATGGAAAGACAAGAAAGCAGAAGTAGTGATACTCACATAAAAAATAGATATTAAAACAAAGTGTGTAACAAAAGACAAGAATGGCATTATATAATGATAAAGGAATTAATACAAGAAGAGGCTATAACACTCATTAACATATATACACAAAATACAGGAACACCTAAATATATAAAACAAATATTAACAGACAGTACAATAATAGTAGGGATTTTAACACTCCACTTACATCAATGGACAGATCATACAGCTAAAAATCAACAAGGAAATGGTGGTTTTAAATGACAATTAAACCAATTAGTCTTAATAGATATCTATAAGACATTCTATTCAAACATAGCAAAATGCACATTCTTTTCAAAGTGCACATGTAACATTCTCCAGAACAGATCACATGCTAGGCCATAAAACAAGCCTCAACAAATTTAAGGGGATAGCCATTATATCAAATATTTTTTCCAACCACAGTGGTATGAAACAAAACCAATTACAGAAAGAAAAATAGGAAAAATATAAACATTTGGAGACTAAATTCTATGCTACTAAAAAACAAACAAAAACAAAAACAATAAGTCATTGGGGAAATCAGAAAAGACCTCAAGAAAAATAAAAATGGAAACACAAAATTTCCAAAATTTATGGGATACAGCAAGAGCAGTTATAAGAGGGAAGTTTATAGTGATATAGGACTACCTTATGAAATAAGAAAAACCTCAAATAAACAACCTAAAGGAATTAGAAAAAGAAGAATGAACAAAACCCAAAGTCAGCAGAAGGAAGGAAATAGTAAAGATCAGGGAGGGAATAAAGAAAATATAGAGCCAACAAACAAACAAATAAAAGCAATAGAAAAGATCAATGAAACCAAGATCTGGTTTTTTGAAAAGATAAACAAAATTGATGAACCATTAGCCAGGATTATCAAGAAAAAAAGAGAGAAGACCAAACAAACAAAATACAAAATGAAAGAGGAGGAAGAATAATCAATATCACAGAGGTATAAAAAAAAAATCACAAGAGAATACTAAAACCAATAAATGGGCAACCTAGAAGAAATGGAAAATTTTTGATAAATATACTGTCTCCTAAGACTGAATCAGGAAGAAATCAACAATTTAAACAGACTGATAACTAGTGTGAAATTAAATTTGTAATTAAAAATACTCCCAGCAAACTAAAGTCCAGGAATGGATAGTTTCACAGGGGAAGTCTACCAAACACATAAGAAGCTAATATCTATCCTTTTCAAACTATGCCAAAAAAAACGGAGAAGAAGGAACATTCTCAAATACATTAAGAAAGGCTATTGTTACCTTGATGGCAAAACAAAAAAAAGTCTACAAATAACAAATGTTGGTGAGGATGTGGGGAAAGGGGAACACTCATACACCATTGGTGGGCATGTAAATTGGTGGAGCCACTATGGAAAACTGTATGTAGGTGCATCAAAAACCTAAAAATAGAACTACCATATGATCAAGCAATTCTACTCCTGGGTATATATTTGAAAATATACATGCACCCCAATATTCACAGCAGCATTATTTACAATAGCCAAGATATGGAAGCAATCTAAGTTTTCATCAACAGATAAATATATAAAGAAGATGTGGTATATGCATACAATAGAATATTACTCAGCATAAAAGGAATGAAATTTTGCCATTTGCAACAATATGGATCAATCTAGATTGTATTTTGCTTAGTGAAATAAGTCAGACAAAGATAAATGTTGTAAGTTATTACTTATATATGGCCCAGCCCTGGAATCAGCCTCTTTTCCAAAGAGCCCTGATGCCTTTGGTTAGGAAATGGTACATAGAAACCAAGATCTGGGGGGTAGGTGAGCTCAAATTGCTATGGACCATCATTTCTCCTAGGCTTTCTCAAGCAGACAGAACTAGGAAATATATATACGTACAAATACATTTATATTTCAATATTTACCTATCTGCATATACACAAATTCACGCTGATTTCATGAGTTCATACATCTGTTTCCAATACAGCACATAGGTTCATTCTAGTCTCTCCTTTTTTTCTTTTTACAACAGTGAGGAATCTGGTGCTTGTTATCTATATTTACTGATCAAAGAATAAAATAAGTAGTTATAGATTTATACTAAATAATTCATGGAAAACCTTTGTAGTAAAACCTTTCATATTACTCTCTACATGGTGGGATTTCTCAGAGCGTTTCTCACACATATTTCACATGCCAGCAGCCTACACTTTCTCATCTTTCCCACTGATCCTCCCACTTGGTAGCTTCTTTGCTTTTGGCATGTTGAAGGCTGTAGTGTGGTCTAAGTCACAGCACAACTGCCTGACATACCAAGAGGCCAGGAGCTGTGTCCTTCATTCTGTCCTGATAAAGGAAATGTCACTTCCTCTCTGAAAAAAATCAGATATAGGGAGGAGGTTATCACTGTAGTCACTCAGATTTAAGCACATGAAGGGGAAACTCTGTCTTCTTTCCCTGATCCTCCTATGCTACCAGACAAAACTATAGCAGGAGCTGGAAGTCAGGGGTGGCGGTCTACCAGACCCCTCCTGGTGAATTTCATTTAAGGGTGGGTTATAGACATTTCACTGGAAGTATCTTAGACAACAGGCATGATTGGGAGCTCCCAAGGTAAGTCGGGACTCGCTTGGGTGAGCTCTGTGAGATCAGTCTGATTCAGACCTAATCCTCACTTCATGCCAAACTTGGAGAAGCTAGAGACAGCAGAGGAAAGGGAGGAGGAGGAGAGAAAATGCAAGGTTAAAAAATTAAAATCACAGAGATGCTCAGCACACCCTTTCCAATCCTGCAGACATTCAAGCAGGCTCAGGCCCAAGGTGAGGCAGGGGAGAAGTTTTAAATTGGATAAGATCTTGACACGGTTGAGTCTACATTTAACTGGCTTTTGGAAACCCATATAATAACTTGAAAAAAGCTGGAATCTTACCTGGCCTTTCATTTGGGGCAAGAAGAATGATTTGGCAAAATTTGGTTGAAAATGCTTTGTAAATAATGAGCTATACGCCATACTTCCTTATTCTAAGATACTTCCCCTCTCCCTCAAATATATATATATATTATAGAGGTGATATCTTCCTCCTTTTCTTCTTTCTTCTTTCCTTCTTTCCTTCCTTCAAACTGAAGAATTCCTGCAATTTCTCCTGTTTAACTCAACATTCTTGAATTGGGTATGAAATTTTCCTAGTGGGAAATTGGTCCTTAAGATTAGTGTTATCAGGAGTTCCCATTGTGTCCCAGTGGTAACAATTCTGACTAGTATCCATGAGGATGCAGGTTCCATTCCTGACCTCGGTCAGTGGGTTAAAGATCCAGTGTTGCCTTGAGCTGTGGTATAGGCTGCAGACACAGCTCAGATCTCATGTTGCTGCAGCTGTAGTTGTGGCCGGCAGCTGCAGTTCCAATTTGACCCCTAGCCTGGGAACTTCCATATGCCACAGATGCGGCCCTAAAAAGACCAACAAAACAAAACAAAACAAAACAAAAAAGTGTTAGAGGTGAGAGGGAAAAAAAGAATATATGTTGAAGCATAAAAGTGTTCCCTGATTTCATTAGTGTTATCAGGCTAACGATCTCATACCAAGCTAAGAAATGGAAAGCTATTTCCCCCCATCTTCAGCTACCTTTTGACTTATCTAAAGGCAGATTTCATATTTTAGGCATAACACTTTGCCGAAGTGTATTTTCAGTATGGTCCCAGAAAGAGAAAGGAATGAACAGGTCACTTCTGTAGGAAAACTTGGAACCAAACCAACAACCTATTAACTTTGTCTTTTTTAGGCACTTTCTCCTTCTGTCTTTCTTACTCCATTTCCTCCCCCTTTATCCTCCCTGTTCCCCCTCCATTCCTCCCTCCCTCCTCCACTCCCTCCTCCTCTCCTCCTCTTTCTCCTCTTCCCCTTCCTCTTCTCCTTTCTCCTCCTCCTCTTCCTCCTTTTTTTGTACAGTAAATGATGGAGCCAGATTGAGCTTCTTCAAACCTGAAAACCAGCACAATAACAATCACCACAAAACGTCTCATTTTGGACAAGCTACCCATAAAAGTTTCTAATTTATGTGATTTCAAAAAGAGATTTAGAGAGTCCTGAAAAGATGGAGTTTCTAATGGAAAGGCTGACAGAGCCTTAACTAAAAGCGCGTTGCCAGGCGCCACCATAATAAAAAGTGGCAAGCATCCAGGACTGCCCGCAGCTGCATGCCTGAACTTTATTAAATATCTAACTATAGTTTGCAGGCTCTGGCCAGCTTGTAACTCATTTCTGGCTGACACATTCCAGCTCATAATTAGTGTAGTCCTTATATGGTCCTTGCATTTTCATTCTCTTCCTGTAAAACAGGGCTGTTCCAAGACACTGTTCTGAGACTGTTCAAAGACACAAAGATGCACTTCACTTGGAAAGAGAGAAAATCCATGAGTTGGAGTTCTCTAGACACTTAAGCTTGGCTTGGATGTAAAAAGAAGGGAATAAGTTCAGCTTTCTTCTGTTTCCCCCTGAAAGCAGCTCACAGATCCTCAGATTTTATTTCACCCTGTTATGTCTCATCTCTTCGAAAATTTTGTTTTTCTTTAGACCTACTAATGCATCAAAACCTGACCACTTCTCTCCTTTGATTTTACTCCTGGATGAGTATAGAAAGATGCAGCCTGTTGAATGAAATGAGCAGGATGTGCACAGATCAAACATTTTGGTAATGGGTCTGCAGCTAGCACAGTTGATGTTTGTCATTATTTCCGGGAGTTGTTCTTGTGGATTTGTAGCGTGTGTGTGTGTGTGCATGCACGCACATATGCGCATGCCATGCACACCCTTAGGTGACATGGAACTACATTTCCCAGAAATCTCCACCTGCATTGTTCTAGGCTGACTAGAGCCACAAGATGTGGGACACAGAAGTGACATGTAGCAAGGTTGTTTTTGCTCCCAGAAACTTGGGGCCAAGCTCTGGTGCTGCTGTGGCTCTTATACAGGGCTGCTCATCTACCCTGATGGTGACTTCTCCAAGTCCATGGGATTACCTTTCGGCTTCTTCAACTTCTGGGCCAAGCATGTATTTTGCTCTGTGGCAAAAGGCATCAGAGTTAGAGCATTTCATTTAAATTTTTGGAGAGACCAATGTCCTTGTGGGTTCCATCTCATTATGGGGAGTCCCAGTTTGTGCTTGCTCTCTCCACTTCAACTCCCTCTCCATATTGCCGCTTCTTTCCCAACTGCCTGCCCTGCTGACTTCGGAGCCAGTGCCAGACATAACAATAGCTAATCATCAGCCATCATTATGAAAGTTCATATTCCCGTAATAAATCCCTTATTCTATATCACTGCTAGTGATTCTGTTTCTTTGATCACCTTTGCCTGACACAGTCGCATAGCTCTTAATAAGCTAGCCCTAGAACAATGCCCAGAAAGTATTCAATCCCTTTTTGTTGCTGAGCCAGATAGAACAGGCCTTGTTATTCTCCTTTTATAGCTGAGGAAACTGGGCAGAGAGATGCAGTGACTTGACACAGCCAGGAGACACCAGAGACAGGATGTGAACTCAGACCCTTGAGACCAGAGCCAGTAAGCGTCGAGTGGGCACCATATGTAAATTGAAAATGAAAAGAGACAGAATGTGAAAAGCTGCTGCTCCATGTCATTGATAATCAGGGTCACACCGTGAGATGCCACTTGCCATCCAGTCTGAGGGCCAAAGGTTTTAAAATGCGATATGAGCCGAAGTCTTCTCCATGAGAAGAGATGACTCTCATGAACTGCTGGTATCAACTCGCATAGCTACTTTGGAGGATAATTGGGTATTTACTAAGATGTAAAGGATTCATACTCATGACTCAAAAAAGTCATTTTGCACTTATTGACTCTATCATTTCCATGTGCACACAAGGAGCCATTTTCAAAAATGCTCAGTAAAAGGAATGTTTATTAACATGGATATGAATGAGAGCATTATGGTACTTCCATAGTATGGAATGAGGCAGGTATAAATGCACTGATGTGGGAAGAGCTATCTGAATGTTGTGGAATGAACAAAAATTAAGTCACAAAATGATATAGGCAATACAGTATACTTCGTGAGAAAACACACAAAACAGGCTATATATTTTCCTTGAGCAAATGTATGTAAGCAAAAGCATTTAAAAATTTTGCAAGCATGGGGATTATAAGAGATGCAAGGGAACTGGGATTGGGAATGACAAAGTTAACTTTATTTATTTATTTATTTTGGTCTTTTTAGGGCCACACTTACAGCATATGGAAGTTCCCAGGCTAGGGGTGAATTGGAGCTTTAGCTGCTGGCCTACACCACAGCCACAGCAAAGCTGTGGGTCCGAGCTGTGTCTGCAACCTACACCACAGCTCACGGCAACACCAGATCCCGACCCACTGAGTGAGTCCAGGGATGGAACCCATATCCTCATGGATACTAGTCAGGCTCATTGCCACTGAGACACAACAGGAACTTCTGACTTTATTTTTTGTTGTTTTATTTCTTTTATATTCATAGAGTTCCCTGGGGCTCAGCAGGTTAAGGATCCGGTGTTGTCACTACTGTGGCTCTGGTTACTGCTGTGGTGTGGGTTTGATCCCTGGCCTGGGAACTTCTACATGTCCCAAGCCCAGACAAAAAAGAAAGAAATATATTCATGTATTACCTGAGTAATTAAATTTCTACTTAAAAAAAATAAAGGCACTGTGTTTGAAAGAAGAGTTATAGACTTCACTGAGTGTTAAAAGAGGGATGGTATGTTTAAGTAATTTAGTTAACACTTCATTTTATAGAAGAGGAAATTGGGGCTCAGAGACATAAAATGATTGGCTGAAAACAGAATCCAATAAAAATTTGAAACGTCAGATTGTCCCAGAAAAATTAGTAGCAGAGTTTCTGGAATTTTTCATTAATAATCCATGAAATATTTTGGAACCCTGGGTGTATTTAGGGGCTCCATTATGGGGACCACCTGAACAAATCCAGTTTTGACATTCATGATTGGTCTTTTAACCATGTTGCCCAATGACCCTGTCAAGATCACCCCAGCACCATTCTATTGTCTTTTTTTTTTTGGTTTGTTTTATTGAAGTATAGTTAATCGACAAGGCTGTGATGATGGCTGCTGTACAACAAGGTGACCCAGGCAGGCATATCCACACATACATTCTCTCTCAGATTCTTTTCCCACATAGATGATCCCAGAATATCGGGTAGAGTTCTCCGTGCTATACAGCAGGTCCCTATTGGCCAATCGTTCCATATCCCTCTGTGTGCATCTGCCAATCCCAAAACCCCCAGTCCGTCTCTCCCATGCACCCCCCCACCTGTCCCCTTTGGTAACACCTTGCTATTTTCTATGAGTCTGACACTCTCCTGCTAATTCTATATGTCTTTTTAAAGCCTTCAAAATTTCATTGCTTTAGTAAATTCACTTTTTCTGTAGCCCTTTTAACAATCCTTTGAGCTTGTTCTTCTTCAAGATGGTCCACATTTGTAATAGGTCCCTGAAAAGCAGAAAACTCAGCAATGATTCCCTACAAAGTTATTCTTTAAATCAACAGAAATACGCTGGTGGAAAATTCTGAATTCATTTGTCCTGATGCTCCCAGGAAGGAGAGAGCTGGGTGCTGTTCCTACAGCTATAATTGTATCTGGCTCTTTTTTTTTTTTTTTAGGGCCACACCCCTGGCATATGGAGGTTCCCAGGCTAGGGGTCCAATTGGAGCTGCAGCTGCAGCCTATGTCAGAGGATCTGAGCCATGTCTGTAACCTAGACCACAGCTCATGGCAATGCTAGATCCTTAACCCACTGAGCAAGGTCAGGGATTGAACCTGCATTCTCATGGATGCTAGTCAGATTTGTTTCCACTGAACCACAATGGGAACTCCAATCTGACCTTTTTAAAGGTTGGAAAAACACCAGAGAGCAGCCTCAAAGGTATGTCTCTCTGGCTAACAGTCTAATTCCAGGCTGCTTGTAAGAATCTGCTTGATAGATTCTAGCAGCTTGTACTCATCATTTTGTCCTATCTACATTATCCCCAAATTTATCCGTAGCATATGGAAGTTCTCAGGCCAGGGGTTGAATCTGGACCATAGCTGTGACCTAGGCCACTACAGTCAGATTCTTAACCATTGCAGAAGGAATTTCCATTATCCCTAATTTTAAAGGTCTTCTCTTAATCCCTGATCCTCACCCATCATTCTACTCTAGGTACTCCACTCCGGATCACAGTGGTGATCACATTTGCATTATTTTTTTTCTTTTTTGGCCACCTTGCAGCATATGGCATTCTTGGGCCAGGGATCAGATCTAAGACGCAGTTGAGACCTGAGCTGCAGCTGAGGCAGTATCAGATCCTTAACCCACTGTGCCAGGGATGAAATCTGCGTCCCAGTGCTCCCAAGACACCACTGATCCCATTGCGCCACAGTGGGAACTCCACATTTTTATTGTAATAATCTGTTTTCACCTCCATCACTATATTGTGAGCATGGGAAGAGCTAGGGAGAGCTAGGGCTAGTGGAAACCAAGTTCAGGCATAAGGGGACTTATGTTTACCTTCTCTGTGGGTCTCAGGATCTTCTGTCTTTGTCTTTTCCACACTGTCTTTTCATCGTTCCACCAACAACCACACAGGATGGCACCTGAACAAAACTGTTGAAAAGATGCCACGTTGGGAGCATATACTCAGAGAGGGCAATGACTTTTCTTGCTGCCCTCCTCACCCTCCTTAGCTACGAGTCCACCTTGTAGCTTCTCCATCTTGCACAGTATCATCCTTTCTTCAAGGAGAGTGAAAACCCTAATGGCTGATGTCAGAAGCAATTCTATTCTGCTTTGAATTGGAGCCCTGAATGCAAATCTCTTCAAACGTGGGTTTGTGGGGGCTCCTGCTGTGGCTCGGCAGAAATGGGCATGACTAGTATCTGTGAGGAGTGGGTTCCATCCCCGGCCTCACTCAGTGGGTTAAGGATCTGGCATTGCTGAGAGCTGCAGGGTAGGTCACAGATGTGGCTCAGATCTGGCATTGCTGTGGCTGTGGTTTAGGCCAGCAGCTGCAGCTCCAATTCAACCCCTAGCCTGAACTTCCATATGCTTCGGGTGAAGCCCTAAAAAGCAAAAAACCCCACAAAAACAAAAAACACCCCCAAACCATGGGTGCATGATGCAGAAATAAAGGCACCTGAGCATTTACAACTGCTTATGGTTCTCACTAAATATTTTGCTCTATTAAATGTTTTCATATTTCACCCCCATCAACCAAAAATTTTCTTTCCTTATGTTTTGATATTTGGGGTTTTAGTATCATACTAGATGCCTTTTTCATCCTCCGAAATCTAGGCGGGGGTGGGGCAAGAGGTCATGGCTTCTGATTTATCTCTATGCTGAGTCTCCAATGAGTCAGAATCTGGCCCCTTCCAAATCTTATTCATTTTAAGCTGACATTTCTGAGCTTTGGTTCAACAAGGATCAACACACCCCACAGATGTTACTCATATTATTCAACCTACTAAGAAGAAAAATACTCAAGCTTACTGTGTTACTGGAAATGGAGTGAATATTGGCGACAAGGATGGAAGGATTGACTGACTGGCTGGATTAATATTTTTCCATTTCAGGCTCTTAATGTGCATTGAGTGAATCATCTAATACCAAAATATCATGCTCAACAGGAGGTTTCTTTGCTAATTATCCAGTAAGTTTTGCCATCAGGTTTTATGTTTTATATGATCGGGTGCGTGTGTATGAGCATGTGTGATTTTCTGCCATCTGTATAGATGTATAATTGACAAATTAAAATTGTATATATTTAAAGTGTACAATTTGATGTTTTTTGGTTTTTTTCCCTTTTATTTTTTTCTACTGTACAGCATGGTGACCCAGTTACACATACATGTATACATCCTTTTTTTGCACATTATCATGTTCCATCATAAGTGACTTGACAGAGTTCTCAGTGCTACACAGCAGGATTGCTAATCCCTTCTGAAGGCCATAGTTTGCATCTATTAACACCAAGCTCCCCAACCACCCCACGCCCTCTTCTTCCCCATTGGCAACCACAAGTCTATTCTCCAAGTCCATGATTTTCTGTAGAAAATTTCCTTTGTGCCGTCTATTAGATTCCAGATATAAGTGATATCATACGGTATTTGTCTTTTTCTTTCTGACAACTTGATGTGTTGATATACCTATGCATTGTGAGATAAAGGACACAATCGAGCTAATGAATATATCCATCACCTCACATAGATAACATTTTCTTTTTCTTTTTTTCTTGTGGTAAGAATGCATGATTTACCCTCTTGGCACATCTCAAGTGTACCATGCAGTATTGCTAATTATAATCACATTGCTTTACATTAGATCTCTGGAACTGAAACTCTGTACTTCTGACCCACATCTCTCCCTTTTCCCCTTCCCTAAAGGCAACCATTATTCCACTCTCTTCTTCTGTGGGTTTGACTATTTGAGATTCCGCCTCTAAGTGAAATCATACAGTATTTGTTTTTCTGGGTCTGGTTTATATCACTTAGCATAACTTGCGTTCCATTCATGGTGTCACAAATGTGAGGATTTCCTTCTTCTTCTTCTTCTTCTTCTTTTACAGCCATACCTGTGGCCTATGGAAGTTCCTGGGCTAGGGGCTGAATCAGAGCTGAAGCTTGACCTGCACCACAGCCGCTGCAACACTGAATTTGAGCCACCTCTGTGACCTTCGCCATAGCTTGTGGCAAGGCTGGATCTTTAACCCACTGAATGAGCCAAGGGGTTGAACCTCACAGAGAGGTGGCAGGACAATTTCTATGTTGTCCTCACATGTTCATGCCAACTCAAGATCCTGCTGCCCCTCTGAAGGCGACTGTATGGGCTCACCACACAGCTCACCCCCCGGCTCTTTTGTGGGGACTTGTAAACCAGGGGTTTGCAAATGGGGCTCCGGACCAGCCAGATCAGCATCACCTGGGAACTTATTAAAAAAGGAAATTCTCAGGTCTGACCACAGACCTCCTTAATCAGAAACGCTGGGGAGTGGCTCCCAGTGGTCTGGATTTCAGCAAGCCCAGCAGGAGGAGTTCTCGATGTCCTCTAAAGTTTGAGAACCACTGTCTTCAGCCCTTTCCTGGGTAGATGCACTCCTGCTCTGAGAGCACCAAGCACACGGCTTTGGACAGTTCTTGCTTATATTATAAAAACCTTACAACTGGTCACCCTCCCTCTAATCTCTTACTGAATTTGTACATTCTCTACACCACTTATTAAGTTTTTCAGCTCCACCGTTGGATCACAGTGTAAACTCTTTGGGAATGAAACTTTTCATTTGATCCCTTTTTGTCCCCATACACACAGTATGTGGACGTTCCTGGGCTAGGGATCGAACCCACGTCACAGCAAATTATACAAATATTTGCTCACGTGTGTTTGTGTGTGTGTATGCACTCTGCTCTCTTTGGAACCAAAAGACGTTTGTTACTCACATACGTGTATGCACACACACTTGGGGAGCATGAGAGTTCCTGATAAATTAAGCATATTCATGCAAAGGTAGGAAAAGTGAATCCTGCTGATTAGAGGAACCAAGGAGAGCTGAGGGCAGCCAACCTCTGACTTGAGGCCCCCTTTTCTGAAAGCTCCCCTCTCCGCATGGCCAGCCCAGCCTACCTTCCTCCACGAGGACTCTCTTGACCATTCTCACCCTTTCACATTGCTCCTTTCTTAGAACCACAGCGAATGCCTGGTCAGGTGAAGGGCCACCCGAGTTGGCTCTAGAATGATGTCGGTGGGTGGACCTATGAGACCGAAGCTCAATCTTTCACACCTTTTCATCTCCCGAGCCTGCTAGTTCTAAGTGCTTCCTGTCACCTTAAATAAAATCCAAGTTCAAGGCCATTCATAACACTGGTCCTTCCCAGCTGCCCTCCCTCACCTTCTACTACTGTCCCCTTGTCTTCAATCCCTTGAACAAACCCAACTTGCCTCGCCCCAGGCCCTTTGCAAGTGCCGTGCCCCTTTTCCAACATCGGATGCCCACTTTGTGCAGCTCCTCTTCATTCAGGTGGCAGGTTACCTGAATCCTCCCACAGAGAGGTACCTCCTTACCCCTCTAGCACCCCACAGAGATCTTATTCTCTACTGCTCCACCTTGACAGCAGAGCTTATCATAATGGAGAGTAAAGTGATTTGTCTGTTTATTCACTCACTCTCTGGGTATTTCCTCCCACTAAGTTGCAAATTCTGTAAAAGCAGCACCCTTGGCTATTCTGTTAACCTTTATAATTCCAACACAATAATATTATTATTATATAAATATATTATGTATGTATATAGTTGGCTAATGCTACAGCTACAGATCATGAAGTGAAATGGACGTGATGACTCTCTGTAATATTCAGGCAATTTAAGAAAGACTAGAGGATGATTTTCCCCTTAATTGGCCTAGAAAGGTCAACTCATGTGAACTCAAACTACCAAAATGTAATGCTGGTACCTTTTATGCTATTGATCTCGTTACCATTACTTAATAAAAAAGTAATTATTTTTCAGGAATATATATGTTAAACATTCCCTCTGCTCTGACCCTTCCTCATTTCCTGGGGATGGGGGGGGGGGGTGTTTGACTTTCTCTCTCACTTTTTGAATCTTAGATGAAATGTCATATCCTTTTCCTCACCCCTCCCCAATATAAGGTAATTTTCTTCTTAAAACACATAGCACATGTGTATTATTTATTTATTTATTTTGCTTTTTAAGGCTGTACCCATGGCATATGGAAGGGGTTGAATTGGAGCTATGGCTGCCAGCCTACACCACAGCCACAGCAACTTGGGATCTGAGCTGCATCTGTGACCTACACCACAGCTCACGGCAATGCCAGATCTTTAACGCACTTGGCAAGGCCAGGGATCAAACTGGCATCCTTATGGATACCAGTCAGCTTCTTAACCCGCTGAGGCACAATGGGAACTCCACACATCACAATTTTAAATTATACACACCCACAGACACACATGGACATCCAACTTTTGAGGGTGTATAATTAATTTATACATGAAATACATAGTGTATTTCAAAGGGCCATAAAAATGCAGCTCTTTGGAACTGACCAAACATCAAGATATTGGCAGAACCTAGACATGTATGAATATAGATGGATCAGTGGCTTCTCCTTTTTTTCTTTCTTAGATAAAAGCAGCCTTCAACTAGGAAAGCTTTCCTCAAAGGTTCTTAATCTGGGAGCCTGTGGAATGATGGTCCAGAAGGATCATCAGAGAGCCTGTGAACATCCTGTAATCACATGTGAACTTTTTCTCTATGGATGTTTGTGCATTTTTCTGGGGAGTTGGGTTTCAAAGTTTTTGTTAGATTCTCAAAAGGGTGCACTGGCTTGTGTGAAAACCTAATGCTTTAAAAAGAAGAAAAATATGCTGTTCTGCATGAAGAGACTTTGGCCCTTGTCATTTCATTTTCCTCATGACCCCCCCACCCTTTTCCCCTGGGATCTCCAAGAAAGCTCCATGAACCCCCCTGGGCTCTGCAGAGCACATTTTAAAAACTCTTGCTACGGGAAGCACTTAAATAAAATTCTAAACCCAAGAGTTTTGAGCTATTTTTTACCAATAGACACTCCCTTCAACATCTGCAGATGGCACGTGGTTCAGGCCTGCCAAAATGACGAACTTATAAAGAAATTAGGAGATGACTAATGTCTGCTAATAACTCTGGGACTTTTGCTGCAATGCTATGTCTAGAAGCAGCCTTGTTCCATTCAAGAAAACAGGTTAATTATTCCCCAGATTCATCTCATAGAATTAACTACAATAGCGGCAATTAGAGTATCTTCAGAGTTAATGATATGTGGACATTTTCACCTCTTTTAAAGTTAAGTAAAAAAAATAGAGTTAATATAAATAATATACTAGATAGATAGATAGGTAGATAGACAGACATAGTTTCTGGTAAAGACTCTAAGAATATTTGGCTTTTAAAAGACCCTGAATTAGAAACTTGGCTGTGATGTCAGGCCTGCCACTTACTAAGCAGATGGCCATGGAGAAGTGGCTGAGTGACCAGTATCTGTGAATAAGAAGGAAGTTCGGTTTAGATGTTCTCCAAGCTCCCATAATAAGATCTTATGATCTTCTTTATGAATCCAGGAATTTAAGTGGCTATGCTTTCTCTCCTTTGATTCACAGGAGAGGGAACCTGACTAAGGAATGCAAATGATTTTGTTCTCCATTTTACCTACCCCAGGGGTCAGCACTGTGGGATTAGGAGAATGACTCCTCTTTGTTCTAGTCACACACCCCCCCTCCTCTGCCATCCCCGGCGTGGGGGGGGGGAAGGGCTAAGACCTGTTCAAGAATTCATCAAGGATTCACTCATCTTGATAAAAGAGGTAAAGAGAGGAGAAGAAGTTCATGTGCGTTTGTTGCGTAAACCAAGGTTTTAGGCAACTTGGTCCAAATCCTAGATTCCACATTCAGCCTATGTAAGGATTTGACATTCAGTGTGTCGAAGAATGGAAGCCAACCACTCCACCTAATAGAGAATTTCATAATGGAACCTCTTGCGTGCTAAAGTGAAGGCATACAGAGCACTGTTGCACAATTGAATGGTGTGGAGGTTGAAGCCAAATTTATATGAAGAACAGATGGGCTCACGGCTAACAGAAAGGGAAAAACTGTTCCCAAGTAGGCTTGTTAAATATTATTATTATCTCAGAATATAAGTGAGGAGGAAATATATTCTTTTTGGGACAAGCTGAAAATATCTTAGGATCTTGTTCATTCACAGCCATTCCTTCTGTATTTAGATAAAAGAGCTATAAATAATGGGATACCTTTCAATCGGATGAGTACACCTAACATTATTTTCATTACCAAATTCAACTCCCCCTTAAAAAATGCTATTCAAACACACTGTCTCTGAGAGATATATTTAGCATCTATGGACAGCAGAGAAAATGTGGACCAAGGTTGGCTTTTGTAATCTGTTGGATGGGTCAGTGACGAGGGTTTAGAAACCCGGAATTTCCATCCTGCCCCTCCCGAATATTTTCTGCCCTGTCTGGTCACAGATTCTTGAGTGTTCCTTCCCAATTGGCTTCCTCTCATTTTACAATTAAATAATGAGATATGACAGACAAGTCCTTCTACAGATGTAGCATCTTGACTCAAGTTCTCACTAAAGAGTAAATGACTGATAGAACAAAATTGTCCTCAAATAGTGAATTTCAGCTGGACAGCTGGGGAAGATCATGTAAAGACAGCACAAGCCAGCCAAGAGAGTGGAGAATGGGCTAGTCCATGCCACAGCAGTAACCAGAGTCACACAGTGATAACACCAGCTCCTTAACCTGCTGAGCTACCAGGGAACTCCTCATTTGATTTTTTTTTAATTAAAAAAAATTTTTTTGTGTCTTTTTAGGGCCATATCCATGGCATAAGGAAGTTCCCAGTCTAGGGGTAGAATCGGAGCTGTAGCTGCTGGCCTATTCCACAGCCACAGCAATGTGGGATCCAAGCCACATCTGTAACTTACACTGCAGCTCATGGTGATGCTAGATCCTTAACCCATGGAGTGAGGCCAGCAATCAACCCTGCATTCTCATCGATACTACTTGGGTTGTTAACCCCCTCATTTGATCTTAAATGTTTGCCATGCTCTTCCAGTAAACAGATGTCACTCAATCTGTTTGGACTGGTGGTAAACACTCGACTCAGTTCATCAAACATTTTACTGAGGACCTATTCCATGCCAAGCATTGGACAGGGTACAGTCTCAACAAAGATGGGTCATTTACATGCCTTGCCTTAAAGGGACACATCTGCATCCCAAGTAAAGTTTCCTGCATCAGCTTATTCTGCGTTTTCACAATTGGACCTATGCTTTATTTCAGGTCCTTTGACTTCCTAAAAGTCCAATCACACATCAGCTCCCTCCCATGCCATCCAGACTCACTCCCTAATCCAGAGAGTCTCCACGTTGCTCTCCATCAGCTGCATCACTCTGGAGAGCATGCAGAATTCGGAGGTGCCAGATTCGAGTGCTGGGTTTTCTTATACTGCTCAAGTGGTCATGGGATAGTTGGAGCCTTTGAAACAGACACAGATTATTTATGTATAGAAAGCATTTAGAGGATAAAGTCTCAGGAATGAAAATCCAAGAGGAGAAATAAATGGGGAATGCATCCCGGGGAGACAAATAATATTTACTAGAGCGTGTTGGTTTCAAGACAGATTCCTCTGTGTTACTGAGTATGGTGGTAATCTTCGTGAGAAATTTGGGGCTTGAAGAAAGGCTTTGTGGAGTAAATCTGGTTTGAAATGCTACATCCTTGGCATCTGCATGCTGAGGAAGGGGGCTGGGTGGCTTCTCTGGGGCACGATATTCTTATATTTGCCTGAGACGTGGTTTCTTTCCGCTTCTGTTTCCCTGAAAAGTTTTCCCTTTACCAAATAATCTTCTTAAGCACTGATAATGTCCCTGGAACTAGGCTAAGCAAGAGGCTGCATTTCACAGATCTGCTGGACAGACATGAAGCAAATGATTACCAAATGAGTCACTGATTTTGCTTGTAATTAATATTTTGAGTATTACAAAGAAGAAAACATGCAGCAGTAAATATTTTGACCACCTCGGCATGAAGATGGACGCTTTCCTGATAGTGTCCCGGGTTTCAGACCT
Source organism: Phacochoerus africanus (assembly GCF_016906955.1). Lineage (NCBI taxonomy): Eukaryota > Metazoa > Chordata > Mammalia > Artiodactyla > Suidae > Phacochoerus > Phacochoerus africanus. The sequence goes on along the minus strand of NC_062555.1, from coordinate 34,104,499 downwards.
GGGATTGTCTTTACTGATTGTGAACAAGAGGTGGCCAGGTTGAGCTTGGACAAGGAGTGCTCCTTTCCCTGCTGTTCCTCTGGATCTGTGTTTTTCTCCATCTCTGTCTTTCTCTGTCACTCCCCCTCTTCTTCTCTTACTCCTGCACAGATCCCTTAGGTCAAGGGTCATGATCTTGGCTCTGAGGACCAATGCTCTGCAGAGGACCTAGCAAATGCCAAAGAAATGTTAGTTCAATTGCACCACAGACCTTCCTGCTGCTTCTCTACTTCCAAGCGTAAGATTCAGCTGGGCAGCCAGGCTGTGGGTCCTCCCTAAATGTTATTCAACGAGACCCTTCATGGAGCATCTCTCACCAGCAGGTCTGGCTAAAAGGCTTAGACAGGTGCTGAAAAGCGAAGATGGTTACTTGAGTAAAGGAGAAGCCTTCTACTCCTGGTCCTCCATAGAGTGATGAAGGCTTAGTGCAGATTGTTTCTAGCACGCTCTCAAGGGATATGAAAAGTGTGGATGTCAGCTTGACTCCTGAGGGGTTTCAGAATCAGAGCGATGGATACATCTTGGCCAGGACCTTCCAGATTCTCTCTGAGGGGCCGCCAACATGTCCAGATGGAAGACATCAGTGTTTCAATGGAAAACATAATGTAACACAGTCTTAACTCTACATTCCCCTAGATAAAAAAAAAAATCATTTTTCTTGCATTCTTTAGGTCACTACCATTCACCCCCAAGCTGCTACCCTAGAATCCAACTCTCTTTCCACCAGTGCTTGCTTTCTCTCCATGCTTGTACATCCTACTGCATCTCCTCTCTGTAGATATCATGCACTTCTCCCTCCTTTCAATCTGTTACAGATTACTTAGAACAGACAACTGGTCACCCTGCCTACAGCTCATGCTGTCCCCAGAGATATGTTTTCAAAATACATGACTACCCTTGTGGGCATGTGGTCACCTACAAGGTGAGCTGCAGCATCCTAAAGAAAGCTTAAAAATCCCTTGCATTCTGATCCCGGCCACCTGACTATCCTTGGCCTCCAGTCTCTCTTCCTCAGATGTTCTCTGCTGCCATTACACCAAACTAGATGGGGCTCTGGACTGCACCATGCTCTTCAGCCCTCTGTGACATGATATGCCATCTCCCTGAATATCCTTCTGGGATCTTTCTGCTCTTTCTCCAGGTCAACATTGTCAGTATCTACTCATCATTCAAGGTCCAGCTCAAGAGTCCTCACTTGTGAGCGGTTACCCAAGTCTTCCCACCCATGCATGCTAGCCAGTGAATCGTGCCTCTTCTGGAACACTCTAGATCCCGCATGACTAAATTTGGGAATTTATCACATGGTGTTGAAATGTCCAGTGTCTTTTGTTCCTTGTCTTATTTGGAGTGAGGTATCCTTTTGTCTTATTTGGAGTGAGGTTCTCAGAGCCTTCTACCCTACTTCTTAGGAACTAAGTGACTGTGGACTTAGTTAAGTCCCATCAAGTTAATTTTCAGTTTAAAGGGACTAATAAGATACACTTCATAGTCTGTTATGAGGGGTAAACAAGATGAAGAATATAGCACAGTTCCTAGAACATAGTAACAAATAATGGGGTTATCTGATAATATTATCTGGTAGCATAATATTAATACAGATAGGTATTGCCTTTTGTAAATACCTGGGACTGGTTAGTCATCCAAAGGAAGGGTTTCTTCTGTGCTTTTGGCTTCAGGTAACTAGTTTAGAGGGGCAGGTGCAAGACCACTGGTACCATCAGCTGCTGAAGGGAGATTTTTCACTAAAGGACCAGTAGTCATCCTGGAGAAAAGATAGATGTACGTTTTGATGGGGCACTAGACAGGAGCTGCTGGCATGGAGGATAGGGATGCATGGAGAATGAAGAGTCTGTTATTTTAGTTGTTCCCCCAAAGGACTTTCAAGCCAAGATGAACACAAACTGGATGGAATTACTCAAAAGTATTACATGGGTATACTTTATGGATTTGAGTTAACCTATCAAATGGCCTTTGTGAGCCTAGCCTGAAAGAAGTTCAAGGTATTGTTTTGGCCTTAGGTTATTCAGCCCCATGCCCCTTCCCCTCCCCCCAAGGAGGACAGAAAGCTGCTTTTCTTTTGGCACCAGGATAGAATCCCAGACACACATGATCCAGTCTGCTGTGACACAGACGCTGTCCTCTTGAGAGTTTAGTAAAAAGTGAGGTCAGCATGCACGGAGACCTGGGGAAAACAAACTGATTGAAGGTACTAAACTGGGAAATACTGTTCCATTTCCTTCTGAATGGAGTCCACAGTGATGCTGGAAAACCATCTGGAGAAATGTAGCCCCAGGAGTAATAGCATGCTGAAATGCATTTGATTAAAAAGAGGAAGGAAAAAACCATGGTGTGTGTTATCCTCATGCTAGGATTGGGGGGCAGGCAGCCTGTGAGCCGTGGTCCATGGAGATTTTGCCTGGATTACTTTAAAAGCACTTTTGCAGAGCCAAGCAAATGAAAGTCATGTGTTTATTCATCAAGGAGACCTTCTCTTGGGGATATTTTATTTGCAGTTCTATAAAGAGGAAAAACCTCCCCATATTTTAATCTGTGTGCGAACTTCTAAGCCCTGGAAAAGCAGTGACAGGAAGAATGAGTTTGGATGTCTCAGAAATCCAGATAAAGTTTGGGAACTTGTCCAGTCTCTTTGAACTTTCCAGCTGTGCCATATTGGACTCTGTGTCAATGGCAGCAAGTTCATTGGCAGCGTGTGTGTTTCTCAGGCTATTTCGGTGTTTTTATCTAGGGCTCTGCCAAGCCCCCGGATGAGCAAAGGTAACACTGACACACTCAATCTGGAGTGGAGGGATCTCTGGATGGCTCTAAATTTCTTCAGGCTTTGGTGGAAGTTAGAGAGACATGCTGAGGTCAATTACATCACATGGGGAAATTTGCCTACCGATCAAGAATGCCTTTGAGGGATTTCAGTGGTCACTTCCCAGCCCACTCAGTCAAGTGGTGTCAGGCCAGTACATCAGGGGTCTCATCATAGGATCATAGCACATGTAGACTAAGACCTTCTGCCTCACTCTTTGGAGGTTTCAAGAAGGTTGTAGCTCCAACTCAAGAAGCCATCATGACTTTGTGCCTTTAGCTTGGACCATGGGAAACTGAGTGCAACCACAGAGTCAACTTCATCTCTTTGTGATTCTCTGCACAGGTGTATAGATTCCCTGTACAGCTGTTCACGGGTACTTGGTGCATGTGTTTAAAGGTGCTGAATCCAGAAAAGGGTGTAGAGGGGCTTTCATTTCCTGTGCTGCTTAACTTTTTCTGCCATTGAACACACAAAGGCAAATGGAGTTGTTTTCTTTTCTTTTCATCTTTTGTCTTTTCAGGGCCGCACCCGCAGCATATGGAGGTTCCCAGGCTAGGGGGTCTGATTGCAGCTGTTGCTGCCAGCCTACACCACAGCCACAGCAATGCCAGATTCGAGCCGTGTCTGTGACCTACATCACAGCTCACGGCAGCGCTGGATCCTTAACCCACTGAGCGAGGCCAGGGATGGAACCACAACCTCATGGTTCCTAGTCAGATTCATTTCCGCTGCGCCACGATGGGAATTCCTGGAGTTGTTTTTGTGGTAATATGATATAGGAGAAAAACTTGTGCATTATTTACCTATCACTGGATAGCAAATCACCCCAGAATTTAGCCGATTAAAACAATAAATAGTTATTATCTATTGTTTTCCTGGGTTAGAATTCAGGAGTGGCTGAGTTCTAGCTCAGCGTCTGTCATGAGGTTGCTGTCACATTGTCAGCTGGGGCTGCAGGCATCTGAAGGCTAGACTGGGGCTCAGAGATCTGCTTCCAGGATGGAGTCATCACATGGTGTTGCTGGAGCCCTCGGTTCCTTGCCACACGGGCCCCTCCTTAGAGCTGCTTGGGTGTCCTCATGATTCGGTAGCTGGCCTCCCCAGAGTGAACTGAGAAGAGAGGATGAGCAGGCTGAAGCTCTAATGCCTGGACCCACTTTTGGAAGTCAAACCCCTTGCATCCATCATCTTCTCTTCATTAGATGTGAGTCACTAAGTGCAGTGGAAAAATTAGTATCCACTTCTGATGGGAAGAGTATCAAAGAATTTGCAAACAAAATTAGTTTAGTTTTCATTTTAATTTATTTCAATGTTTATTGGTCTTTTTAGGGTCACACCTGTGGCATATGGAAGTTCCCAGGTTAGGGGTTGAATTGGAGCTGTAGCTGCTGGCCTGCACCACAGCCACCACAGTGCAGGACTGAGCTGCGTCTGCAACCTACACCCCATCTTGCCACAAAGCCAGATCCTTAACCCACTGAACGAGGCCAGGGATCAAACTCATCCTCACTGATAATAGTTGGGTTCTTAACCTACTGAGCCACAATGGGAACTTGCTAATTTTTACTTGTTATGGCTGAACTTTGTGGCATATGGAAGTTTCTGGGCCAGGGATTGAATTTGAGCTGCAGCTTCAACCTGTGCCACAGCTACAGCAACACTGGATCCTTTAACCTGCTGTGCTGGGCTGGGGATTGAACCCATACCTCTGCCACAGCAGGAACTCTGAGTTTTATATTTTAATATTGAATAATTTTAGATAAATATAGGTAATAAAATATAAATAAATTTCACAATAAACTTATAAGAAATTATAAAATAAAATATAAATAATTTAAATATTTTGTTTTGGTATTTTTGCACTCACGGCATATGAAAGTTCCCAGGCCAGGGGCTGAATTGGAGCTGTAGCCACTGGCCTATGCCACAGCCACAGCAATGCGGGATCCAAACCAAATCTGCTACCTACACCACAGCTCACAGCAACACTGGATCCTTAACCCACTGAGTGAGGCCAGGGATCAAACCACGTCCTCATGGATGCTAGTCGGGTTCGTTAACCACTGAGCCATGACAGAAACTCCAATAATTTTAATATTTAAAAATCAAGGAGTTCCCGTTGTGACGCAGTGGTTAACGAATCTGACTAGGAACCATGAGGTTGCGGGTTCGATCCCTGCCCTTGTTCAGTGGGTTAACAATCCAGCGTTGCCGTGAGCTGTGGTGTAGGTTGCAGACACGGCTCAGATTCTGAGTTGCTGTGGCTCTGGCACAGGCCGGCGGCCACAGCTCCGATTGGACCCCTAGCCTGGGAACCTCCATGTGCCGTGGGGAGAGGCCCAAGAAATAGCTAGAAGACAAAAATCAATCAATCAATCAATCAATCAATCAATCAACACACCATGAGCCTCAGCAGTCGCTGACATAAATGTGAATCTCAACTCCGCTACTTATTAACTGTGTTGCTGGGGGCAAGATGATGAATCTCGGATTCACTGGTTTACAAACTAATGGCCCCAATCCCTACCATGCAGTGTTATTGATGGGACTATTAAGTTATGCTGATATAATACTTCAAAGAGCCCCAGCTTAAAGTTGGTGCCAAATAAAGGGCAGATATGGTGATGATAATGACTGATCTTCAGCAAGTGACACATTCTCTCTGGGTGTCTTTTGACTTCTATCTGCCTCATGAGACTATCGTCAGGATTACATACTGCACCTTGTGAAGAAGCAGTTCCTGGCACAAAGTAAATTAGTTTTCCTGGTCTTCTGGACGAACACCAGTGAGATGCTATTTTGGTCATTCGTGCTATTAAAAACAAATCATCTTTAATATGGAAATATTTGCTGTCATTAAAGTAAAAAATATTACAATTGTGGTGTTCCCCTCGTGGATCAGCGGAAGTGAATCTGACTAGGACCCATGAGGACGAAGGTTCGATCCCTGGCTGGCCTCGCTCAGTGGGTTAAGGATCTGGCATTGCCATGAGCTATGGTGTAGGTCACAGACACGGCTTGGATCTGGCGTGGCTGTGGCTGCAGCCTAGGCCAGCGGCTACAGCTCCGAGTTGAACCTTAGCCTGGGGATCTCCATATGCTGAGTGTGCGGCCCTAAAAAAAAGACACAAAAAATATACTACAATTGTTAGAGCAGGCACACTGAAAAAAAAATCGGGGACGCACACTTTACAATCTACTCATTTAGACAAAACTGTTCATCTCTCTTCTATTACAGGGACGCTTTTCTTGCGTGATTCATGGCATTGGTTGTTTGCATGTCAGCCAATCTCTTCAAGGAATTGTACCTTGAGATGACATTGATCCTGTCCTCTTACAAAGAACGGTGTAGAGCCCATCATAAAATACACGCGTACACGCACACCAATCTGTCATTTAGTGTGTCATTTGGTACATTGCCATCATCTGAAAACAATTATCCTGTGGACGGTGATGCGACAGGATATGAAAAGAGATGGAAAATGCCCGAGTGAGGCGTTTGGTGGCAGACGGTTTTTACTGCTTCCGAGGGATGCTTCTGCCCAGAAACCAGGGGGACTTTGGGTACAACAATAAGGCCAGGCAGTTGGGTGGTATGGCAGAGCTGCCCAATGGAACAATCAGATTTCTGACCCCAAGCTCAGAACAGTCTCAGGGTGGCCTGATGAGCACAACTTTAAAAACCAAAACAAAACAAAACAACCCTCCCCCCCAAGAAAAACCAAACTAGGTCCCTTGCCTCTCAAGAACCATTGAATCAAACTGGATGTGAGCTCTTTCTGGTAAGGTTACTCCAGCCAAATCCTACTACACACAAGGTAATTCAAGGTTCCTAGAATTTACGGTAAATTTGGCAGAATTTACCATGAATTTGAGGAGCCAAGGAAAATAGCTTTGTAACAGTGATGCAAATGTAGGAAGATCGAAGCACAAAGACCATTATCTCCATGGCCTGGGAAGACACTTCTCCCCTCCTTTCCACCTTCCATTAGTCAAAGGCGGGGTGGGTGTAGAAGGTTCCAGTTTTCCTTGGAATGGATTGTCAAAACTTTCCCCTCCAGGGTTGCAACATGTTCCTCTCCAAGCTGCTCAGCACGTCGTCGTCAAACCAGTCTTTGCTTGAAGGACATATGGCATCAACATGAAAGATGTCATATTACAAGCCTCCTCCCCCACCCCAACCCCAACCCCTGGGGGCTCCCCGCCCCCACTTTCTGAAAGATTTTTGAAAGATGTCACATCCTGCATGGGGGGGGGGTCCGGGGGGTGGCCTGCAGGGAGGAGGCTGTGGGGAGCAGGCCAGGGGGCCAGAGACTCCGTCTGGAGAAGGGTCTTGGCTGGTTTCTGTAGAGCAAATGGGGGCACAAAATTATTGACAAGGGCGGTGGGGTCGGAGGAGACAAAGCAGGGGAAACGTGGCTTTTATGGAGCTTGCAAACCTGAACTCAAATATTAAAAATGCTTTCATCAGTCTCCTTAATCCAGAGACATTCTTTTTGGCTTAGATGGGAGGAAAAAAATCAGTCCCTTAAGGGGAAAGGGAGAAGGAGGTAATAAGGATGTGAGTCAGACACAGGGAATTGTTGGCAAATGCATTTGTTTTAGGAGGCAGAGGACTAGTCTCAGCTGATCTAACGTTGCAGACCACTGATAACACCCGCCGGCTTCTTATTAATTTCTCCCTTTCGTTATGAAAAAAATCGGTGATTCCATTATTTCCTCCACTAAGTGGGGGAAAGGTGAGGCAAAAAAAAAAAAAAAAAGAACCATTTCTTTCTTGTTCACTTCTTCTCTGGGGAATAAGCAGCACTCGGGCTCCAAAGCTGTGTTTTTCTTTGGGTTTTTTCCTTTTAATAGGGGTGGCAGAAAGTGGTTATAGACATTTGAGGGGAAATAAAGCCTGTGGTTTATTAACAGGGCTGGTTTTAATCAGCCGTGATTTGACGAGGGTAACATTAGAGCTACAACACTGATAACTGATACTATGATTTTCTATGCTTTTAACCCCAAACTGAAGTCTTGTGGATTCACGGACAGAAATGCATTTGTTTCCCTGGCCAGCCTGTGGGGAGTGAGTGTTTTGTGAGGACAGCATCAGAGGAGGGCAGGAGAGGCTGGGGGGCTGGGCTGCCTAAGAGCATCTTCTCCGCAGGAATTCTAGCTGCTAAGAAACCAGACCTGGAGACTGGAGGGCTTTTAAGGCCAGTGGCACTGAGAGGAAGAGGGGAAGGCAGGTTCTAGAAGCAGGAGCCCCTCTTTGCAGACCTGAAGTGCCACCCCGGGTCACAACAACTTACATCTTCCCAGAGGTAATAAATAATGTTCCTTCCCTCTAATAAGAGAGTTGAAAAGTCTAGGCCAGCTTCCAGGCAGAAGGCTGCTCTTTAGGGTAACCCAATCCTGTCCTACCCAGAACAAAATCATCTGGATCGCTCCCACTCAGTCCATTAGTTAGCATGGCCTGTGCCAAAATCACTGCCAATGTCCCAGAGAATTTACAGTTCGACCTTGAAAACCAAGGTCAAACTCCTGCATTAGTCAGCAGCTATGGTTTGCCATATCTGCAGCCAGTTGGTGCCATGGCGTTTCTGGGAATGTTCTCCACTAGACTAAGGCACTTTTGCTCTTCAGCATATTTTTTAAAAAGGAGAAACAGAGACTCAGCATTTCCCTTCCTCTGACTGCCTGGCCCCTGGGGGTCAGGGCGGTGTGCAGGCACCAGGGGACATCACAATCCCTCCTCGCTGTCTGTGTTCCTGTGTTTTCAGGTATACAAGCTGCTCTTCCCAGGACAGAGTGCTTTGGCTATGCAGAGTTTCTTTCTTGTTCTTTGGCTAGAGGGGCACCAGGCACCCCTCGTCTCCTCCTTGGTGTTCCTAGCGTGGAAAGTAACATAATGTCTTTTCTATCAAAGGAAATCTTGGTTACTTCATTTTGCTCTGGTGTCGCCTTCCTGTGACCCCCACCCCTCCCCTTTCCCTCTTCTCCCATTGACAATGTGTTTCAAATTAGCCAGTGGGGAAGAGTGTGCGCCCTGACCTGACCAACGGGAAGGGGACAGGTACATCACCTGCATTAGGGACAAATAGGGGAGGGTCCTTTGTTCTGCACGCACACTTTTTGGAGTGCCCGTGCCCTTCTGCAGAAGTAAAGATCCTTGTCGAGATTTCTCCTTGTCCATGTGTCTCACTTTCTGACCCTGACAACCCGAGCCAGAGTTATTGTAATTTCCAGCACTAGGGAAAAGGGATGCATAGCCTGGAGGTGGCTGCCCAAGGTGATGGGGGAACCCAGGGCATGACTCATGAGGAATCTGAGCATCAGCTCTGTTCCACGACGGAGGTAGCTCGGCTCCTCCCACCCTGCCCTTCCCTCTCTGACCACATCACCCTCCTGTTCCTCTTCTGTGGGGACCTCCTGGGAGGCTGCCCCTTTCACAGCACTCCTTGGGAACCCCCCATCCTCAACCAGGACTCAGGGGGCTGCCTGTGGAAGCCATGTCTTAACACCCTTGGCCAAGAGGTGGACAACCAGCTCTCGAGCCCTAGAGTCTCTCTCAGGCTTAGGAAGTCATGCTGGAGAATCAGAGACGCGCATTTGTTAGAGTGGAATCTCTTTAATGACAGTGCTCGGGAGCACTAGCAACCAAATTTTTTTTTTTTCATTGTGCATAGGTTAAAAAATGGGACATGTATTTTCAATATATTTATATTTATGTATTTACAGATTATATACAGCTACTACTATTACTGGCTAATATCTTAAGGCACAGATAACTATTTTTTTTCTATTTTCTATCCATGATGGCTTATTATAGTTCCTTGTGCTCTACAGTAGGACCTTATTGTTTATTTATTTATATATGGTAGTTTGTAACTGCTCAATTACCTCTCCTCCACCCCCTTTCCCCTTTGGTAACCAGTTTTTGTTTTGTTTTGTTTTAGGGCCACACCTGCAAAATATGGAAGTTGCCAGGCTAGGGGTCCTATTGGAGCTGCAGCTACTGGCCTACACCACAGCCACAGCAACTTGGGATCTGAATATCGTCTGTGACCTACACCACAGCTCACAGTAACCCTGGATCCTTTAACCCACTGAGCGATGCCAGGGATCGAACCTGCATCCTTATGGATACTAGTTGGGTTTGTTATTGCTGAGCCACAATGGGAACCCCCACAGTTTGTTTTTTATATGTGTTAATTGGTTTCTGTTTTGCAAATAAGTTCACTTGCATTGTATCTTTTAGATTTATTAATTAAATTTTTTATTGAAGTATAGTTGATTTACAGTATTGTGTTAGTTTCTGGTGTACAGCAAAATAATTCAGCTACATATTTATCTATGTCCATCTAGCTATTTATTCTTTTTCATGTTCCTTTTAATTATGATTTTAACAAAATATTGAATAGAGTTCTCTGTGTATACAGTAGGACTTTGTTGTTATCCATTCTATATATAATAGTTTGCATCTACTAACCCCAAACTCCCAGTCCATCCCACTCCTTCCCCTTCCCTGTTGGCAACCACAAATCTGTTCTCTATGCCTGTGAGTCTGTTTCTATTTCACAGATAAGTCCATTTGTGTCATATTTTAGATTCCACATATAGGTGGTATCATATGGTATCTGTCTTTCTCTTTCTGACTTATTTCACTTAGTATGAGAATCTCCAGGTCTATTACTTAGAGTTTTTTTGTTTGTTTGTTTGTTTTGTGGTTTTTTTTTTTGTCTTTTTTTTTAGAGCTGCACCTAGGTATATGGAAGTTCCCAGGCTCGGGGTCTAATTGGAGCTACAGCTGCCAGCCTATGCCACAGCCACAGCAATGCCAGATCTGAGCCTCATCTGTGTCCTATACCACAGCTCAATGCAATGCCAGATCCCCAACCCACTGAGCGAGGCCAGAGATCGAACCCACAACCCCATGGTTCCTAGTCGGATTTGTTTCCACTGCACCAAAATGGGAACTCCTAGAGCTTTTTTAATGAAAAGTAAATGTGGTGAAATCTGAAAAAAAGGACTGAATGAACTTCTTTACAGAACAGATACCGACTCACAGACTTTGAAAAACTTACGGTTTCCAGAGGAGACAGTTCGGGGGGTGGGGGGATGCGCTGGGGTTGTGGGATGGAAATCCTATAAAATTGGATTGTGATGATCATTGCACAACTATAAATGCAATAAATTCATTGAGTAATAAAAAAATAAAAAAAGAAAAGTAAATATGCCTCAAAGAGCACTAAGCATATCTAATGCCTGGATCTTGGTTTCTAATACCATTTTCTAATAAAAAGAAGCAGGACTCCTCGGATAAATGGTAAATTCTAGGACTGGTGCAGGAAATCTTATATAAGATTGGCCTTGAGCATTTTGTAATGACAGAAAGTAAGGAAGCACTCAAACAAGACAAAACAAAACAGCATAGTAATGGGGGTCTGTCAAAGGAACACAAGAACCAAATGAAAGGGCCAAAGCTGGAACAATTTCAGCAACAAAATAAATGCAATACTATAGGGTTATAATCCAAAGTGTAAAATAAATATCCATGAGTCCATTCTGACATCAGTAAATGATCGAATCAAAAATAAATGAGGAAGAAGAGACAATTTTCAGGTGCAGAAGCATTGTGAATAATTTATGTCACAATATAACCATTGACGAGGTGGACTATAACCCTTCCCTTCTGAAGTATGGGCTGCACGTAGTGACTTCCTTCCAAAGGGGACAGTATGGAAAGGGGACAGTAAAACTCTCATTGTAAGAGCTTTACAAGGAGAAACCTGAAAAATCACTACTTCAGCCTGTAAAGTAAAGGGATGGAGAGGGACGGATGGAGAGAAAGAGAGAGGGAGAGAAAGAGAGAGAGAATAAGAAAGAGGAGGGAGAGAAGGAGGAGGAGGAGAAGAAGAATAAGAAGAGGAAGAAGAAGAAGGAGGAGGAGAAGAAGAAGGAGGAGGAAGAGAAGAAGGATGAGGAGGAGAAGGAGGAAGAGAGGGAGGGGAAGAAGGGGAAGGAGGATCCAGAGAAAAAGAGGAAAGAGGAAAGGTGTGGCTGCAAAAATGAAGATGTGTCGCTGGACTTCAGCAAGGTGTGGATGACCCAGAGGCATTTTCCATTGGCCAAAGGGAAGTTCAAGGCCCTCTCTGGTGTGTTGTCCTGGCCACTTTGCCCTTTCTGGTCAAGCATGTAACTTGAATGGTTTAGAGTGATCCTTTGAAAAGCTATTAATTACTTCCATTCTGCTCAGTCTAGCACTGGGTAGTGAAATCCTTTGTCTTCTTAACTAAGACCCTGCTTGGCAAGGTACCATCATCTTGTACCACATTTACATAAATCTCCAGGGGTGAGCTCTAGAGATAGTCATATTTGCCTTGGGTTTTTTTTTTTTTTTTTTTTTTTTTGGTTTTTAGGGCTGCACCCTTGGCATATGGAAGTTCCCAGGCTAGGGGTTGAAATTGGAGCTACAGCTGCTGCCCTTCTACCCCACAGCCACAGCAACGCAGGATCTGAGCCACGTCTGTGACCTACACCACAGCTCACGGCAATGCCAGATCCCTGACCCACTGAGTGAGGCCAGGGATCAAACCTGCGTCCTCATGGATACCATCTGCTGCGCCATGATAGGAACTCCCTATATATAATTTTATGCCGTGTTTCACTTGGGCTGGGTATGTCAAAGACCCCTGCCTACCCCTCATAGCTCGGGAGGGAGTGGAGCCTTGGGGGACATGTCCAGTGGCTGCTGTGGACTATTCTCCAACATTGAGGCCTGAAAGGTTAAGGGAGGATCCATGTCTGTCTCATATGTGCTGGTGGCTGCCTCGCTGGGCCAGCCCAACAGCAGACTTAGAAGGGATGAGAGAAGCTGGTCTCTCATAGACTGAGGGCTGGGGTAGCCAGGGATTCTTCTCCAATGTTGTGGAGGAGGGAAGGGAGCACAAATACTGATAGCAGACATCCTCCTGGTCACTTAGGTAGGAACCTGGAACGGGACTTTTGTGCTCTGGAAGATAAGAAAGTGGTCTATCTCTTACCCTCAAGTGTGGGGAAAAATTCATAGTCATGGCATATCTATCTATCTACCTATCTATCTAGCTATCTATCTATCATCTATCTAATCCTACAGTATTTTTAAATTATTTCATGTCATTGGTCTTACATTTGCTAAGTTCTTGCAAAGACTGAGATCACTTCTTTATTTTATTTTATTTTATTTTATTTTATTTTCCCACTGTACAGCAAGGGGATCAAGTTATCCTTACATGTATACATTACAATTACATTTTTTTCCCCACCCTTTGTTCTGTTGCAACATGAGTACCTAGACAAAGTTCTCAATGTGAGATCACTTCTTATTCTCCCATATTCTTTTCTTCTAGGCTCATAATAATTGCCTTGGAGGACATGTATGGCCTTTGATGCTTGAGGTATCTTGAAAGCCTGTTAAAGATGATTAAAATATTCTTGGAGTTCCTGTCATGGCTCAGTGGTTAACGAATCCGACTAGGAGCCATGAGGTTGTGGGTTCGATCCCTGGCCTTGCTCAGTGGGTTAAGGGTCTGGCGTTGCCATGAGCTGTGGTGTGGGTTGCTGGCACGGCTCGGATCCTGCATTACTGTGGCTGTGGTGTAGGCTGGAGGCTATAGCTCTGATTCGACCCCTGGCCTGGGAACCTCCATATGCCGTGGCGGAGGCCCAAGAAATGGCAAAAAGACAAAAAAAAAAGATTAAAATATTCTTCAATTTCCCAGCTATTTTAACAAGAAGAACCAACCTAATAGCACAGCCAAAGGACACCCTGCTAGTCCCAGCAGCTGACACGGGGGTCCCCACCCTGCCCTGAACTGAGGATGGCAGGTGATTGGCACTCATTCTGGGGTGGAGCCAGCTGCCTTGCCCACCAACACCTGCCTGCCCCCTGCCCCATGACATTCATGCTCATGAGGAGGAGAGGTTTGTCCAATACTCGCCTTTAGAAAATACACTGCCTCTGGAGTTCCCGTCGTGGCGCAGTGGTTAACGAATCCGACTAGGAACCATGAGGTTGCAGGTTTGGTCCCTGCCCTTGCTCAGTGGGTTAAGGATCCGGCGTTGCCGTGAGCTGTGGTGTAGGTTGCAGACGTGGCTCGGATCCCGAGTTGCTGTGGCTCTGGCATAGGCCGGGGGTTACAGCTCCGATTCGACCCCTAGCCTGGGAACCTCCATATGCCGCGGGAGTGGCCCAAGAGATAGCAACAACAACAACAACAACAAAAGACAAAAAAAAAAAAAAGAAAAAAAAGAAAATACACTGCCTCATAGGAGTCCCTGTTGTGGCTCAGCGGTAACGAGCCTGACTAGTAACCATGAGGGTGCAGATTTGATCCCTGGCCTTGCTCAGTGGGTTAAGGAGCCAGCGTTGCTGTGAGCTGTGGTGTAGGTCACGGACGTGGCTTGGATCTGGTGTTGCTGGGGCTGTGGTGTAGGCCAGCAACTGCAGCTCTGATTCGACGCCTAGCCTGGGAACCTCCATATGCTGTGGGTGCAGCCCTAAAAAAAGAAAAGGAAGGAAAGAAAGAAAAGAAAGAAAGAAGGAAGGAAGGAAGGAAGGAAAGAAGGAAGGAAGGAAGGAAGGAAAGAAAGAAAGAACGAACAAACTAATGAAAGAAAGAAAGAAAGAAAGAAAGAAAGAAAGAAAGAAAGAAAGAAAGAAAGAAAGAAAAATACACTGCCCCATTAGTAACGTGCTCTCACTCTTTCTTTCCAGTGACATCCGATGACCTAAATCCTCTAGATCCAAACCATCACCAACTGCCTTGCTGTTTAGGATTCAGAGTAGAATTTCCTTTTTCAATGTGAGAGTTCTATGCACTAGATTATGTAGAGTTAGGCTGCTTCAGCAAGGCAGACTGGGCTCTGCTTCTGATTCAACTATATGAAAGGAAGACAGGTGCTTAGGTGAGTGTGAGCAGATCAGCATTTCTCTGGCTCTCGAAGTCCTATTTCCAGTGGGTGGCAGCAGGAAGTCACAGCTGTCAAACCCAGTCACTCAGGGGGTCCTCCTGTTCTCTACATTCTCCAGTGTGAGTGTGAGTGTATGTCTGGCGGGGGTGGGGGGGAGGAGGAGCCTCAGAGGCCATGCCTCTACCTGCTTGGAAAATACTTGATAATCGGAAATAAAGAATTTTGAGGAGAAAGGGGTTGTTAATGACGCATGTAACTGAAAGTCTCTTTGGGGTGATTGATGCTATCAGATCTGGAAACTGGGCTTTTCCTTTTAGGAAATGAGGAGGTGGGGTGATTTCCTTATAGGCTGTCCTTAAAAAAATTATCATTCTGGGAGTTTCCATTAAGGACCCCGTGTTTCCTCTGTGAGGATGCAGGTTCGATCCCTGACCTTGCTCAGTGGGATAAGAAGTCTGGCATTGCTGTGACTGTGGCGTAGGCCAGTG
This sequence comes from Phacochoerus africanus, assembly GCF_016906955.1. NCBI lineage: Eukaryota > Metazoa > Chordata > Mammalia > Artiodactyla > Suidae > Phacochoerus > Phacochoerus africanus. The sequence goes on along the minus strand of NC_062555.1, from coordinate 34,089,214 downwards.
GCTGTGGCGTAGGCCAGCACCTGCAGCTCTGATTTTACTCCTAGCCTGGGAACTTACACATGCCACAGGTGCAGACCCCCCCCCCCCCAAAAAAAAACTAAAAAACTATCATCCTGTTTTCTAAGCACATAAGTAGCATTTTTGGGGGGCCGGGGGGAGCACACGATATGGAAGTTCTTGGGCCAGGCATCAAATCTGAGCTACAGCTGCGACCTGTGCCACAGCTTCAGCAATGCCAGATCCTTAACCCACTGTGCCACAGCAGGAACTCTATAAGTGACATATTTTTATTGTGGAAAATTTGAAAGAACCAATACATACAAAGACAAAATTTAAATCACCCGTAATTCTTCTATTACTTGTAAGATTTAAATAAATACTACCTATATATATAGTAGGCATATATAATATATAATGTGATGTGATGTGTAATCTATGATAAAATATTACATTGCATTATATTACTTTTTTTCCTTAGAAAATTGGGAAAATTAAATACATTGTATTGCAACTTAAATGTCATGTAATTTCAGACTCTCTTAAATGTGAATAAGTAAGAATTTGATGGAAGAATAAATGAATGAACTCAGACAGTTAATGAACAAATGCATAAACAGGTTCATTTTCTACTTGGTAGGGGAGAACTTCCAATTCTGATTATTACTTTAAACATTTTTTTATTATTATAAATATATATAGGAGTTCCTGTCTTGGAACAGTGGAAACAAATCACTAGGAACCATGACACTGCAGGTTCAATCCCTGGCCTTGCTCAGTGGGTTAAGGATCCAGCGTTGCTGTGAGCTGTGGTGTAGGTAGCAGACATGGCTTGGGTGCAGCCCTAAAAAGAAAAAATATTTATATACATATATATATTTAGCTGTTCCCAAGGCATGCAGAAGTTCCTGGGTCAGGGATGGAAACTGTACCACAGCAGCAACCAGATCCACAGCAGGGATGACACCAGATCTTTAAAGTTCTGCACCACCAGAGAACTCCTGAAAGTTTAAACTATAGGAAATTTGAGAGATTCAGAATAATCTCCTCATAATGGAATAATATTCCACTTCATCCTGACCCCATCCTCTAAAACACACACATGCGTGTGCACGCACACACACACACACACACACACACACACACACACACAATTTAAGTACTAGCTCTAGTTTATCTCACTGTGAACTTGCCTAAAACAGGAAGTCTGGTTCTAAAGTCTTGACTCTTAAAAATACAAACAATGAACCTCTCTCTTTCTCTCCCTGTCTCTTACACACACACACACCCACACATACCACCAACGCCACATTTTCTGAAGCCTAAATAAATCACTCTTGTGGGAAGCCCTTATGTAATTCTAGAGATTTCAACATTGCTTATGTTGGGTTGAATATGAGGTGTTATCTTTCTTTTTTTCTTTTTGGCATCATCATCTTTCTCTTCAGAGATAAACTATGATTTAACGCAGAAAGCTTCGAATGAAAACCTGCCCAGTTCTTTTGAGGTCAGCTGCATCTGACTCAACAAATGGTAAATTGCTCTGAGACTTGAGTTGTTCTTTCCTGCCTTCCAAACACTGAGAAAAATGAAAATGGGAAAACAAGCATGTGCCAAAAAATATGGATGAAGAGTAAATCTAAAATCTCATTTTCCTCCCCTCCAATTTTGTTTTGAGGTTAAGCATAGACTTCTGGGAGTTTCCATTGTGGCTCCACAGTAATGAACCCAACTAGTAACCATGAGGATGGCACATTTGATCCCTGGCCTCACTCAGTGCGTTAAGGATCCAGCGTTGCCATGAGCTGTGGTGTAGGTTGCAGACATGGCTCGGATCTGGTGTTGCTGTGGCTGAGGTGTAGGCCGGCAGCTGCAGCTCCAATTCGACCCGAGCCCGGGAACTTCCATGTGCCATGGGTGGAACCCTAAAAAGCAAAAAAAAAAAAAAGGTGGGGGGGAACTAGGCTTCTGATGTCAGATGTCAGAGAGACCTCATTTCAATCCTGACCTTGCCACACTGAGCAGTGTGACCTGGTACATTCACCTCAACCTCTTAAAGGTCTTGTTTCCTAATTAATGAAATGAGGTTATCCTATTTTGTATGATTATTGTGAGGATTAAACAAAAGAGTAGACATCCAGTACTTGGAACAGGGATTTTTATTTTGGGGTCTTTTTTAGGGCCACACCCGCGGCATGTGGAGGTTCCCAGGCTAGGGGTCTAATCGGAGCTGCAGCAGCAGGCCTACACCACAGCCACAGCAACACCAGATCCAAGCTGCATCTGCGCCCTATACCAGAGTTCACGGCAACACCAGATGAAACAGGGAATTTTAAATATTAATTGCTAAATACTAAGCGATTGTAATTTTATTACCATTATTAGTCTTGTCTTTTTCTTTTCTTTTCTTCCTTTCTTCTTTTTTTAATGGCCACACACCACATGGCATATGGAAATTCCCCGGCCAGGGGTTGAATCCGAGCAGCAGCTGAGACCTGTTCCACAGCTGCGGCAACACCAGATTCTTTTATCCGCTGCCCTAGGCCTGGGATCGAACCTGTGTCTCTGCAGTCACCTGAGCCACTGCATTCAGATTCTTAATCCGCTACAACAGAGTGGGCACTTCTAATAGTCTTTTCTTAATGTTAATATTGTTGGGCTAGTATTAACTTGAAACTAAAAAATTGTGGCACAGGAAGTTAAAGATCTGGCATTGTCAGTGCAGCAGCTTCTGTCACTGCTGTGGCGTGGGTTTGATCCCTAGCCAGGGAACCTCAACATGCCACAGGTGGGGCCAAAAAAAACAAACGAACAAACAAACAAACAAACAAAAAAAACCCAATTGTAGAATGAGCCAAAAGTTCACCATAAATTTCCTCCTCAAATACTGATTTAATTTTGTTTTGGTTTTTAAAATGAATACGAACATGGATAACATCTATGAGGGGCTGATGGGAATACTTTGAACAACACCCTATTTATAAAAAGAATCGAATACAGTAAAAACAAAGAAATACGCAGTGAGACCTTCGTAAAACTTGTAACGGCAGCTTGTCATGATCCGTAAGGCTATGTTGTCTCTTGGTTTCCATACAACATCTAGATGATAAATGAGTGGCCGTGGCTGGCAAGTTACCCAGTCTAGTCAATATTACTTCAATAAGAGTGACGGTAAGAGAACCCTAATTCTGTCAAAGATTTAGTTACAAAGGAGAGTGTCAAAGCCGATGAGGTAGGATGCTGTCATGGGATTGGGGGTTTAGCACCACGAAACTGATCAGCCATGAGTCATTTTTTGGCTCAAACACAGGAAGCCTCCAGGGAACACTAAGAGGATTTGTGAGTGTTCTGGCGGCCATCTCGGTGCTGTGTGTTCTGCCCAAACTGCACAAACCGTGAGACCAGGGCCCCAGAGCCCAGGAAGAATGGTGTTTCAGGGCTTAGTTCTTTCTCGTATGTTCAGATTCTCGGAACTGTATTGGGAGAACTCTGGGTTGATCAGCATTTGGTGTTGGATGAGGTGGGGGTGAGGGGACGGGATGGCACCTGGCAGTTTCTCTCTTCTATGAAGAGAGAGATATTTCTACGGAGGTGTCTGGCTGGGCCCAGAGAGCTTACCAGCCGGTTCCTGAGAGGTGCAGGATCGGGGCTGGGGGAATAGGAATCCTCCCAGCGCTCCTAAGAGTTGAGAGTGGATATGGACTTGATATGGTGGCCAAAAAAGGAAGAGCCTGGAGCCAGACCCTGAGGTGTGTCCATCACCAGCGTACATCCCCTGGTTCCTCCTGAAGATCCGTGACCTCGCCCTGAGCTAACAGATGATAGGATTTCCCTACAGACTGAGCTGCAGTTGAACCGAGTGTGACAGCACATTGTCTTTGCTCACTTTTTCTCCTCCATGAATGTGCCCGCGGTGGTCTTGGGCATCTTGGTTTGCTCTCCTTAGCCAGCTGGAAATGGCTTTCTTCCTCCCAGGGCCTCTCAGTGGACCTGTGTCAATGTGATTATTCCTGTAGTAGCCACGATAAAATCCTCTGGCTACTATTCCTTGTGTAATATATTCGTGTTAACTATGAATGAGATGAGTTCATCGCTTGAACTGGAGGATCCTGACTTCATGGCCATACATCTTCATTTATGAACGATCTTGACACTGTGTTTATTGCCCACCAGAAAATACCAAATGGCTTACACTCTCCAATGGGTACACCAACCAATCAGTTAGATATCATTCTGAGAGGCCGGCATAAAATCTACTGGCTTTCTTTCTTTCTTTCTTTCTTTCTTTCTTTCTTTCTTTCTTTCTTTCTTTCTTTCTTTCTTTCTTTCTTTCTTTCTTTCAAGTCCGCATCGTGGCATATAGACGTTTCCAGGCTAAGGGTCAAATCAGAGCTGCAGCTGCAGGCTTACACCACAGCCACAGTAATGCCAGATCCGAGCTGTGGCTGCAACCTAGGCTGCAGTGTGGCAATGCTGACACCTTAATCCACTGAGTGGGGGCAGGGATCAAACCCGCATCCTCATGAACACTATGTTGGGTTCCTAACCCACTGAGCCATAATGGGGACTCTGAAATCCACTGATTTCCACCACGACTTTCCAAAGTGCCTGCACAGGTGAGCCACTTAACTTCTCAGATTTCAGTTTCTGGAGAGAGTTGTCTTTGTCTCAACTGCACCTTTAAACTCATTTTGTTTGTTTGTTTTCTTTTTTTCTTTTTTTTTTTTGCCTTTTCAGGGCTTCATCTGTGGCATATGGAGGCTCCCAGGCTAGAGGTACAATCAGAGCTATAGCCACCAGCCTATGCCACAGCCACAGAAACGTGGGATCCTAGGCACATCTGTGACCTACATCACAGTTTACGGCAACACTGGATCCTTAACCCACTGAGTGAGACCAGGGATCGAACCTGCATCCTCACGAATGATAGTCCATTTTGTTAACTGCTGAGCCATGGTGACAGGAACTCCTTAAGCTCAAGTTTTAATTGCAGATAATTTGATATGACTTGTACATATTACATAAATCAAGAAGTGTGTATATATCAATATCTATCTGGCTATCTGTAATTCTTGATTGTCTTGTGGATTAAAGAGATGAGATGAGATCCTGCTGTGGAGCACTGGGAACTATGTCTAGTCACTTATGATGGAGCATGAAATGTACGAAAAACGAATCTATAAGTGTATGTGTAACTGAATCACCATGCTGTACAGTAGAAAATTGACAGAACACTGTAAACTAGTTATAATGAAAAAGAAATCATTACATTAAAAAAAAAAAAAGAGAGAGATGTAAAGTCCTCCACATGCAATGCCTGGTGCACAGGTGTCACTCAATAAATAACGTGATGAGTCAGTTACCATTTCTATGCACGAAGGTATACATATACTTACTTAAGGCACCTCTGACTTACAAACCCTCATTTGAGCTCATAATTGATAGCTGAGGGGATCCTGCTGCTTGCCGTGTCTGCGCATGATTGCCGCCTGTAGTGCGGGACTCCTTACAGCCCTTCCCTCTTGCTCCACGGAGGTGCAGGAATCTTGGGACTGAAGGTGGTGCTGTTTACCACCATCTACTCAACACAAGAGGGTGAGCGCTCCCCCTTCTGGTGGGGCATAGAGAGTGGAGGATCTCCCAGCAATCTGCCCCGTTCTGTGGAATGAGTTTCCCATGGGACAAAGGGTTATATGGCACTTGGTTTCTTCGTGGAACGGTCCACAAAAGAATCTCATGAGTCAGGGAGGAAATGCGTGGCATTCTAATTAGGCAATTTATTATTTTTTAATTTATTTTATTTTTTTTTTGTCTTTGTTGTTGTTGTTGTTGTTGCTATTTCTTGGGCCGCTCCCGCGGCATATGGAGGTTCTCAGGCTAGGGGTTGAATCGGAGCTGTAGCCACCGGCCTACGCCAGAGCCACAGCAACGCGGGATCCGAGCCGCGTCTGCAACCTACACCACAGCTCACGGCAAAGCCGGATCGTTAACCCACTGAGAAAGGGCAGGGACCGAACCCGCAACCTCATGGTTCCTAGTTGGATTCGTTAACCACTGCGCCACGACGGGAACTCCGAAATTAGGCAATTTAGAAGAATTGAATAAGGGGATTGTTTTTGAAGATGAGGGCAGAATATAGAGCAATCTCAAGGGATGTTGCAGCAGCCTGGACAGTGGTGATCAGAAACCTTTGGTGCCATGTCTAGACCTGAAGGGACAATGAGACAAGCAGTTGTCAACTTGGAGACAGAGAGCTTTGTGGGGAGGGATACCAGCCAGGCCCCTTTGGTAAAGAGACACAAAACCAGCTCCTGCTAAGTGGGCAGGGAGCCAGGGGAGTCAAGGTCTCCACCTCCTCTCCCCCCTACTGGGTGAACCCCTCCGGAAGCCAAAGAGCAAGGGGGGCAGTGGATGCAGACCATTCAGATCCACCTTTTGGGGCAGAGAAGAATGGAAGAGAGCAGAGTGGGGATCCCCGGATCACAAAACGTCTCCAGAACCCAACCACCATCAGCGGTTTCCAAATTCCAAGCAATCCATTTATTTAGCGTTTAGAACACCACCTATTTGTAATGTGTAGAGTCTCTTTCTCATGTACCTATATGTTCTTTGAATAAATATACATCTAAAAGAGCTGGCACATGGATTCATTTTATTAGGATAATGGTTTAGTTTAATTTTGAGTGCAAAGGGGAGATTGCTGGTAAGAATGACACGGATGCACAGGCAAACTGGCATGATCCTGGGCAACATGGGGCATGTGGCACCCTAACTAAAATGCAAGGAGTTGGAATCTCCAAGTCCCCAATGAATCTTCATCTCATTACTTTCTAAACACTGGTATACATTGCATGTATGTTATACACGTGTGGCAGGCATTCCTCTCAGATAATAGGTGTACTTGTGAGGTACAGTTTGAGAAAATAGCGGTTCAAAGGAGGAGGGTCCCCTATCTTGAATAATCCTTATACCTGCTGTGCTTTGTGCTCCAAAGTTCCCCATTCACACAACGATTTCTTTGTGTTGAAGTATGTTCTCCACATCACTGTAAATCCCCCAAAAAAGATTTTATGTTAGGTGCCTTTGGCTGTTAATAACTTGCTGGCAACTTGTTTTTCAACCACATCTTAAAAGTGGTTTCCTGTGTGAAGAGGATACAGAGGAAGACCTTTCTGATGGGGGAATTTGGGGTGGAGGGGGGCAGTTGCTGAAAGGTCTTGAGTTGTTGGACTGGCTAGGAAAGCATCCTCTGATTAGAGGATTCTGACTCTAAAGTACTGCTTCCCTCATTTATTCCTGGTTGCAGCCCCAGTCCCACTTCTATCTCCATCTGATCTATGTGCACAAATCTTTCTTTGAAAGACAATGCAAGCTGTATTTGATGAATTACCTGCCAATTCCCCAAAGTGTGGGCTGCACCCCACTGTGATATTCAAGATGCTTTCAAGCAAAGTTCAGCTGTGTCTTTAAATAATATTGAATCTCACACCCAAAGAATTATTCCCTGGAGCCGACACTGCTGTTTGGTGAACCCCAACTTTTTTTTAGGTAAACACCCATCAGAAAAGGTGACCCTGTGTCCAACTCAGGGGTAAATCCAGATTGCTCTAAAAAAAAAAATCATGATAATTCCAATACCCTTACATTGACTTACAAGATTGCTGCAGCCCGGACTGGGAACATGGGCCTCCAGCCCTGCTTTGAAGGCCTCTGTCAGAATGACTTCACTTCCTTTGCCTCCTCCACCGACTTCTCTCTTCCTCTCAGGAAAAAATGTCCCCTGGTCCAGCTGGGGTTGCCATGCATGCTCCTTAGAACCCCAGTTCTTAGCCTTTCTTCTGTTTGAACAGCTCTTATAAAAACTTGAATGTTATATCCATCCTCTGTAGGGCTCCAAGGGAGCCTGGTCCGAGATCCTCATTTTAAATGATTGAATAAATGAAGGAATTGGGAGAATGAGTAATTTCCTCAAGGCAGTAAGTCCCAGACTTGGGGTTTGACTTGATTCCCTTGCTTTTCAAACTAATACTCATCACATTAAAAATAATAGCAGCAATATGTAGTAAGCACCTAATAAAAGGAAGCCATTATTATTATACAAATTAGATAAATATATAATTGGCCCCTTGGCACCTGTCTCCCCCTGTTATGGGCCAGAAATGCTATCATTATACAGACTTGCTTTGCATTTTAATGAGTAAAAGCAGATCCCTCATGGAGGCACTGTTTCCTTCTGGTGCTATTAGTTTTTGAGTGATGCAGAGCCAAGTCCTGAGGAAAAGAGAGAAGGTCAAAGCTTGAGTTAGCAGAACAATGGTGGAAAGAGGCACAGGTTGTCAGGTAGGAAGGATTCAAAGGGGGATTTCCTCCCCTGAACTTGGTTTATAGTCCATTGTGGCAGAGATGGCAACCACTTACTCAACATTCCACTCACCCATCTGTACTTCCCATACTCCCTTGAAATTAAATTGAAAGGTCATGTGACTTGGTCCAGTCAATTAAACTGGGGGTATTGTGTGTTTCTCCCTGACCAAGAGGCTGTGTATTTCCTCCATCCCCCCTTCCGCCATGTTGGTGATTTTGGAGACCACATGATCCAGAGGGCTACAAGGTAGAAAATGGCACTCAAATCCCTTCATCCTTCCATGTGATCAAGAAAGATGACTTTATTGTGTTATGCTACTGAGATTCCAGGGCTCATTTGTTACTGCATCATAGCCTGGCCTATTCTGACAGATACACCTGATTGTCAAACCTCTCCATACTCAGTAGTTTTCAGTGGCCTATCATATGAGCCAGCTTCTTCTTCATAAAAAGCAGCAAAGCATGCGATTCAGAATCCTTCCCTTACCTTGAAATGCAACCCATCCTCAAAATCTTTTCCCAGCACTAAGGTGTTGCCAGGTTTCCTCCCCTCTGGCACAGAGTAGAGTTGGTCATTCCTCTAAGGAAGACAGAGACAATTGCAGATGAAGACTTGCTCGCCTCAGCATTCTCTGGGCATCTATACCCTGATGCTTGCCTGGTTTTCTTTCAGCCTCACTGGGGGGATCTTCGATTCCCTGCTGTCTCTTCCTTCTCTCTCCACATCTCAATGTTGGGGCATCCTCAGAGCCACATCCTGGGACCCCTTCTCTCTGGGGCTCTCAGTGAACCCCCACCCCAGGTCCCATGTTTCAAATACCCCAAGTATGCTGATGTTTCTTAGGTTTACATCCTGGCTTGGAGCACAGAAGACTCATTTATCCAGGTGCTTCTCTGACTGCTTTACTCTAAAAGTATCTGAAAACTGAATGTGCCTGTAAGGAGCCATGGATTTGCACATCCTCTCCCTTTGCCATATCTCCATGAAAGATGCTACTCTCTCCTCTTGCCATATCTGCATGAATGACACTGTACTCTTACCCAACTGAGCAGACCTAATCTGGGACTCCTGTGTAATGCCTCTCTTCACCTTAGCTTCCGCATCCAACCCATCACTGAGTCCTTTCATGTCTAGCTCCAAGTATAGATTCTGACTTTGTGCATGTCTTCCCAACTTCACAGCTATGGACCTAGTCCAAGAAGTTATCTTCTCTCACCTGAACTGAGGCTCTCATTTGATGTGCCTGCTTCCAGCCATTGTTTCCTCTGTTTCTTCCTTCCATAGCATAGGATATTATTTAAAAACCTAAGTCAGATTCTATCTCATCCAGCTTAGGCTATCCAGTGACTTTTCTTGACGCTTTGAACAATAATCTAAATATCATAAAATATATGTTTTAAATATGTTATATAGTTACATTTTAAATCATTTATAATACAAATTATGTCATATATTAATATATTCGTTTTTTATATATGAAGTTTTTATCTTTCTGTACTATGAAACACATCAGTGCAGTGGTCCTCCAGGCAGGTATATCCATTCATATAATTTTATGACTATTCCCTTAAGTAGAAGTCCAGGAAGTGGAATTGCTGAACATGCAATTTTTTGTTTTGATACAAAATGTCAAATTGCTGTCCTCAAACGTTACACAGCAGACATTTCCAGAAACCATGCTGGAAAGTGCGTGTTTTCTGCATTCTCCCTGATGTGGGGATTGCTCATCATTTTTTATTTCTGTTGGGTTACGTATGAACAACATCAGTGTTGTGTTTATATGTTGGTCTCTGACTACAATACGGTTCATATCCTTCTCATGGGTTTGTTGCATTTTGCCTTCTATGACTTGTCTCTTCATAATCTTTGCACATTTTTCTACTAGGATGGGCATCCATTGAAGTTCAGAGCTGCAAACCATAGAAACTAATTCAAGCAGATGGATACTTGATTTTTTTAATATAATGATTTTTATTTTTTTTCATTATACCTGGAGTGAAGTAAGTCAGAAAGAGAAAGATGCTTGGTTTTTTAGGGTGAGGGGTGCCTCACAGAATTGATAGGAAGACTGAAACGAGGCTCAGAAAATGGCTAAGAACAAAGGCAGGACTGTGTACAGAAAACTTTGCCAAGATCATGGGGCAGGTTGGAGATGGATGAAGCTAGGACACCTCCCCCCACTGCACTGCTCCCTAGGGGTACTGGGCTCTCAAATGGCCCAGTCTAGAAAATGGCAAATGTCCACAAAGGGACCTGTTTTCTCCTTACAGGTTTCTTTTTTTCTTTTCTTTCTTTCTTTCTTTTTTTTTTTTTTTTGTCTTTTGTCTTTTTAAGGCCACGTCTGTGGAATATAGAGATTCCCAGGCTAGGGGGTTGAATCAGAGCTGTAGCTGCCAGCCTATGCCACAGCCATAGGAACAAGAGATCGAAGCCACGTCTGCGACCTACACCACAGCTCATGGCAATGCCGGGATCCTTAACCTACTGAGCGAGGGCAGAGATTGAACCTGCAACCTCGTGGTTCCTCGTCGGGTTTGTTAACCACTGAGCCACAGTGGGAACTCCTCCTTATTGTTTTGTACCAGCTCTTTATACATTTGTGGGTATTGGTCCTTTGTATGTCTTCTCTGTCGGAAAAATATTTTCTTCAGTTTATATTCACCTTTTAACTTTGTTCAGAGTGTTTTGGACATAGCGGCATTTTAAATTTCCTTTGGAGAACTACAAAATTTTTTCAGGTGTTAACTTTCTCACCATAGGCTCCTGAACTCTTTTTCTTTAACTCCAGATTCTTCCATAGCATCAGATAGCTCTTATCTGTGATAGATGGTGGCAATAATGGCCCACAGTTATGCATATGTCATTGTATCCATACCTTTGGGCTAGTCCCCTCTCAGATGAATCAGAACTTGCTGATGACTTTCTTTGGCCAAGTAGCAAATATGTTTGCAAACAGAGGCTTGAAAAGTGCTCACACATGGATGTTTTCTTGGAGCCCCACAACACAAAAAACCTGGGCTAGTTGGCTGCACAGCTGGTGGAAGAGATCATTCAAGTCAGCCCAGATCAGAACCGTTCAGTTGACCCATAGAATTGCAGGAAATTTTAAAGGTTTGGTACTTTTTTTTGTTTTTTGTCCTTTTTTTTAGGGCCACACCCACGGCATATAGAGGCTCCCAGGCTAGGGGTCTAATTGGAGCCATTGCTGCTGGCCTACACCACAGCCCCAGCAACACTGGATCCTTAACCCACTGAGTGAGGCCAGGGATCAAACCTGCAACCTCATGGTTCCTAGACAGATTCGTTTCCACTGTGCTACAATGGGAACTCCAAGGTTTGATACTTTGAGCCACTAAAGTTTGAGGCAGCTTGTTACACAGCAAGTACAAACTGATACACTGACTATACATATAACTCCTTTAATAATTCTATTAATAACAGCCCCTTATTTTTTTCCTCACTATAGCTTCCCAAACTACATAACCTGTAGGAGACAATAACTCAGGACCTAGAAGAACCCACATGTAGTTCAATGTCCTGCACAAAAGCCATCCATTTCCCAGGAGCTCTTCATAAAGGAGAGACTCCCTCCCATTGCCTTGAGAAGGATTTGCTTTAGGTGATCCAAAGGCTCAAATAATCCATCTTGCTTCTATTTTTGCAAAAGGTAGAATAAGAAATATTCATTTTTATTCTTTGCAAAGCTGACAGTGGTCAGGTTTCTCTGGCTGGACAGAGAATTCCCTGGCTCTTCTAATCTTTTCCCAATTATCTTCTCACCAAAAAAGCTCACTTCGATTTAACTTATAAGTTGACAAATATCCATATCTGGTCCTTCCTATCATTTAATGTTTTCTTTTCTATGATCTAAGGGTTGTTTCCACAGGATGATCAGGCCCTGCATTTACTCAGCCCAGCGTTTTCTCTGGAGAAACACGAGGAGATGATGTGGGTATTGTCCTAGCTGAGCTTTTTAATGTTAGTCCTGAATTCATTCAACACTCCTCTAATTGCGGGGTTGGGAAAATGCCTTTTGGTAAAATCACAGAGTGGTAAACATTAAAAGAACTTGGGTCCACATAATCCAGCCTCTTTGCTCAAGGACACAGACTTCTTGGTGACAGCTAGGGCTACAATACTTAAAGCTATTTCCTGTATCGGCTACACATCAACTATTTAATATTGACATTCTGGCAGTTCCTAATGCCTGGTCCTGGCCCCTCTTCTCCCTCTGTGCTCTTACATCACGTGAACTTATTCATTCCCGAATATGTAGCTACTATTTTGTGCCTCTGACTTCCAAATTTATATTTATAAACTCTAGGCTCATGGATCTAACTGCCTACTCACTATCTCTTAGATGTGTTACAGATATATCTAAATTAAGACGTCCAAGACCCAACTTTTAATGTTCAGCTGGGCTACCCCTCTCCGCCCACATGTCACTGCCCTCACTCAGATTGCTAATGCTACTTATGTAGATGATTATTCCAACATTCCTGTAGACAATTCTAACAGTTCCTGAATCTTTCTCCTCCTTCAACCCATTCTTCACATGATCTCCAGAATAATCTTCTAATCATGTAAATCAGATCATGTCATAATCACTGGTTATGACTCCTTCCAATTGCACACAGAATAAAATTCACAATCTTCTCTGTGGCTGGAAAACCCTCATGATCCAGGCTCCGTTTGCCTCTTACTCTCCTCCTTGGTCTTTCAGGTTCAGACATACTGGGCTTCTTTTAGTTTCTCAAATGTGCCTCTGGGTCTCCAGTGATGCCAGCCTTCTGCTTGGAAGCCCCCTTCCCTCCCCAGCTCACTCTAGGATTCAGCTTAAAGAGAACATCCTCCCATGGGCCCTTTCCTTCTTTTATTCTATCCTTCCTTCCTCCCTTCCTTCTGTCCTTCCTTCCTTTTTTCTTCCTTCCTTTCTTTCTCTCTCTTTCTTTTTTGTTGACTGCACCTGCAGTATATGGGAGTTCCAGGCTAGGGGTTAAATAAGAGCTGCAGCTGCCGGCCTATACCACAGTCGCAGCAATGCCGGATCCCAGCCGTATCTTCGACCTATACCACAGCTCACGGCAACACTGAATCCTTAACCCACTGAGCGAGGCCAGGGTTCGAACCTGCATCTTCATGGATCCTAGTTGGGTTTGTTACGACTGAGCCACAATGGGAACTCCCACATTTCCCATATTTTAATGCAAAATGCAGTTTCAAACATGAGATGCCACTGGAAGAAGAAAGAAAAGCAATCACCCAATAACCAGATAGGGCCTTAGCCTTTGCTAAATTTGGTCCAGGTTCAGTGTCTACGTGGATGCCATACACCTGCAGCCTGGGTCTCTCTCCTCCCTCAGGTCCCAGGCAGCCCAGGGGCTGAAGACACCTAGAACAAACACCACGTTTCCAGGCATGTTGTCCCACTCTGCTCCAAGGCCAAGCCTTTCTCTTCTTCTGCTTTGTCACCCAGCCAGGAGCCTTTGGAGGATGGCCTATCTTTGCCTCCACAGGGAGTGGTGGTTTGGGGCCCAGAGGACATGGCCCCTGGCTTATGTGTGTCTCTTGGAGGAGGATTTATAGAGCCCAGTTTATTTGGGGCTGGTGATCAGTGAGGTCTCTGTGGGCTGGTGGAACCAACAGTGCCAGCTTAGGCATTGAGCCTGGTAAGTCCTGGGTTCCCTTTTATCCACTTCAGGGGACCCTGGTCAGAGAGCAGAGTGCAGGCTGGGCCCCCAGCAGGACTGTTTGACACCTTGGTGACCATTCCTTAGTAGATGCTTGGCCGAACCTCAACTGTTCTCTCCAGTGTGACAGGGAGAGTTTGCTCAGGTGATGGGGCTTCAGTGGGCCTCTGGTCAGACCGCCCATCCCTGGAGACCAGACTTCCAACCTGTAAAGGCAGTCACCTCACACTGGAGACTCACCACGTGAGGAAGTCTGATGAGCTTCTCTCAATTCTGGTTTGAGGCTTTGGCAGCAGTGTGACATCCTTCTCGGAGACACAGGGAGTCAGACACCCACCACCTGAGGGTCCCCATCATGGGTGGATCTCCTTGGCTTGTCCGTGTGGTCAGTCACCCTCCCAGGGTGGAATTTGTTCATGATCTTTCGGTGGTCTTGGCTGTAAGCTGCTGATCTCCAGAGTGCTAACCCCCACATACATTCACAACTGATTTTGTTGACTAACTCACTGGATTGTGTATCCCTGTTGAGTCCTCGCAGAGCTTTTAGAGACTGAAGTCTTGCTTTCTTTTTCTTTATTATTTTTTAATTTTAATTTTTTTTCTTTATTATGGCCACACCTACAGCATAGGGAAGTTCCTGGTCTAGGGGTTGAATTGGAGCCACAGTTTTCACAATGCTGGATCCTTAACCCACTGAGTGAGGCCAGGGATGGAACACGCATCCTCATGGATACTATGTCGGGTTCTCGGCCTGCTGAGGCACAAGGGGAACTCTGGGACTGAAGTTTTGAATGTCCAGCTTTTGAAGTTCCCAGTATTTAAAAAAGGAAGAAAGGCCAAATAGATCTTAAAAACAAAACAAAAAACACTTTCTGATATATTTAAAACTTTCCATCTGCATGGTGTATTTGTAGAATTTTACAATATCCCTCATTAGAAATGACAACACATGTGTTCCTATCATGGCATCGTGGACACGAATCTGACTAATAACCATGAGGATGTGGGTTCGATCCCTGGCCTTGATCAGTGGGTTAAGGATCCTGTGTTGCCATGAGCCGTGCTGTAGTTTGCAGACTTGGATCCTGCGTTGCTGTGGCTGTGGAGTAAGGCCAGCAGCTACAGCTCTGATTCGACCCCTAACCTAGGAACTTGCATATGCTTTGGGTATGGCCCTAAAAAGCTAAAAAAAAAAAAAAAAAAAAAAAAGGATAAATAAAGACAATGAAGACAAAATTGGGGACCTCATGAATGTGAATATTGGGCTCAATAGTCACTCCGGCCTCAGCATCTCCCTGCAGACTGCAATCCAGCCTGTCCTGGAGGCTGGAGGCTCTGATTCTTTATGGGGACTCTGGTTTTATCCAACTGAGAGGTGTCTCAGTGGCCTTGAAGATCAAAGGAGCCTCTAGCCAGGAGGTTGGGCATTCCTGTTAGAGGCTGATGACTCCGCTAGTAAATTTTTAGCCTGTGGTGACTGCCAGGTCCTCTTCATTGGTTTTTTGAACTTTACATTTGCTTGGGGATCAGGGATGCTGGTGGCAGTGCCATCTCAGATATCCTTGTGCCCATGTCCTTCTCCCCACCTCTGCAGTTTCTTGCTAGAAGGAAGGAAAAACATCTTTTTTTTTTTTTTTTTTTTTTTGCCATTTTTGGGCCGCTCCCATGGCATATGGAGGTTCCCAGGCTAGGGGTCGAATCAGAGCTGCAGCCACCGGCCTAAGCCAGAGCCATAGCAACGCGAGATCTGAGCTGCGTCTGTAGGCTACACCACAGCTCACGGTAATGCTGAATCCTTAACCCACTGAGCAAGGTCAGGGATCGAACCTGCAACCTCATGGTTCCTAATTGGAGTATTAATCACTGAGCCACGACGGGAACTCCCAAAAGCATCTTCTCTTTGAGCTCTACCTCTCATGAGAGCAATGCATTTACTATCATTGTTATCCTAGGATTTCCTGGCAGAAAATGACTCTGGAAAAGTCAATACCCTTTCCTTCCACTCTTCATAAGTTCCAGTTCCCATGCAGTTAAGCCATGTGACCAGTTTTTTTTTTTTTTTTGTCTTTTTAGGGCCACACGCATGGCATATGGAGGTTCCCAGGCTAAGGGTTGAATCAGACACCACAGCCACAACAACTTGGGATACTAGCCTTGTCTTTGACCTACACCACAGTTCATGGCAATGCCAGATCTTTAACCTTAACCCACTGAGCAAGGCCAGGGATCGAACCCACATCCTCATGGATACTAGTCGTGTTGTTAACCCGCTGAGCCATGATGGAAACTCCATGTGACTAGTTCTGATCAATGGGCTGTAAGTGAACATGGTTTGTGTCATTTCTGGACTAATGTGCAGCAGAGTTGGAGCACGACCCTTCTCAGTTCTATCTTCTGTTCCTATGGGAACCTGAGCTCTTTTAGGTGGTCGCCAGAGTAAAAGCCCTCTCCCTGCCATAGACCCAAACTCAGAGTAGAAAGAAAATTTTAGTGTGCAAAGCCATGGGGATCTCAGAGTTTGCTTGTCACCTGATACAACAGCTATTCCAAGTAAAATTTTTTAGACCATTGAATCTTCAAATAATTTAAAATACTCTTTTGTATGCATATGATTGTATATGTATACAAATTATATATATATATATATAATTATATAGATATAGTTAAAATGTTTTGGCTCCTAAAATTCTTCCTACGACACAAAATGAGACAAAAATTTGCACCTCTTTATTTTTTAATGTTTTTATTTAATTTTTTTTTTCACTCTTTAAGATTTTACATCTCTTTTTATCTTTTCCTGTACTTGGCAGGCTTGAGCACATGATGCTAAGATTGTTACCTAATGCAGGCAGCAGGAGCCTATACATGAAATGTTCCCTGCAGGGAATAAAGCCTCAAACACCCTTTGGTCCAAGGAAGCCTAGAAGAGTGGGAAAAAATTTGGAATGGGCATCAGGAGTTTTCGAAGCACTGGGATGTGTAGGATCACTCTGTGAATGGAGGCTTAGTTCACCCTCCAGGGTCCTTCTGCACGTATTCAGTCCTCCCTCGGTCTGTTCCCCTCTGAACTGCTATTACAGTGGTTCCCTTACCTGTGCTTTAACTTCGTTATATCCTGTCTCACATTGTCCATTCATTCAAATATTTGGTGAGCCTGGGAGGGGCTCTCATTTCAGATGATGGGAACTCGGGGATATAAGCCAGTCTGTAAAGATCTCACTGGTTAGTGAGAGGTTCACTTAGAGGCTGCTCAGGGTTTCATAGTTGTTAGGTTTGCTCCCTTCCCGTTGGGAGGAATTTCGTTCCCCATTTATCTTCCACAGGTCCTGGCATAAGGCTGGCTTTGCGGAGGCTGTTTCATAGAGGGTTGATGCGTATCTCTGCTGGGAACTCTTATCAGTTAGTGGGGCTCTCTTGATGCTTATTAAAGTCCATTCCCAATGTAAAATGGTTCTTCTGGTTTTAGTTCAGATCCTTTTTCCTCATCCTGAATGACTCTGATCTGCTTTGGGTTGCTTCATGCTACATAATGCCAGCAAAGGCATCTCCATTTTCCATCCTTAAAACTTATTCAAGGACATCCAGGGTTTGGATTCTGTAGCAAGCAACTGTGTAAACTTGTACTTCTCCGGGGGTAAAGGCTGCGAGGTGGAAAAACACCTAGCCCAAATCTGACCTGCTCACGAATATGCTTTTTTTTTTTTTTAAGTGGCATTAACCTGAAATGCAGCCTTTCATGGGAAGACCATCCCTAACACCCCCTTGTCTCCATCACTGACATGCAGCTGGAAAGGTACTCTTTCCATATACAAGTCAAAGCAAGACTTTTCCGAGTGTCAGCATCACAAGCTCCAGCTAGCTCTTGGCAGGGAGCTGGGTTTCCTTTTGCCCCTGGCAGGGTGTTAGCAAAAGCTCCCTGAGCAGAGAGCCACACTGATGGATTGGGCAGGGGGGACCTGGGGGCTCCCCAGGTGTGAGAGAGCATCTAAGTCCCAGCCTGTCTAGTCCTCTAAAGATATCTGTCCCTGTCCTGATGGGCTCGTGGTCTGCAGTTACGAAGACATAGCTATAGTCTTTGCAAACATACAACCCCTCCGCAAACAACTTGTAGGGCAAAGGGCTAGAATGTTCTCTCTGCAGTTAGATGAGCTGAAAGTGCTGCAGGCAAACAACCACTGTTTCTCAGCAAGCTGTACCAACATGATGCCTAAGAGACAGCCCAAGCAGAGGAGAACAGCTCACAAACTGATGGTGCCAAGAGCCCGCCAAGTCATCCTTTGCAAACTCCATGGTAATCGATGCCACCCAAGGGCCCCAGATGTGCCAGTAAAACTTTCCTGTGCCTTTGGCTGAATGTGGCTTGAGACTAGCACTTGGGGTGGGAGGATCTGTTGTTTTCCAGCCATTCCAGACTGCTGAATACGAAAGTGACTCTTTTGATATTGATAAATGATGTGACACATGACTCTCCCCCTCCCCCACCATAGACATTGTGCAAATCCTTAATTATGAGGGCGCTTTCTCAGGGGCACGTTAGAATATTATGCTCAATTGAGTTGCTATCTTCACCTTTGCCAAGGCTTTTGTAACACTGCACAGTGAGCTGCCCTTAGAAGTTTTCTCTTTTGTTTTTAAATCATCAGTTCAACTTGCATTAAGCATTCCGCGAATTAAAAAGAAAAAAAGTCCAGAAAAAATTACATAGAGTGAAATTCCTAAAGTAGGGTTCCCCCCTCCATTGGTGAACGGGTCACAAGCTTGCAATTCTAAACAATCTCACAATTAATTCTTGAGCTATGCAGCCCAATTAGAACAAATGCGTCCTTTCTGGTTTAATTAGAGATGAGTATGCGCCTGTGAGCTTATTTGTATAAAATAAGTGCTCATTAAACAAGGTTTGGATCAGGTTCAGCTTGTTAGAAATGCCATGAAAAGGGAGCTTTCTCTCACTGTCTCTGGCCCCTTTAACCCCTTAAATGCCCAGAATGAACTCAGATGAGAAGAATATAAAGAGTATCTTTGCAGAACGCTGGTGAACTTGAAAGAGGTGATGGGTTTGTTGGTATTGTGGGTAAACAAGGCCCTCCTCTCATTGCAGCATCTTTCTATCTTTTCTCCAGGCCACTGGAGCAGGGAAATCAAGCTGGGCGGCTTCTGTAGGCCACTCTAATTGTACAAAGAACAGGCTTCTGTATGCTGTGTGTCCCTCCAAGGGTCCCCACCCAGAGCGAGAGCTGTGGGCCAGCAGAAGCAGCAGCATTGCCTGGGAACTCATTAGAGCACAGAATCTTGAGTCCTCACCCCAGACCTCTGAGAACCTGTCTTTTGTGATATTCGTGTACTTTGCAATTTGAGGACCACAGGTCTAAAGGCAGCAAATAATGGAGATATTACTTTGTTTATTTTTATTTCTTTTTCTCCTTCCTTCCTTCCTTTCTTCTTTCTTTCTTTCTTTCTTTCTTTCTTTCTTTTTAGGAGGGCGGGAGGGGCGGGAGGGAGGGTGCGAGGGAGGGCGGGCGAGAGGGGGGCGGTCGGGGGCGGGCGAGGCGTGGCGGGCGGCGTGGCGGGCGGGCGGGAGGGGGGAGGGGGGAGGGGGGGCGGGATCGGTGTGAAGATGTTTCTGTCTTAGAAGGCTTCGTTCTCTAGAGCGCTCGCGTATGATAGACTATATGCTTCCATTCCTTCTTCCTCCTTCCTTCCTTCTCTCTCTCTCTCTCTCTCTCTCTCTCTCTCTCTCTCCTCTCTTTCTCTTCTTTCTTTCTTTCTTTCTTTCTTTCTTTCTTTCTTTCTTTCCTTCCTTCTTGCTACCCCTCAGCATATGGAGTTCCCTGGCCAGGGATCAGATCTGAGCCAACGCTGGGTCTTCAACTCACTGTGCCGGTTGGGGATTGAACCTGCCTCCCAGTGCTCCAGAGATGCCACCAGTCCTGTTGCACCATACTGGGAACTCCGATGGAAATTTTTATTTTAAAGATGAAGGGCTCTTGTAAGTCCCTGCGAATGCCCCTTCATTTGAAGAGAAATTAGCTCCTGGTGCCCTCTCTATGGTTGGGGGATTGCCACTTTTTTTTCTGTCTTTTTAGGGCAGCACCCGAAACATATGGAAGTTCCCAGGCTAGGAGTTGAATCAGAGCTGCAGCCGCCCACCTACACAACGTCACAGCAACGCAGGACCCTTAACCCACTGAGTGAGGCCAGGGATCGAACCTGCATCCTCATGGATACTAGTCGGGTTCATTACCGCCAAGCCACGATGGGAACTCCAGGATTGGCACTTTGACCTCCCCCCAACTCTCTGCTAAAGAATTCAGTGTCTCCCTCCCGCCTTACCCTCTGCTAAGCTTGGCAGAACTAAGATGACCCAGGTCAGGCAGCAGCCCCTTACCCACCTCTTCAGCATGTAACTCAGCCCCTGTGAGCTCTCTGGCTACAGGGAGAAAGGATTTCTGCCCTTGAGGGTCTCTCACTCTCATGAACTGGTGCTGGAGGGAGAAGGATGCGTGGGAAAAGTCAGGGGACCCTCAGGTCTAAGATGCCACCAGCGAGAAACCCACCAGAGACCTGAGGCTGGAAAGACCACAGGTCTCCAGGGGAGGAGGAAGCCTATGTCCTGGTGCGAAGACTCCATTGACATGTGCCAAGAGACAGCTTCCAAAGCTGTCAGTGCATTAAGGAGCATGTAACTTGCCAAGCATGGGAAGTGCCATCTTGATTCGCTGTTCAGCTCAGCAAGAGTTTGTCCATTTTTTTTCTCATTTGTTTTGTCAGAACGTAAACCTTGGGTATAACAAGATGTCAGCCTCCAGACAGTTACTGAGTGGCCTGCAGACCTCTATTTTGTTTGGCACTGGCATTTTCTTTTAAGAGATCAATGGAGGGAAGACGTTATGCTCCTGCTTCAACATGTGGTGCCTGGAAGAGGGCTGAGCAGGAGGTAGCAGATTTAAACTTTCTGTCCTTCCATCCCAGACTCTTGAGACTAACGTCGTTGATAACTCAGGGACATTGAAGGAGCCCAGACCAGCCGGTAGAGTGTCAGCAATGAGTCTCACAGCTGGCTGTGGTCTGACTTGGTACCCTGCTGACTGCCACACCCTGGTGATGGACCCAGCTCTGCCATCCTCATGGCATCATCTGGATGCTGGGTGGGGCCATGGGCATCTCTGCACAGTCTTGGAGGCTCTTTCCTAATCTTCAGCTCCAGCAAGTGAGATGCCTTGTCCCCCCAATTCCTGCTTCCACTTAGCTTTTGTTGATGAAACAAGAACCTGGATAAAGGGCAGAAAAGGGAATGGGGAAGGAAGTGAGGCTCCTGGGCTCTCAGTAAGTATGATTTCCTTAAGGCCACGATGATGGTGTCACACATTAGCTCATCTAATGAGGATGGGATGGTGGAGGGTGACATGGGAGAGGCAGGCTCAGCTGGGGTGAGGCTACATCTGGAAGGGCCAATAATAAGGAAACAGGATCAGAGAACCAAGATTTTGCTGGAAATCTTGAACATCATTTAGAAAATTTCACTTAGGGTTTTCATAGGAGTTTAAAGATAAGATTGCTGTTTCTTTCTTTCTTCCTTTTCCTTTTTTTTTTTTTTTTTTTTTTTTTTAGGGCTGCTCCTGCGGTATATAGAGGTTCTCAGGCTAGGGGCTGAATTGGAACTATAGCTGCCGGCCCACGCCACAGCCACAACAACACAGGATCTGAGCCTTGTCTGCAACCTACACCACAGCTCATGGCAACACCAGATCCTTAACCCACTGAGTGAGGCCAGGGATCAAACCTGCATCCTCATGGTTAGTAGTCGGGTTCGTTAACCGCTGAGCCACAGCGGGAACTCCAAGATAGCTGTTTTTTAAAAAAGTACCTCAACAAAATATGTTCAATGTTTAAAAAGAAGAAAATAAAATTGTAAATGATCAAACATCACTCACTAATTCAGCACTCTTAACGTTTTGGTATATTACATTCATCCACATTTTATATATAGAGAGAGGTAAATACAGAGGGAGATTGGCAGATTTAGATATAATACAAAGTGGGATCAGTATACGTACTCATTTGTATTTTTAGTTAAGTTTATACCATGAAATCTACAATATTATCTAAAATGACCATAAGGTTTTTTATTGGTGCATATATTACTGCTACAGCAGCTGATTTGCCATTATTAGATATTTATGTTATTTCCTATCTATCTATCTATCCATCTATCTAGCTAATCTATTTATCATCTATTTATGTTTTGCTATCATAAGTAGTATTAAACTATTTTCTAAGAGTTAAATATTTGTAGATATCCTGAATTATTTCCTCAGAATGAGCGCTTAAATACATAAGATTGGTTAAAGGAAGTTTATATTTTAGGAGTTTTGGGTCATATTGCCAAACTGTCTTCTAGAGCAATTGTAGTGATTTGTACTCCCATGTGAAAAGCACCTTTTTCTCACACTCTAGCCAGTGGTTTTTCTGGGGAAAGAATCTCAGTAGCTTGGGATCAACAATTGGAGTCAATTTTACCATGGTTCTACCCAGAACCCTTCTGGGGGGTCCTTCAATGACAGATGAGAGAAAATCTGAGACTTCAAGTGTCTAGAATCCAGATGATGGCATCTGGAAGCCTTGTTCTTATCAGTGATCTTTCTAACTATTTGGGAGTGTGAATGAAACAATGGAAACTTGGGGCTCTAGAAGGGACTTGGTGTGAGTTTTTAGTTGTCTGTAATGTTTGGGCACCAGCTAGGGACCCCATGGGTCAGAAGAAGATTCCATAACTGCCTGAGAGCCACAGTTACAGGTGGCAAGAAAAAGTACAAAAGTGTGCTGTGTTCAGGAATGAAATCAACCAAAGACCAATGTGATGGATCAACCAGAGTAGAAGAAACAAAGGAATGCTTACCATAAAAAAAAAAAGTAGGCATTCCCGTCGTGGCTCAGTGGTTAACAAATCCGACTAGCATCCATGAGGATGTGGGTTTGATCCTTGGCCTTGCTCAGTGGGTTAAGGATCCAGTGTTGCCCTGAGCTGTGGTGTAGGTCACAGACATGGCACAGATCTGGCATTGCTGTGGCTGTGGTGTAGGCTGGCAGCTATAGCTCCGATTGGACCCCTAGCCTGGTAACCTCCATATGCTGCAAGTGTGGGCCTAAAAAGACAAAAAGACAAAAAAAAAAAAAAGCTCTCAGGGAGATACATGAACAGGCCACCTAGATAATTTTTAACTAAAATATGTTTTGCCAATTAAAATATTTAATAGAAGAATTGATAAAGAGAATAATCACTGCTGATGACTAAATTCAATATTTCATAAAGGAAAAATACAAAAGGAAGGAAAGAAATAAAGAAAGAAAGGGAGAGAGAATAAAGAAGGAAGGAAGAGCAATGTGTAAAATTATAAGAGACTTGGAGAATGAAGAAGACCTTAAATTCAATACTGAGGAATTTCAATAGGAAAAAGGGACACATAGAGAAGTTTATATATATATACATACATACATATATTTTTAAAAATAAGTTATAAATAAACAAAAGGAAATTTCAATTGTGAAAAAAAGGACAGGGTTTAGCAAGTAGTATGCAGGTTTAGGAATAGTATTAAATTGATAATGATAATAATACAGACCAGATCAGAGTTGGCCAATAGAACTTCCCGCAATGATGGGATATCCTGTGTTGTTCAAAACGGTCGCTACTGGCCACACAGGGCTACTGAGTGTGTGAAATGTCACTAGTGTGACTAAGAAACTGACTTTTGTTTTTATTGACTTATAGTTGATTGACAATATTGTGTTAGTTTCAGGTGTACAGCAAAGGGATTCAGTTAGACATATACCTATAGCTATTCTTTTTTCTTTTTTATTTATTTAATTTAATTTAATTTAATTTAATTTAATTTAATTTTTTGTCTTTTTGCCATTTCTTGGGCAGCTCTCATGGCATATGGAGGTTCCCAGGCTAGGGGTCGAATGGGAGCTGTAGCTGCTGGCTTACGCCACAGCCACAGCAATGTAGGATCCGAGCCGCATCTGTGACCCACACCACAGCTCACGGCAACACCAGATCCTTAACCCACTGATGTTGCTGTGAGCTGTGGTGTAGGTTGCAGACGTGGCTCAGATCCTGTGTTGTTGTGGCTGTGCCTTAGGCCGGTGGCTACAGCTCTGATTAGATCCCTAGCCTGGGAAAAGACACACACACACACACACACACACACACACACACACACACACACACACGGTATGGCACTAAAATTGGGGCAGGCAAACAACACTTGAGCCCTCATGCTCCTTGTGGGGACAGCTCTGGAGGAAAACAAATGATAGGAGAAAAATACACAGAGTTTTTCAAACTGGTGTCTGTGGATATTTGTTGGGATCCGACCATTCTCGCTGCAAACTTAATATGTACTTTCTTTTCAATGATAATGGCAAAAATTAAATATAATTCTCTTCTGGGCCATCTAATGGTCACTGATAACTTAGGACTGCCCCAAATCTCTCTGTTACATTTGCATTACAATTACTATGCATTTACCATTGTACTGGTGGTAAGTAGCACTGGTTTCACAGTCTTATGCTCATAAAATCGTTGAGAATGTGTTTGTGCTGAACATCTTTTGGTGCCAAATATCAGTGTGGCTCTGACACTGACAAAAGTTGACATCAGTGCAAACAGTAAGAAAGCATGAGGTGGAGTTCCCTTGTGGTATGGCAGGTTAAGGGTCAGGTGTTGTCACTGCAGCAGCTTGGGTTGTTGCTGAAGCACAGGTTTGATTCCTGGCCTGGGAATCTCCATATGCCGTGGGTGTAACCAAAAAAAGAAAGAAAGAAAGGTCTTCATATGACAAATATTCTCGGCGTCTCCAACTCACAAAGACCTGCCCCATAGGACTGAGTACCCTGTTCACTTCTGACCAGTAACTGTGTTACGGCCACTCATTGTCAATTTCTGTTAATTTTTTTTTTGTCTTTTTAGGGACTCACCTTGGGCATATGGAGGTTCCCAGACTAGGGGTTGAATTGGAGCTGCAGCTGCTGACCTACACCACAGCCACAGCCACGCTAGATCCAAGCCTCATCTGCGACCTACACCAAGCTTATAGCAAATCCAGGTTCTTAACCCATGAGTGAGGCCAGGGATCAAACCTGCATCCTTATGGATGCTAGTCAGAGTCATTTCTGCTGAGCCATGACAGGAACTCCAATTTCTGTTAATTTCAAGTGTCATGGTTTTATCGTTTTATTTCTAGTTACTTTGGAAAAGAGATTTAGTTCGATAGTTATAGACCTAGAGGAATAAGACTTTTATACCTAATATGAAAGCTTGCATATTGTAATAAATAATAACTTAAATAGCACAGCACTGGCACGAGAATAGGAAAATAGATCCATGGAAAGATTAGAGGTACTGAAAAGTGGGTTCAGAAATAAAGATATGAACTAAATATGGATTAAATAACATTTTGCTTCAGTGGGGAAAGAGTGATTAACTCATAGTGATATGGATCTAATTAACAATCTCTATGAAAGAAACAAAGACTTTTGTCTCACCCTCCTTACAAAACTGCATTTTAGGTGAAGGTTCCCCACCTTGACGCTACTTGCATTTGGTCCTGGATGATTCTCTATTGAGGGGACCGACCTGTGCATTGTAAGATGCTTGGCAGCCTCTTTGCCCTCTACCCGCTGGAGGCCAGGAGCCTCTTCCTCTCCCCAGTTGTGGAAACAAAAATATGCCCATCATGGGGTGGGGGGAAGAAATTGTCCCCTGTTGAGAACCACTGGTTTATTTACTTATTTATTTATTTTTCACCCCCTTCCTCTGTTCCTCCTCTTTTAACATTTCATTGACTTTCGATGATAACGAAATCTAGTCTTTTATACTCCTGGACATCTTGGATTCCACTCAATATTGTGGCAACATTTTGCCGTAGCCCCCCATTATCCCTTCCCCTTGACCCCTCTGGCCCATTGTTTCCCCTCAGCCCCTGCGGTCCCTGTCACCCTGGCCTCCTTGGTTTTTCTCTCACACTCCAAACATACTTGCACCTCAGGGCCTTTGCATTCGCTATTCCCTCTATTAAGGATGCTCTTCCACCCAGATAGGCTTGCTTCCTCTTCTCCCATCTGAGCTGAGCCCCCTCTCCCACAAAGCCCTAGGACTTGCCCTGAGGGGCATTGCCCTGCTACATAAACAGAGGACAGCTGGAGGTGGAGAACCACTGGTTAGATGTACGAAAGCCTTAAATGTAAACAAACAAAAAAAAATCCCAAAAAACTCCAGATGTACCAGGCATATTCATAACTGAAAGTCTATGGCTTTATTTTCAGAGGTAAAACACAGATAAATAATGGGGTATCTATCTAATAATGGGGACTGATTGATGAAATCATAGTGCTTCCACAAAGTGGAATATTATGCCATAAGTAAAAAGGTTATCTCACCAAAAGAGATGTCCAAAATATAATTTTAAGTCACAAAAGAGGTTTACAGAATTCTTCTAAAGGGAGAATGAAGGCCCTCTGTGTGTGTATGGGTGAATGCGTGTCAATATATATCTCGTATGTTTGTGTAAGTGTTAAGAACATTGCAGGGAAGGAGTTCCTGTCGTGGCTCAACGGTTAATGAAGTTGCGGGTTTGAT
Organism: Phacochoerus africanus; assembly: GCF_016906955.1. NCBI lineage: Eukaryota > Metazoa > Chordata > Mammalia > Artiodactyla > Suidae > Phacochoerus > Phacochoerus africanus. The sequence goes on along the minus strand of NC_062555.1, from coordinate 34,062,522 downwards.
CCCTGGCCTTGCTCAGTGGGTTAAAGATCCAGCGTTACTGTGAGATGTGGTGTAGGTTGCAGATGTGGCTTGGATCCCGTATTGCTGTGGCTCTAGTGTAGGCCAGCAGCCACAGCTCCGATTCGACCTCTAGCCTGGGAATCTCCATATGCCACAGAAGTGGCTCGAGAAGTGGGAAAAAGACAAAAAAAAAAAAAAGAACATTGCAGGGAAAACTCAAACCAAATGGCCAAGCAGAGCCATCTTGAGAAGCAGAGGCAAGACAGTGCATCTGGGTTAGACTGAACAGAAGAGACTGTTGCTTCACCTTTTTCAAAAAAATTTTATTACAGTTGATTTACAAAGTTCTGTTAAATTCTGCCATACAGCAACGTGACCCAGCTATACATACATGTACACTCTTTCTCATATTATCTTCTGTCATGTTCTATCACAAGTGATTGGAAACAACCTAAATGTCCATTGATAGATGAATGGATTAAGAAGACATGGCACATATACACAATGGAATATTACTCAGCCATAAAAAAGAACAAAATGATGCCATTTGCAATAACAGGGATGCAACTAGAGACTCTCATACGAAGTGAAGTAAGTCAGAAAGAGGAAGACAAATGCCATATGATATCACTTATATCTGGAATCTAAAATATGGAAGAAATGAACCTATCTATAGAACAGAAAGAGACTCACAAACATGGAGAGCAGACTTGTGGTTGCCAAGGGGGAGGGAGAGGGAGGGGGATGGACTGGGAGTTTGGGGTTAGTAGATGCAAACTATTACATTTAGAATGGACAGCCAATGAGGTCCTAGTGTGTAGCACAGGGAACTATGTCCAATCGCTTTACTTTTATTACTAGTCTGCTGTAATGAGCACATAATGACTCTATAATCTGAAAGCAAAATCTGGTAGTGTTTATGCAGTTCAAGGACTTCACTATGGGGGTGGGTGGAGGCATTTGTGGCCCAGTGTGCTAAGTGCCCAGTGTGCTAGTGACAGATATGCTTTGGGGGGAGTGTATAGTATGTGGTGGGGTGGCTCAATAGGTTTTTGCTTGGTTAGGGGTATAGTGGGTTGAAGGCTTGTCACCCAAAAGACATGTGTCCAAGTCCCTGGAACCTATGAAAGTGAGTTTATTTGGAAGAAGTGTCTTTGCATATGTAATTAAGGATGTTGAGATGGGACCATCCAGGATGACCTGGGTGGGCCCTCCCTGCATCCTTATAAGAAAAAGAAAGGGATTTGAGACACACAGAGAAGGTGATGGAAAGAGGGAGGCAGAGACAGGTGTGATACAGTCGTAAGCCAAGGAACACCTGGAGCCACCAGAAGCTGGAAGAGGCAAGAAACAGACTCTCCAGGGGAGTGGGGGGGCACTCTGGAAGGAGCCCAGCCCAACCCACACCTTGGTTTCAGCCTTCTGGCTTCCAGAATTGTGAGAAAGTAACTTTTTATTGTTTCAACCCATCCAGTGTGTGATGATCTGTTACAGCCACCGGAAACTATGAGGAGGGTGATTTCTTTTCCTCTGGGATGGTTGAGCTTCATCAGAACGATGGCTCTCGTCTCCCACCTTAAAGGGAAGTGGGAAAGGGATGGCAGGTGCTTTAGGGAGAGAGGCAGCATGAGCCAAGACCGGAGAGCTAAGGTGCAGAGCTGGTGAGTGTGGGGGTGCATGTGTGGTTTGTCTAGTGGGGAGGGTGGGGTGGAAGGTGAGGCTTCTTATTTTTCTCCTGATCATTTTAGCTGGAGAAACACATTCCCAAGCAATTTAGAGACATTTTATAAGAAGACTGGGCGCATTCAGGTGGGAGACAGAGCTCTGGTAAAATTACCCTCCAGTAGCAAATCACAAAGGAAGGAGAGCGCCACCCATGTGCAAAGTCCCAGAGAAAGAGTAGGTGAGTAGTGACTCCTTGTATTCAAAATGCAGCAGCTTGTTGGATCTTGAGGGCTCCATCCTCAGCCAGTTTGCTCACATTCCTAGCAGACGGTTCACTTTGGCACCCACGTAAATCCCTGCCAGAATGGGAAGCCCCCAAGCTAGGGAGAAAACAAAATATTTTCATCACTTGACATGATAAAGCGTGTGGCTCTTGAGTCAGAGAACTGGCACAGCCATGGGCATGTTCTGTCTTATCCCATCCATTCTGACTCCAGGAGCAAACAAGTCTCTACCAGCCAGTGTGTCCCAGGGGGTCTTCTGATGGCCTGGGATGGGACCTGAGCCATGCCCTACCTTTGAGTACCATCTGTGACTTGGATTCTGCTGTCTGTTCAGCAGGGTTTCTGTCGGACTCTGCATCCCCCTTGCCACCCACAGAAATCCCCTAGTGGGGGCATTCTGATGAGACACATCGAGAGCAAGAAGGAATGAGCTGACATGCCAGAAACCCTTGCAGCTGTAGGGCTGAAACATTTGTTTCACAGGACTGCCTCTATAAATAGGATGGGGATAAGCAAGAAGGCAGCAGCTTGCCTGGGTGGCCTTGTCTTCGTGGCAGAGATTGTTCCCAGAAGCTCGCACCACCGGGGCTGACTCTGGAGCCAGTGAAGCTGCCAAGTCATCCTCAAGACATGGCCCCCAGCTGCCTGGGTGCCAAGGCTTTCCCCCCCACTATTCAAAGCCTGCCTGTAAAATCATCTCCAAAAGCATCCATGAGAGGCTGGGGGCTCTTGTCCCCTAGCGGCGTGGCATGCATGTGAAATCCTGTCTCCTCTGTGGATAGTGGAGGGTGTGTGTGTGTGTGTGTGCGTGTGTGCGTGCGCGCGCATGAATGTGTTTGTGGAGAGTATGTAAATGTGGAGGGGAGGGGGGCGCACGCTCCAAAAGTCTCAACCAGGGCAAAGTCCTAAAAGCTCGGGCTGCATCTCAAGTGCTGGCTGTGGGAGTTCTCACTTGTTCCCCACGCAGAGGAAAGACTGAAAACTCAGAGCAGGTGCAGGAAAGATGAAAAGGACCCTGTAGATCGGGGATTTACTTGGTGGGTGACCAGGAGTGCAGTGGGGACAGAAGTGGGTGGGTAGGGAGGATGGAAATTGCCGAGCTGAGGGAGGCTCATCCTCAGATGCCTGTCCTCCTTCCTGTGTGTAGCCCGTCATGGGCCAACCAAGGTGGAGAGGTGATGGGAAGAAGCCAGCGTGATTATTCAGCCCGGGTGGCCAATGCTGGAGGAAGCCGAATGGGTCCGCAGGCCACCCTTCTCTGTGATAGAACACGAGCTCAGCAGAGATGTTTGAAATCCTTTGTCTCTCTCAAAGCTGGTTATAATAAAACTTGCACATGGTGGGGAAGAAATCATGAGCCTTGTTTTCTGTGCTTCCCAAACATTTGTTTCCCATCCTGATTTAGAAATAAACCATGGCATTGGGTGGGGTTTTCGGACATCTGTGACCTCAGTCAAGGCTCACAAATCTGAGGTCCATCTTACAAGAGGCACAGAAAGGTGAAGCAACTTGTTCACGATCACAGAGCAGGACTGCAGACCCAGGTCTTCGGGGAACTGCCTGGTCCTTGCCCTGGTCCTTCTGGGGATGGAGACATGGGGATAGAGACATTCTTTTTTTTTTTTTTTAAAAAGGTTTTATTGAAGTATAGTTGATTTACGATGTTGTGATAATATCAGCTCTACAACAATATGATTTAGTTATACACATACTCATATCCATTCTTCTTCAGATTCTTTTCAGGACGGAGATTCTCTTCCTGCCTCCTTCCCTCCCTCTTTCTTTCTTTCCTTCCTTCTTTCTTTCTTTCTTTCTTTTCCTTTCTTCCTTCCTTCTTTCCTTCTTTCTTTGCCTCACCTGCAGCATATGGAAGTTCCCAGGCTAGGGGTCAAATCGGAGCTGCAGCTGCCAGCCTGCACCACAGCTCACGATCCTTAACCCACTGAGCAGGGCCAGGGATTGAACCTGCATCCTCATGGGTAGTAGTCGGCTTCGTCACTTGCTAAGCCGCAATGGGAACTCCCTCAGGATAGAGATATTCTTAATAGTAATGGGCTTCCTCTTCTCTTGGGACACAAACACCTAGTGCTTATTTTGCCCAGGAACTGGAAGAGTCACTAAAACACACTAGGTCATTTGCTCCTCATAATTCTGCAAGTTACTAACTCTCTTGACTGGAGCAATGGAGCAAAGATTTCCAGGGCCACATGGCAAGGTTATGCTGGAGTCAGGATTCAAACGCAGACCTGTTTGATCCCAGGGGCCATGCTCTGGTCCAGGGTACCATGCTTTTTCCCAAGTGGAAAGAAGGCTGCACTGAATCTGATCCTGAGCCCCTGTGCCGCTGGCTCTGCCCAGGAGAGGAGGCCCACCCAGGCCACAATGCCCACTGCTCATTACTCACGGGCCTCCTGGGGATTAATCCCTCAGAACTTCCCGTTGGCCCTGGGTGACATCATTGCACAATGGAGGTGACTGGGATGGCCAAGTGCATGTACCACACAAAGGTCCCTTGTTTAATTTTATCATCCAAGCTCTCCTTGCGCAAGACTGAGCTCCTACTGGTAATTAAGGAAGACACTTTAACCTGGCTAAATGAGAGCAGGGCTCAGGGCCAGGTGGCAAAGTGGCAGAAGAGGAGAGCCGAGGTCAACTCTTAATTTGACATGGTAATGTGGGCACCCATGAAAGATAATAGAGGCAGGCTTACCATGGAAAAGCAGAGCGCAACGCTAATCTGAAGGCTTCCTTTTATGTAATTTACTTGCCAAGCAGCTAAATAGATTTTTTTTGGTCTCCTTTTAAGTCTCAGCTGACTCTTTGATGGGTCACATGCCCTGAGCTTGGTCACTGTCTACTCAGAGCACAAAGATTCTGCAGCACAAAGTACCTGTGTGGCCTTGGACCGGTTACTTGAACTCCCAGGACCTCAGTTACTGCATCCAGAAAATGGCAATGATGATTCTAGGATCTACCTCAGAAGGCTGTTAGGAGGACTAAAGCGAGTTGATAAATGTGCCGAGAAGAGAGCCGAGTGCATATGTGAGGTTGTTAGTATTACCTTAAAAACTTCATCTTTGTGCAGTTGTATAGTGTCTTGCCTAGAGCAGGTGTTCACTACATGCCCCTTCTCACCACAGAATCGAAATGATGATTAAGTGATGGGAGGTGGGGCGGCAGAGGGGTGTTATTTTATAAATAACATGTATCAAATACATGTATGGTACATCTCAGACTTATATAGTGTTACCTAGCAATTGTATCTCAGTACAGCTGGGAGAAAATAGTAATAAATGTCTCTTCAATACATTTTCTCTCTTCCCTTCCTCTCCCTCTTTGTCCCTTTCTTCCCACAAACAGTGACTCCCTATGTCCACTGTCAGACACAGGCTAAAGTGAGATGTGATGCCAAGGAGTTAGGAAGGAAGATGGCGGTGGTTATGTTTCTGTGTTCACACCGTCCCAAGGTGCAGAGGTTCCCTCTCATACTCTCGGTATTTACAATGATTTTTTTCTCTAACATTTTTGGAATTCCCGTTATTCCTTTGCGAATGTTTCGGTTTATTGGGAGTTCTTCAGAAATCCTCTAAAAGCCGTTTTCTCATTCACCAGAAATTCTAGCAATTATAGGATTCTTTGACGAACTTCTCCAAAAGTAAGTTATGTTTGTTACAAATTTTGATTATTTATGTAATTTATAGACATGTGTATTGGATGATACAGTTTTAATTGTTTTTGGAGATATCTAAACAATTCTGCTTGCCTCGGAGTTGTCATCATGGTGCAGCATAAACGAATCTGACTAGCATCCATGAGGATGCAGGTTCGATCCCTGGCTTTACTCAGTGGGTTAAGGATCCAGCATTGCTGTGAGCTGTGGTGCAGGTTGCAGATGCGGCTTGGATCCTGCATTGCTGTGGTTGTGGCGTAGGCCAGCGGCTACAGCTCCAATTTGACCCCTAGCCTAGGAACCTCCATACACTGTGGGTGTGGCCCTAAAAAGACAAAAAATAAAATAAAATAAAATAAAATAATATAAAATAAAATAAAATAGAATACATTCTGCCTGCCTGATTTTTAATTCTTTTTGGAGTAGCAATTTAAGTAATTATTGAGGAACATAATAGTATTTGTGCTTCTTATGAACATATTTACCGTCAGAAAAGTATATTTGAGTTTCCTTGTAAAATTAATACACTATTTACCATCAACAGAAATCTCTGAGGAAAGATCTGATGATGTATTATAATTAAAAATGTTAAAATTTGCCTACTGACAGAAAAAGAAATTTAAGAAAAGGTGAATGAATCGAAGTGAATGAATAGAGAGAAAAGAACATATTGGGAAAAATAAAAACGATATTCAAAAATATATGAAACAAACTACAAAAAGGAAGAAGGATATTCTCACGGGTGAAGAGTGGAAGCCTGATAAATTCATGAACACATCTGGAAGTGTGTATTTGCTATTATGTTCAGGACTATATCTGTGAATGCATAAGATTATAGGTGCATTTAGAAATTCAGCAAACTGATCATTTGGTGACATGCTTCTTAGAAGAACTCACTCAACTTTATCATCTAAATTCTGTTATGAAAGAATTCTCTACTTGACAGTCTGTTCCTTGAGAGGTTTAAGCAGAAATGGAGTGAATGACTAATTGTTGAGAGAGGTATGGAGGGACCTCCATAAGAAATCGATAGGTAGACAGATCAGAGGATTATTGCTGATAAATATCTGCAGGGACATGAAAGATGTGTATAGGAAAGTGTTTAAGACACGAGTGTACGGGAAAATGTAACTTACAGGCAAACCAGCATGTAAAACACTGCCAGCCTTCCAGAAGAGTTTCTTGTTCCTTATCCCAGACACTATGCCACCTGCCCAAAGTAGCCACTGTCCTGACTTTTGCCACCACAGATCAGCTCTGTCTTCACATGTATTTTTTGAACTTTATATAAATAGAATTATTTATGTGAACTCTGTAGTGTCGGCTTATTTGGCTCAGCATAGTCTTTGTGGGATCCCTTCCTGCCACGTGTGGTTATAATTTCTTTGTTCTTGTTGTATAATATTCCTCTGTAGGACCATTCTGCTCTTGGATCCATTGTACGGTTGATGGATATTTGGATTTTCCTTTGTGTGCTATTACAAAGAAAGTTGTTCTGTCCATTTCAGTACTGTATGTGTGTCCTGGTGATAACATAGACACATTTGTTGAAAAGATTTTGAAGATTTCTGCAAAGTTTTAATTGACTGACTTTAATCTGACCAATATGTGGGCTATACCTGGGCATGGATTACAATATATGTGTTACAATATATGCATATGTTCAGCATTAGTTGATGTGGCCAAACAATTTTCCAGAGCGGTTTAATCAACTTACTTTCTCACCAGCAGTCTGAGTTCCAATTCCTCTCCATCCTTTCCAACTGTTGGTATCATCATGTATCAAGCACCTTTTCAGATGCTTCTTTGCCATTTTGACATTCTCTTTTGCTATGTGCCTCCTCCATATAGCAGATTTAAAAAATTGGATACTCTGCCTTCCCTGTTGATTGGTAGCCATTATTTATACATTCTGGATACGGGTTATTCTGGTTTTGGATGTATTGTAAGTATATTCTCCTACTCTGTAGCTTTCCTTTTATCTATCTTAACATATCCATTGAACATGTATTCTTTTTTCTTTTTATGGCTGTACCTGCAGCATATGGAAGTTCCCAGGCTAGGGGTTGCATCAGAGCTGCACCTGCTGGCCTACACCACAGCCATAGCAACACTGGATCTGAGTTGCATCTGTGACCTACGCTGCAGCTTGCAGCAATGCCAGATCCTTAACCCACTCAGTGAGGCCAGCGAATGATTGAACCTGCATCCTCACAGAGACTATGTCAGGTTCTTAACCGGCTGATCTACAACGGGAACTCTGAACATGTGTCCTTAGTGCAGACCAATTTGTCAGTCTTTTCCTTAATGGTCAGTACTTTTTGTGTCCCTAGATTAGAATACTCTGAATGTCCTTAATAGTGCCCAAATTCTGTGGTTTAGTGATGTGCTCATGGCTTTTCCATGTGTTCCTTCTGCTCAGGCTCTCCTGGTTGTACTCAGAGGAATAAAGAAACACACACAGGCTGCACAGTTGTAGTTATGTGCTGGGACAGAGGGGGACTGCAGGATGACAGAGAATAGAGCCAGCCACCACGCAGGCCAGCATCAAGCAGCCCATGGTTGAGACACGGGAACAGCATTCCAGGTACAGCCCTACCCTTGTACCTAAGCTCGAACTTCCCTATGCTGCAGGTGAATTAAAAAAAAAAAAAAAAAGATGCAAATGCAGAAGACAGGGGCTGAGTGAGTGTGTCTTATCCAGTCTATGGCTATTCTTTCCTTTTCTGCACCCCTCGTGTCTAGCCCAGGGCTTGGTGCCTTAGTGTTCCATAAGTACTTACGGAATAACAGAAACTGAATATTTTATGTTAGCCCCCCATAGAAGCAGACCCTAAACCAGGGATTCTTGAGTGAGTCATTTACTCGGGCAAGCATTCCCAGAAGCACTGGTGGGTGTAGGGAAGGAGAAAGGAAACACTGGGGAGCCGCCAGGACAGTGTGGGCCAGAGAGCTGTTTACCCCCGAGGGCAATTGGTGCCCATTCCAGTCTTTGTACGACACCACTCGGCTTGTTCCATCTGGATTATTTGTCCATGTGTCCCTTGGTGTGGGCTGCCCCTGGGCCAGTACATTCCCTGACACATAGCAGAGCATGTACACGGGGCCAGAGCAGACCCTCCACGGGGTCCTCCTTGGCTACAGTAAGAAACCAAGTGGGAGGCGTTCCCCTCCTGGCTCGGAGCATTACGAACTTGACTAGTATCCGTGAGGATGCAGGTTGGATCCCTGGCCTTGATTAGTGGGTTAAGGTTCCGGCGTTGCTGTGAGCTGAGGTGTCCGTCTCAGACGCAGCTCAGATCTGGTGTTGCCGTGGCTGTGGTGTAAGCCGGCAGCTACAACTCTGATTTGACTGCTAGCCTGGGAACTTCCACATGCTTAGGGTGTGGCCCTAAAAAGCAAAAACAAAACAAAACAAAAACAAAACAAAACACAACCAAAAACCAAGCCATTGACCTGGGACCTGGGAGTGCCAATTGGTTATGGGTAGGGCACTAGGCATCCATTACCCGTAAGTGGTAAAATACAACTGAACCTTAATCACAAGTCCTAAAAACCTAGGTGCTGACAACTATTGACCAAGAGACAGAGGGGAAAAAAAGGAGACCAGCTTACAGACCTTCCTAGGGCAGAGCAGCTAGCTGGCTTTGCGGGTAGATGGCACGGTCCTTGTGGGCCTTCGGCACGTTCTCACTCTGCCGGGCTGCCACAGTTGGGAACAGCTGGGCTGCATCCCGAGCTAAGCCGACTGGAAAGCCGTGGCACGGCCATAGCGCGCCTGGGATGAGGTGAGCCCTGCCCTCCCAGCTGTCTCCCCCTCACAGGAGTCCCCCCCTGCCCTCGGAGCAGCACTGCGCCTCCGAGCATGCGCTGTGGTCTCTTCCCCTCCAGCCATCCGAGGCCACGCCTCCCCTTCGCTGAGAGTGTTGGTGACCCGTCTTCCTGGAAACGTCAGCGAGTCCTGGTCCCCGGCTACCTCAGCCTTTTCTGATTTTGCTCTAAGTGCCCCCACAGCACAGAGCTGGGGGCTTCTGGGAGACTCTGTCCACATGGGGAAGTGGAGAATGGCACAAGGGTGGTGGGCTAGACAGGGATCAAGGTCCTGTGGACCCTGGCTCCACCCCAACCCAGTTTAGGAAACTCGTGTCAGAAAAGCAGATGAGGAGTTCCCATCGTGGCTTACGGTTAGCTAACCCGACTAGCATCCATGAGGACGTGGGTTCGATCCCTGGCCTCGCTCAGTGGGTTAAGGATCTGGCGTTGCCGTGAGCTGTGGTGTAGGTGGCAGACACGGCTTGGATCCCGAGTTGCTGTGGCTGTGGCTGTGGCGTAGGCCAGCGGCTACAGCTCTGATTGGACCCCTAGCCTCGGAACTGCCATATGGCGCGGGTGCAGCCCTAAAAAGACAAAAAAAAAAAAAAAAAAAGAAAAAAAAGGCAGATGAGAAAGGTGGGAATGGATGAAAGGTGGAAGCTGTGCGTCTCTTGGAGTTTGGCTTGAATGCAAATGTTATTATCACTTTTGTCCATGCACATAAGCATCTCGGCCAAGTTCCAGGTTCGAGACATTCTGGACTTGGCCAAATTATATTTTTTATCTGGACACTTTTCTGGAGTAATCTGTCAGTTAACACAGACCAGATTCCCTTTCTTTCTTTCTTTTTTTTTTCTGTTGGCAAAATCCTACAAAAATGTTTCTCAAAAGTGTTGGTCCCCCCCGAGCTTTTTGGTAATCACAAGCAGGCGGCCCCATGTATCAGTGGACAGCTGATACATTCCACCAATTCCCCACTTTGAGTGGTCCCCTGAGGGCAGACCTTTCCTCATGCTCTGGCCAGGAGCCTAGGCCAGGTACCACTCTCGAGGTGACAAGGATTTTTTTTTTTTTTAATAGAACACATGGATTCTGAGTTATGTTTTGAATACCCTAATGTGGTTAGAAGAAAGGAAAAAGAGGAAACCAAAAGGGGACTGCAAGTTGGAAACTGGAGTGAAGGAGAGAGAACCCTGGCCTGGGGACTCAGCCCCAACTGCTAATAAATAGCATCATGACCTTGAACAAGTCCCTCTGCATCTGGGACTGTAGTTTCTTCTTCATCTACAAAACTGGACCATATTTCAGCTTCTAGAATTCTTAAGAACTCGTGAAATTTCAAGACACACAGATAAGCATATCCTCATACTCTCTGAATAAGGAAAACAGCGCCTTTGGTGATAAACAGATACACGTGTTAAGGGAACTGGAAACCTAGCAGTCCATATGAGGCCACTGAGCGGGAAGGTATGACACTGGACAATGATGTCGTCTCCCAAATTTTATAACTGTATATTTTTACAAGGTGTTTTATGACATGTAAGCAGGACCTTGAAGCACAAAATGCTGCTCCTTTGAATTGATATTTAAAGATCCCCCCCCCATCCTCTCAGGTGTCAGAATAACAGCTTCAATGTATTACAAAGCTCTTGTGTGTGAGTATCATGAATCCACACACCAACCCATCAAAGTGACATTCTTATACCCCTTGTAGTGACACAGGTGCTGTGGAGGTTAAAGACCTTGCCAAGGTCACGCAACTGCTCGGGAGCAGGGCTGGAATCTGAAACCAGTGCCTATTTCTGTCTGCTCATCGCTAGCACCATCCTAGGGATTCTGTAAGATGCTCTGGGAATGATGGCTTGACTCCTGAATTCCCTTGGCTTCTCTCCAATGTACTGAATGCTATGAAAGGACTTTTGGAAACGCTAATTCTTTAGAAGAATTCTAGAGGGCCAGACTGTATGACTTATGGGTGAACTCAGCACGGTATCCTCAACAAGAAGGAAAGTTCTAGCTTTTCGGCATGCTGAGACACCTGTTCGAGATAACACGGGCCTGCGTGTCTGAACAACTGGGATCACATCTTTTCTAAAGAGGTCATTTTCTCAGGAGTCTTTCCCTCTGAGCTTTAAGCTTCGTCAAATCTCATAAACTGGTACACTGATCTGCCTTTTATCTGTTGCCTTTGGTTTTCCAAGACTCTAAGAACAGGTTTTGCCATGTCATTCAATCGTTAGAACTTCTCATTGGACCCAAGTTTTCATGGTTTTTCATCTGAAGCTAGAGAGAGAATTGAGCAACTCTGAAATGACCATCAGAAACCAAATTCTCCTCTCAGCCCCTCCCAAGGCAGGGAAGGAATTGGGCTCTTCGCCCCTTCTCAAATCTGTCCCACACGGCCAGCCTGAGACTGGGTTCTGAGTCAGGTTTTTTCTTGTTTTAATTTGTTTATTTGTGATGGAGGCTCAATGCTTCTAGGAGGGTCTCATTAAAAAAAAAAAAAAATTCTCAGAAGACATCAAAAAGTTCTGACAAAACAACATCTTGATGATTTAAGTGTAAATATGTGAGAGACATATGGTTCCTATTATTTCTGAAATAACACATGGGTTTAAAAATCAAGGGAAAAAGTGTCTGGTAAAACACATTGAGGACTTGGCTAAATGTTTTTTAAAGACAAGTTCTGAAGCCTAAAGGGGAAAGCACGCCTCCCTGCTCTCCGGAGGGTGGGAGGCGGCGGGAGGGAGGGGTAATAAGTCCAAGTTCACCACTCCTCTCTGGCTTATTTCTCTCCTTGATCACGGATGACCACTGTGTTGCCACCAGATCCCTGATTTATCTGCCACCACAGGAACTTCTCTTGCGAGTTACTATTTGGTGAAAAAGGCTAGGTGCCATCCACATCGTTTCCTAGCAATATTAGTTTCAGTCCAGTGAATGCATCTGAGAAATGGGAAAATAACATCTATTGTAGGATTCTCGTGAGCATTTGCACTAATACACACCAACTACCTGGCGCATAGGAGCTGCCAAATAAGAGGGTGCATTTGAAATGATCTCTTTTCAACTTCTTACTTTAAGTCTTACTAAGGGATACGTAGAATCACTCTTAAGTAACCTGTGCAATAAAATAGAAGAATCTGAAAAATAAAATAAAATCATCATTGTTAATAAAAATCTTAAAAAAAATAAAATGATCATCGTTCTCTGAATCTGTGTGTCTGCATCTTTTTTGTTACATTGACTAGTTTGCTGTGTTTTTTAGATTCTGCATGAAATATTGCATGGGATTTTACAGTATTTATCTTTCTCTGTTTGGCTTATTTTGCTTAATAATGCCTTCCAACTAGGGTGTACCAGTGGGGGGAGGGGCGATAGAGGGAAAGAGAAGTGGGAGGTACAAGCTATTGGGTGTAAGACAGGCTCAAGGATGTATTGCACAACGCAGGGGATATAGCTTTTATTTTGTGGTAGCTGTAAATGGAAAGTTACATTTAAAATTGTATAAAAATTGCATAGCACAGGGAACTATATCTACTCACTTATGATGGAGGATAATGTGAGAAAAAGAATGTATGTATATGTATGTGTGTGTGTGTGTGTGTGTGTGTGTGTGTGTGCATGTGTTAGTGACTGGGTCACCTTGCTGTACAGTAGAAAATTGGCAGAACCCTGTAAACCAACTATAATGGAAAAAATAAAAATCATTAAAAAATAAAGTGGAAAATTGAACAGAAATTGTATACAAATTGGAGTTCTCTTGTGGAGCAGCAGGTTAAGGATATGGTGTGGTCACTGCAGCGGTTTGGGTAGCTGCTATGATGCAGGTTTGATTGCTGGCCCAGGAATTTCCACATGCCACGGGCGTGGCCCCCAAAAATGGTATAAAAATGTAAAAATTTGTAAAAAGAAAGTAAAATAATACACATAAAAGAGTGTGTACAATAGAGTGATGCCGCTTTAATAATAATAATAATGAAACATATGCCCCTGTACCCACAACCAGTTTACTAAGAGCAATATTAGTACTTTGAAAAGAAATAAGTGCAATGGGAGTTCCCGCTGTGGCTCAGTGGTTAACGAATCCGACTAGGAACCATGAGGTTGCTGGTTCGATCCCTGGCCTTGCTCAGTGGGTTAAGGATCTGGCGTTGCCGTGAGCTGTGATGTAAGTCAAAGACAAGGCTCGGATCTGGCGTCTGTGGCTGTGGTGTAGGCCGGCGGCTACAGCTCTGATTCGACCCCTAGCCTGGGAACCTCCATATGCCACAGGAGCGGCCCAAGAAAAGGCAAAAAAAACAAAAAACATACAAAAAAACAAACAAAAAACCCCAAAACCCCCAAAAAAACAACAAGAAATAAGTACAATGATCATTACTCCCTTGGGAAGTGGTCACGGGAAGACAGGGAGGGAACAAAGGGTTAACGCTGTGAAGAATCTGTGGAGTCACATGAGGTGCTCTACCCACCTCCCCAGCTGGAGACACAGCTGGTAGAGGAAGAGAGGAACTGTACCAATTGCTGCCAAACGTGACAAAACAAGATCGAGCCCCAAACTGGGAGGCCAGGACAAAACCTGTCTCCACTGAGCAGCTCACCAAGGCATAGGGGGCTTTTTATTTTGGGCTATTCATTTTCTTTTCTTTTTTTTTCTTTTTTTCTTTTTTTTTTAGGGTCACACCCGAGGCATATGGAGGTTCCCAGGCTAGGGGTCTAATTAGAGCTACAGCTACTGGCCTACACCACAGCTCACAGCAACACTGGATCCTTACCCCACTGAGCAAGGCCAGGGATCGAACCTGCAACCTAATGGTTCCTAGTTAGATTCATTTCCACTGTGCCAAGACAGGAACTCCTGGGCTATTCATTTGCAACTAATAATATTTGGATTACTTGGGGGGGGGTGAGGTGGAAAAGAGTACCTTTTATTGCTTTGCCAGGCAAAGGTGGCCACAGCAGACTCACACCCTAAAGACTGTGCCTGTGATGGTTTGTTTGTTTGTTTTTGTTTTGGTCTTTTTGCCTTTTCTAGGGCTGCTCCTGTGGCATATGGAGGTTCCCAGGCTAGGGGTCTAATCGGAGCTATAGACGCTGGCCTACACCACAGCCACAGCAACTCGGGATCCGAGCCGCGTCTGTGACCTACACCACAGCTCACGGCAATGCCAGATCCTTAACCCACTGAGCAAGGCCAGGGATCGAACTTGCAATCTCATGGTTCCTAGTCAGATTCGTTAACCACAGTGCCACGACGGGAACTCCTGTCACCACAGGAGTAATTTTTTTAATTACTGAATTTTTACAACTTTACTGAGTTATGACTGACTTACAAAAAACTGGATGTATTTCAAGTGTGTACTTTGCTAAGGTTTATATTGTGAAACCATCATCAAAACTAACATAGTGAATATATCCATCACTTGTAAGCTTTCTCTCACCCCTTGGCGATTCCCTCTGCCTCTCCCCTTTGCCCCACATCCCCAGGCAACCACTGAAAAGTTTGATGTCACTGTAGGTTATTTTTCATTTTCTAAAATTTTATTGTGAATGAAATCATACCACATTTACTCATTTTCCAATCTGGCTTGTTTTACTTAGCATTATATTTTGAGATTCATTTTGTCACTTTGTGCATTAAGAGCTCATTTATTGTTATTGCTGAACAGGTTTCCATTATATAGTTGTAGGGCATTTATTTATCCATTCATTTTGATGATCATTGGGGTGGTTTCCAGGTTTTGTTGTTGTTGTTTAATATTATAGATAAACCTGGGATGAATATCTGCCTATAAATCTTGGTGTTTTCTTTCTAAATTGTATTTATTTATTGTTAAATTTTTTACATTTTAAAGTTTTTTTTTTTTCCTTTTTGGCTGCTCCACAGCACATGGAGTCCCAGCGCCAGGGAACAGATGCACCGTTGCAGTTTCAATCATTGCTACAGCTGCAGCAATGCTGGATTCTTTAACCCACTGTGCCAGGCCAGGCATCGAACCTATGTCCTGGTGCTGTAGCGATGCCACTGATCTTGGTGTGCCACAGTGGGAACTCCTATGTTTTCTTTTCTCATGGTAAGTACATAGGAGTGGAAGGCTGGATGTTTCGTTAGGTGCGTGTTTAGCATTTTAAGGGACAAGTTATTTTCTAAAGTGGTTGTACCATTTTGCATTCCCAGCTGCACTGTGTTAGTGCTCTTGTTGCTACCCATCCGTGCCAACATTCGGTATGGTCAGTCTTTTTAATGTTAGACATTTTAATAGGTATATTGAGGCATCTCATTGCAATTTTAATTTAGTATTTAACGGTGTTGGCTATCTTTTTGTGTGCTTACATGCAATTCCGACATCATCTTTGGTGAAGTGTGCGCTCAAACCAGGGGTTCTTTGTGTTCTTATTATTGAGCTTTCAGTGTTTTTTAAAAAAATATTCTGTGTAAAATTCCTTTCTCAGATGTATGATTTGCAAATATTCCCTCCCAATCTGTGACTTGTTTTGTTCTCTTAACCATGCCTTTCCAAGAGTAGAAGGTCCTCATTTTGATGAAGCTCAATACATCAATTTTTCCTTTTATGGGTTGTACTTTCTGTGTGGTATCTAAGTAATTGTTATCTAACTCAACATCATACAGTTCTTCTTTCTAGAATTTTTATAGTTTTAAGTTTTATGTTTAGGCCCATCATCTATTTTGAGTTGATTTTTGTTTAACGCATGAGATTTTTTACATCTGCTTTTTAATGTGGCTACCTGATTGTTTCAGCATCATTTGTTAAAAAGAATATCCTTTCTTAACAGAATTGCCTTTGTACCTGTGTGGGTCAAAATCAGCTGATGTGTGGGTCTATTTCTGGACTCTCTATTTTGTTCCATTAAGGTATTTGTCTATTTTAAAACTGATACCACATTTTTCTCGATCACTATGGCTTTATGATGGTTTTATAATGTCTTGAGGTCAGTCACTGGGACTACTCCAAATTTTTTTTTTTTTTTTTCAAAATTGTTTTGGTTTTTTGAGGTCCCTTGCATCTCGATATGAATTTTAGACTCAATCTGTCCGTTTCTAGAAAAACCTGCTAGGAAGTTGATTGGGATTGCACCAAATCTATAGATCAATTTGGGGAGAATTAACATTTTAAAAGTACCGAGTCTTCTGACCTATGAACACCTCTCCATTTGCTTAGGACGTCTTTAAATTCTTTCAGCAATATTTTGTGCTTTTCAGTCTGCTGGTCTTTCAGACCTTTTGTCCAACTTATCTCTAAATGTTTCACTTTTTTTGCTTTTTTTTTTCTTTCATGTGGCATATGGAAGTTCCCAGGCTAGGGGTTGGATCAGAGGTACAGCTGTCAGCCTAAGCCACAGCCACAGCAATACCAGATCTGAGCTGAGTCTGCAAATTATACCACAGATCATGGCAATGCTGAATCCTTAACCCACTGACTGATTCAGGGATTGAAACTGAGTCCTCAAGACACTTGTCAGTTTTGTTTCTGCTGCACCACAGTGGGAACTCCTGTTTTGTTTTTGAAACTATTATTATAGAAGGTATTTAAACATTTAAAATTCTGACTGTTCATTGTATTTAGAAAGACAATTGATTTTCACATCTTGATCTTGTATCCTATAATCTTGGTAAATTTATTCATTAATTCTCGGCAGTTTTTAAAATAGTTTCCATAAAATTTTCTATGTAGATATTTATGTCATCTGTGCATAAAACCAGTTTTTATTTCTTTCCTTCCAATCTGGACATCTTTTTCTGCTTTCTAGCCTTACTGCATTGGCTAGAACTTTCATGATAAGGTTGGAGAGAAATAGCAAGAGTAGAAATTTTTGCCTTGTTCCTAGCCTTAGGGGGAAAGCATACAATCTTTTACCATTAAGTACGATGTAGATGTCTTTAGTCAGATTAAAGATGTTCTTTTATATTCTTTATTGTGAGTTCTTAACGAGAATTTGATGTTGGATTTTGTCAAATATGTCTTCTGCCTTGATTGAGATGATTGTGCAGTTACCTTGATTGATTTTCTAATGTTAAACCAATTTTGCCTTCCTATTCATGTTATAATGTATTATCCTTTTAAATATGTTGGATTCAGTGTGCTAAAATTTGTTAAGAATCTTTGCATCTGTATTCGTGAGGAACATTGAGCTGAAGTTTTCTTGTGATGTGTTTGTTTAGTACCTTTATAATTCTGAGTACCTTTCATAATTATGACTTTATAGAATGAGTTGTGAAGTGTTCCCTTCTCTTCAATTTGTCTTAAATTGGTATCTTTCTTTTTTAAATGTTTGGTAGAATTTTCCGATTAAGTCATTTGGGCAGGGAATTTTCTTTGTTAGAAGGTTTTAAATACAGATGAAATTTTAAAAAATAAATACATGGCCTTCCACATACTTACTTCATCTTGAATGAGTTTCGGTAATTGCGTCTTTCAGGGAATTTGTCCATTTCATAGAAGTTCTTGAATTTATTAGCATAAAGTTATTCCTAATATTCCATTACTATTATTTTAGTATCTGTAGGATTTATACTCCCTCTTTCTGGATACTCGTGATTTGTGTCTTGTCTCACTTTTTTCTGATCAAGCTGGCTAGAGATTTATCAATTTTATTGATCTTTTCAAAGAACCAGGTTTTGATTTTCCCATTTGTCTTGATTGTTTTACACACATTTCTATTTTATTGATTTAAACTTGGCCTTTATTTCTTTTGTTCTGCTTATTTTGGGTTTAATATGCTCTTTTTCTCCTCTAGAAAATTAAGTTAAAAACTCAGGACTTTTGAGAACTTTCTTTTTTTTCCCCAATAAATGCATGTTAGTGCCATGCATTTCCCTCTAAGGTATGCATGTGTTAGCTGCATCCTACAGAGTCGATACCTTGTACTTTCGTTTCCTTTGGTTTAGTATTTTCTAATTTCCCTTTTAATTTTGACCCACAAGTTATTTACAAGATTGGGATTAAAAAGTAAAGGCAAGTAGAAGGAGAAGGAATAGAGGTGTAGAAAAGGAGACAATCTTTGTGAAGTCTTCGTTAGGCTTAAAATATGAGGCTACGTGCTTTTACAACTCAACCACTGGAAAACTCCATTTCTCAGAAATGGAAAACTGATCACAGAGAAATGTACTAATGGGCTCAGATTACACAAAAAAAATGCCAGATTTGGAATTGGACCCCATGTCTGCCGGTCTCCAAAACTCACATTCTCTTATCTCCTTCCCACATTTGGGGTGAGGGGTATCAAATGGGAATTTGGGGAGAGCATGCAAATCAAGCCTTCTTTGTAATTTTTCCTAGAGTGAGCTTTGATACTGATCCCTAAGTAAAACATGTGACTCTGACCTTGCGATGGATTCCCAAACCGCAAAGTCAAAGCTGATGGAAATTATAATTAAGTTAGGGTTCATGTACGTCGCTGTGGCTGCATACAGCTTCAAAAGCAGAAAGGCATCTACCAACTTACAGAAAAGTGGTGGAGAACAGTGATCTCCATCTGCAGATCCACTCTGTGTGATGGTGCTGATCGTGGGGCTGAGGAACAGAGGCTGGAAGACAGACTGTGTTTCAATGAAGGCTCTGATGTTTCTATTGTCTTTTTACTCAGAAGTTGATGGGATCCTCCCAGCCCCTTTCTCTTTGGGGCATCACTAATGTAGCTATGCCTGGTCAAATACACATCTCATTTCAATGTGGGATATTGAATTAAAACAGGACAGGGGTGTGGAGGAGATAATCAGGGAAAACGAACACATCTGGGGCTCAGGCATCTCTCAAGGAGAAAAGAGACCATCTGCAATGGAAAGAACAAAGGGAGAGAGACTGTCATTGAGTAACACACGCCATAGAATCCAATGGAAGCTTCCCCCAATATGCTTTCTTTGCCCAACTTGAGAACATCTATTTGGTGACATTTCAGTGCCCTCATATCACTTTGTTTGCTGTTTTCTTGCTGGGTTTGCCCTTGGACATTCAGTTCCGATTAGGAAGGGGAGACTGCACAGCCTAGCCCTGTAAATATTTGTACAGTGTTTATGACAGATGTTTTCCTGTTAGGAGGGAAATCTGACCTTCATTAAAAATCTGGGACTTTTTTTTAATGAGATGCCAAAACATCAGAAACAGCAGCAGGGCTTTCTAGTGATTTTCACATATTTAAAGATGCAAATTCTTACTTGAACAAACCAGTAGTTATCACAACTATTCTTATTTGGTGGGAAAGTGGTCCTAGGGTAGAAAATAACCCCGGTTGCTTTTTCTTTGTTCTAATCACCATCCTACTGCATCCAGCATTCTGCAAGATGGGTCATTTAATGCTCTCACTTCATAAACCCCAAAATGTGGCTCTTCCTTAGATCCAGGGATGTGTTCATCTTCCTGATGTCTGGAACACCAATTAAACCACATACAAATACCCTTCAATACATGGAGCTTACATTATCTCTCATAAACATTTTTCATCATCGAGATAGTTTTAATGTATAGCACCTGAGAAACTGCATAAAGCTCTCATGAAAAAATATAATACAATGAAAATATAACACAATATCCTTTAATTTCCCAGAGGTGCATTAACTTCGAGACTGAGACCTATGCGCTTAGACTCACCTGCTTAGCTGACATGTTGCCTCCTTAGAATTGTTGGAATTTGGAGTCACCATGACTTCTGTTGGCCAGGAAAAAAAAAAAAAATACATGATATTCTTCAGGGTTTCCGGAACATAAAAGGTGCAAATTGTAGAACCCACGTGCCCATGGTCCCAATGGAAGTCACGTGTGTAGTAGACCCAGGAAGAGAGAACCAGAGTGTCATGACCAAGCATCCACCCAGGTGCATTCATGACCCTGTTTACCACGGGTTAGCTCTGGAACCCAGGTCTCAGTTCTGTACCTGATGTTATCTGCGTTCTGAGAAGTGACCCCTGTTCACGCTCGTGGACTCATAAGAACAATATACATAAGCATGTTATAATATCAGGATGCCAACTTATTACTTTACATTTTTTTAAGTATGGCATATAACTAGAAGCACCCAGTCCTTGTAGCCATTGTAATCTGGTTGATTATCAAGGGAGAAAAAGGGAGTATCCAGATTGAATAAGGAACAATATCTTATCTCTGCAGAGTTTGTTTACAAATCTGTAGTTCAGGCTTCCCCTAATGTTTGTACAATGCCTGGACTAGCATCATGGAATTTTCCCTGGGGCTTCTCATTTCCTGTTTCCCCAGAAGATAGGGCCCTTCCTGAGTGCCATGTTCTTCAGAACATTAATGCTTCTTTCAGGTTACAGTTCAGTCTTGCCTGGTGGGGCGTCATTCTTTCAAGGGTCTGTGACCATCCTTGCTGTGATCCATTGTGTGGGGATGGGACAGTTTTTAATCTAAGGGGATGTTATTATTTCCTCACTTCCAATTTCTTGGAAATTGGGGACTCCTTAAAACCCCCAATGCTTACAAAGAAAGAACCATAACCAGTTTACAGAGATATGTTGGACTCTTCTATTGCACATACCTGCTCATCATTTTTTTAGTAGAATGAGCAATTGACTAATATTCATTATTAATACAAGGTCTTTTTTTTAAATTAATTATAGTTGATTTCCAATGTTGTGCCAATTTCTTCGGTAGAGTAGAGTGGCCCTGACATATGTGTATATATATTCTTTTTCTTATACTACCTTCCATCAAGTTCTATCCATTAATGAAAAGTAATACCCCCCAAAATATATGTATGTATGACTCAATCACTTTGTTGTATGTCTGAAACTAACACGACACTGTAAATTAACTAGACTGTAGTTAAAAAATGGTTTGAAAAATAATACAAGTCCTGAAGAGTCCTGCCAGGGACGGGCGTGTGTCCAACACAGACTTCACATATCAGCCCAAGAGGCCATGGACTATGTTCACTGCAGCAGAGTTTGTTACAACAAAAATGGTAACAAACTCTGAATTAAGTATCCACCAAAAGAAGAATGAATAAAGCAGTCATGATATCTGATCTGGATCACCAATCAAAGAAACCTAACAATTAAAATAAGTTACATGTCTCTAATGTTGCAATAGAGATACATCTAGAAAATTAATGAGAAAGAAAAGTATGTTACAGAAAGGCATGCACAGCGTGAGACCATTTCTGCATCTTTAAAACACTCCGAACAATACTGTAATTAGTTTATGGAAACATACACATGTGGTTTTAAAAAACTGTATAAAAAGTATACCCAACAATTTCTCAGGATTATGGCCTCTTCTGGGAAACTAAGGGAAGGAAAAAGACTGGAGTGGGCTAAGAAGGGTAATTAAATTCTATCTACAAAGTTTTCATTTCTTCAAAAAATCTGGTGAAATATAGAAAATATAAAGTTACCCAAACCTAAATGGCAAGTACATAGTTTATTGTTAGAGTCAATCCTCTATTTTCTCTACATGTTAAATATTCCATAAGAACATTTAAAAGAAAAAGGAATTTATTTATTTTTTATTTTATTTTTTTTTGACCGTGCCTGTGGGATGTGAAATTTCCAGGCCAGGGGTCGAACCCTCACCACAGCAGCAACCCTTGCCATGGCAATGACAATTGCCCACTGAACCACCAGAGAGCTTTGACAAAGGAATTTATACGGCATGGAAAAACTGATCACAGAAAAAGAGGAGAAGTCTGATACAATTTATGCAAAACATGAATATGGAAATGTGTATATAAAGTTGGAAATGCACAGAATAAGGTAATAAGATCTAGATCACCAAGTGCTACCTTTTTTTGGGGGGGGGGGCTACACTCGTGTCATATGGAGTTTCCCAGGCTAGGGGTCAAATCGGAACTACAGCTGCTGGCCTACACCACAGCCACAGCAACGCCAGATCTGAGACACGTCTGCGACCTACACCACAGCTCGCGGCAATGCCAGATCCTTAACCCCCTGAGGGAGGCCATGGATCGAACCCACAACCTCCTGGTTCCTGGTTGGATTCGTTTCCACTGTGCCATGAGGGAAACTCTCAAGATGCTACTTGTAGTTACTTACTGGCAAGAAAGAACTGGGGGCAGGCTGTGGGTAAAGGGGTACTTTTACTTTTTAAAAAACTCTATATCCTTCTCTAACTTCATCATATGTACTTGAAGCATGTGTAGATATACCACTTCATAATTTAAAAATTAAAATGTTGATGCACCTTCCTTCTATGAAAACAACGAACAGCAATGCATACATCTTCCAACATCCTCAGCATCCCTCAGATGAATTCCAGAAGCTTATGCATTTATTTATTTAGTCTTCTTTTAGGGCCAGTATTCTACAAAGAAAGCTGAATTCTGCCTTCAGACATGGCTTTGGCCATCTCCCTTGGGAAATAATCATCCTGGCATTATTTTTTTTAAGTTTTATTGAAGTATATTTGATTGATCAGGTTGTGATCATTTCTGCTCTATAACAAAGGGATTCAGTTATACATGTACACAGATCCCTCCTCTTTCAGATTCTTTTTCCACATAGATGATCACAGAATATTGGGTAGAGTTCCCTGTGCTACACAACAGGTCCCCATTGGCCAGTCATTCCATATACCTCAGTGTGCATATGCCAAACTTAACCCGCCGTCCAAACCTCCCCATCACCTCCTGTCCCCTTTGGCCATCATAAGGTATCACTTGTATGTGGAATCTAAAAAGGAGGATACAATTGAACTTATTTGTAGAACAGAAACAGGCTCTCAGACTTTGAAAAACAGTTACTGTTCAAAGGAACTTTGATTGACCCCAGAGTCTGTATCATCTGATCCTCAAATGTCAGTCCTGGAGTTCCCATCGTGGTGGGCACAGCAGAAACGAATCCGACTAGGAACCTTGAGGTTGCGGGTTCGATCTCTGGCCTCGCTCAGTGGGTTAAAGATTCGGTGTTGCAGTGAGCTGTGGTGTAGGTCACAAACTCGGCTGGGATCCTGTGTTGCTGTGGCTGTGGTGTAGGCTGGCAACTGTAGCTCTGATTTGACCCCTAGCCTGGGGACCTCTTAGGCCGAGAGTGAGGCCCTATAAAAAAGCAGAAAATAAAAAATACTACTAATAAAAAAAGTCAATCCTGATGGAAGGCTTCTGTTGAGGGGACGACTTCGTCTTATTCATAGCAGCCTCATAGCACTCTTCTGAACATGCCCTGTAGTCTGACTCGCGCCATTGTCTTTTAATGTGTTGGCAATGGATCTAGACCTTGGGACAATGGAGGGGGCTTACTCTGAATTATGCAATAATTAGGGCTTGTGACTGGACAAATCTGGATTCAGAGCCCCCCTCCACTACTGATTAATTTTATCACTCAGACAAGGAACAAATTTCCCTCAGTCTCAGCTTTCTCATCTGTACATCAAGGGAGAATTCTACTTTAGAGGTTGGTAGAAGAGTTTTTGGTCCATAGAAAAGGCCTGAAAAATAATAGCTATTATTAACTAGTATGCCTATTATGACGAGTCATACACAATAGGGTTGGAACCCTTATAGGACTTTGTGATAGTGCCTTGAGTTCCCCCCGAAGGAGGAAAATAGAAAATGGCTGTTTCTTCCGCGGTTTCAATTGAGGTATTCCATAATTGCCCCATAAGCTGAGATCCTGTCATCTATCAGCTTAATCTCTGTTATCTGATCAGGTACTGAAGCTTTAGCATAACCAATCTCTATATTTTCCAACTGCAAACCGCTCTCTGGAAGCAAAAAATTGTGTCCTGGCCAGCAGTGCTATGGCCATGTAACAGGAGCCCTCAATTCAGCTCCAGTGGGAGGCGGGGTGGGGGGTGGTGCCTTGGGATG
The DNA here is from genome assembly GCF_016906955.1 of Phacochoerus africanus. NCBI lineage: Eukaryota > Metazoa > Chordata > Mammalia > Artiodactyla > Suidae > Phacochoerus > Phacochoerus africanus. The sequence continues at coordinate 34,038,291 of NC_062555.1, read as the reverse complement.
TTGGGCATTTAAAGGATCCCAGGATGCACAGAAATATCATCTGGAGAACAAATTTTCTGTCCTTCCCCCTGGTTTTCCTGCCTTTCTTTTTCTTTTCTTTTCTCTTTTGCTTTTGGCGTGTGAGAGGATTTCACTCTACAGGAATAAAGGAGAAAAGACAGGAAAAAAAAAAATGTGGACTCCCTTTGAAGGTCCCGAAAAGCAAATCCCCTAATTTCTGGGTTGGGATCGGATCACATTCCACTCATCCGTGGGCCAGTGGTACTTGCTGGATAACAGCCGCTCCTATAGGGAGGGCGGGGGGGGGGGGCAGGGGTGGGTGGGGGAGCAGGGACCAAGGCTGTAACAAGCAAACCACATTCTGCTGTTGTTGCCTGGCCCTGCCGCTACAGGTGGGAGGATGCTAGGAAATTGGCTCCCAGGCTGTCCAATTTTACAGATGAAGAAGCCTTTTAAAAATGAAAAAGAAAATGGAGAACTACAGAAGTCTGGAAAGTTTTCAAGTTTAAAAACAAAGTTTAAAAATGTAAAGCTTAGAACAACGGCTATCAGCTCACCACTGTTGTAAAGAGAGACCATCTTAACACCAAAAATGAAGGAAAAATATATTCTTGGAGCAAAAGAAATTCCCTTGCAGAAAATGGAAATTGCAGTTTCAACCTTGCAGGTCTTTTTTTTTTTTTTTTCCTTTTTCCATCCATCCTTCCATCCATTATCCATCCATCTATCTAGTTATTTAATTATTGCATGTCTACCTAAATATTTATATGATATGATACTATGCTAATTTTCCTCGTTACTCTGCAGATCTTCCATTATGGACTAGCCCTAGCCCTCAAAACAGGATTTTAGAACCACGTCTTGGAGGTTATCTACTACAAGCTTTAGTTTAAAGATGAATATTCTGGATCACAGAAATTAAGTGGCTAGTCTCTTATGGTTGTACAGCTAGTGGCAGATCAGAGCTAGGGCAGGTCTTCAGATTCCTGGTCTTAAAACCAAATGCTACTGCCTGTCCCATCACGAAGTCATCAGGAAAGGGCACGATCAGCATTCAAGTATCTGTGGCAATAGGAATCTTGTTTACTGGTCACCACCTGGAAACTCGGGGTGGCCGTTTCAGACACTTTCTTCTGTTACATCCCCAATCCTGTCTTCATGTATCCCAGCCCTCTCCCTCACTGCCCTGCCCTGTTGGCTCTGTTGGTTTAGGGGGTCTCCACATTGCAAGTGCACAGTCCCAGGAACAGGGTGGGGGCAGACATTGCTTGCTGTTCCCTTTCTTCCATCACTCAGAGACATCAAGTCTTCCCACTGCCATCTCTGAAATGATGCTTAACTTGTTAGTCCTCCCGAGCCCAGAAGATCGCTTCAGTTCTGCATCATTTCCTCTTTCTTTTAAATTTTTTTTTCTTCCTTTTTTTTTTTTTTTTTTTTTTTAGGATACCTGTGGCATATGGAAGTTCCCAGGCTAGGGGTCCAATTGGAGCTGCAGCTGCGAGCCTCCACCACAGCCACAGCAATGCCAGATTGGAGCCATGTCTGCCACCCACATGGGAGCTCATGGTATTGCTGAATCCTTAACCCACTGAGCGGAGCCAGGGATCAAAACCCACGGGTTCATTACTGCTGAGCCACATTGGGAAGTCCTATCATTTCCTCTTTAGAATTGTTGCAGACCTCTCCTCATTAGTCTTCTAGCTCCAGCTGCTCTTCTTCTGCCTATTCTTGATATGAAGTATCAAAACCAATAGCAACAGGAAAATAATAACAGCAGCAGCAAACTGTAATGACTTCCTGCGGCTTCCTCCAGCAAATTCTCTCCCTGCTCGCTGCCCTGAGCACCGTGTTCCTGGCCTCATCCAGTTACTGGCCATTCCAGGCCATTCCAGTGCTTCTGAGCCTTTGGCCTTGCCACTCCTTTGGCCTGGAAAGCCCTTCTTCTCCTTCTCTGCTTTAAAAGCTCCCACTCTCTCTTACTGCTCCCTTCAAATATCACTTCAATTCTCTCTTTTCCAGCAGAGTTAGTTTCTCTCCTGTATGTCCTTATAACTCTTAGCACGGTAACCTCCAGCCCTGAGCTTATCTATCATGGGATGTCATGGCTGGGTGTGTATTCCTCTCCAACAATAAATTGTGAGCTCCTTGAAGGCTGTATTTGGGGCCTTCTCCATCCCTGCATTCCTCCCAGCCTTTAGCCCTGCACCTGGCTCCAACTGGGCATTTGATTCAAATAGGTTCACTGCGTGAATGAAAGGTCTAACTGCACCTTTTTTAGGAAATACAGAAGCAGACCTTGGAGGATCTATTGGCTGGATTCAATGTCCGGATATTTAAGAACAGAGTAGGAACAGATTTGACGTGAGAAATTTGGTTATGCATGTGACTGAATGGTCCCAGGCTAGAGCTTTTTTTTTTTTTTTTTGGTGGATGAAATACAAAAGTTTTTCACTCTGGGAATGAAGCCACTTCCTGTCAGTGGAGCCAAAATATATACCCAGATTTATTAGATGTGGAAAGACTCTGTGACAATCCACCTTAATCCGACACCTGTCCGTAGGATTTTGAGAAAATGAAAAGTAGTAATTAACAATTAAACAAACCAGATTTTTGTTTCATAAGTCAAGGGCTTTCCTTTTTAAACAAGCTTTTAAGAATAAGGAAGAGTAAGACATTCTGTTGCCATCTAACAGCGGTGGCCGTGCACATTGGTGGAGAGGAGCAGGGGACCCTGCACAGTCTTGGGAGGCAGGGTGAAGAAGGACAGCTACGTCTGTAATACTCTCTTATAATCTGATAAGGTGATACCATGGGCTGTCTTCGCTTGTAATGATCTTAAAAATCAAAGCCATGCACTTCAGTGGAAAGTCAGAAGATCTGAGCTCTGGAATCTGGTAGCTAAGTATGGTCAGGTCACTTATATTTCTTAAGCCTCAATGTCATCTGTAAAATGGGAATCATGACACAGCACATTCCTCATAGGATTATTTTGATAACATTATAACATATGACATATAATCAGCCAGGGCCTGCAATATAGTGGGTCTTCAATAAAGAGTATATATTGATTCCTTTTTAGAATAGATAAGACAACTTGGATAAAACTCACAGGGAAACATCTGAAGGTCATAAGTGACCTTGGGCAGAATTAAACAGCAAGGTTGGCAGAAAGGACATGCAACTTGCGAGGCCTGGTCTGTAAAATCCTCCCTCCTAAGATGGGATTCTCTGCTCTACTTCTCTTCCTCATCTGCCAGCCAGATAGAAAGGGTCCAGCAGAGGAGTCAGCTGGAGAAGATGACAAAGATGTGGAGAACCTGGCCCCCTGAGTCACTTCATGGAAGGCTGCCCGCTGAACTGCTATGAGAGTGAGAAACAAACTTCTACGGTGTTAAGCCGCCGAGACTTGGGGTGGTTGGTTACAGCAGCTAGCTTACCCTGATCAAGGCATCACTGCTCTGATGCTCTGCAGACTCCTAACAGGTATTTCTTTCCTGTTTTGATATTTGTGTTCCAAAAAGGCAAGAAGAGGCTGGAGAAAGATGAGAGGAAATTACCAAACATATTGGGGAAAAAAAGATGGCAAACTTGTCATTACTGAGATTTTATTTTATTTTATTTATTTATTTATTTAATTTATTTATTGCTTTTTAGGGCTACACCCATGGCATATGGAAGTTCCCAGGCTAGTGGTAGAATTGAAGCTACAGCTGCTGGCCTATGCCACAGCCACACCAGATCCTTGACCCACTGAGGAGGCCAGGGATTGAACCCACATCCTCATGGATCCTAGTTGGGATGGTTAACTCCTGAGCCATGATGGGAACTCCCCGAGATTTAATTTTAAAAACGGCTGTGGACAAATTTATTTTATTTTACATTTTCAGATTTAGAATGCTATATTTATTGTATCTTTATTTAAACTCAGTGATAAGGCTAGCAAAGCATTATTGTTCTTTTTAAATTGTTAACTTGAGATATAGTTGATATACAATATTATGTAAGTTACAGGTAGACAATATAGTGATTCACAATTTTGAAAGGTTATACTCCGTTTATAGTTATTATAAAATATTGGCTATATTCCCCATGCTGTACAAGAAGGCAGCTTTATTAAATAAATCCTTTCCTGCTCCAGCATATGCAGACCTATATCTGAGCACCTGTTTTGAGTCTGTGCCAGGGGTTCTTGACCCTGGCTGTGCATTACAATTCCATGAAAGCTTTTAAAATCATTTGATCCCCGGACTCTATTCCCAGACCAATTCAGCTGTTATCACAGGGAGTTCTAAAAGGGCACATGCATTTGGAAACCACTGATTTATGTAAATCATAGGCCTCTTTAAAAAAAAAAATCAACTTTTCTTTTTTTTCCTTTTATGGCTGTATGCATAGCATATGGAAGTTCCCTTCCTGGGTGTGGAATCAGAGCTGCAGCTGCAGGCCTACACCACAACCACAGCAATGCAAGATCCAAACCTCACCTTCAACCTATGCTGCCACAACACTGGATCCTTAACCCACTGAGTGAGCCTGGGGATCAAACCCACATCCTCAGGGACACGATGTCAGGTTCTCAACATGCTGAGCTACAGTGGGAACTCCCAGATCTCTTCTTTTTATGACTTAGATGTTCAGAGTCGTAACATGAAATAGACTTTCTTTGGGAGAATCAGACACCCTTGAAAGCTCCTTGGCAGAACTGGATGATGGAAAGAGTTTGGATGTGGGAGTCAGACAAAGCTGGTTCATTATGATTATTTTAGGATATGTAAAATACTGTTGACATTATCTTTCCTAAGTGTCAGATCTTTCTTGCTTTAGTTTAATGGATATGAAAATATTTATAAGGATGATAGTGACACTGGTTCGCCAACCCTACTGTTCCACAACACTCCTGACTTTTTCGGTTCTGAATTCTCTCTTCGAATACCGTATTTTCCAGTTGAGGAGCAAATGCTGCACTTTCGTTTTAGAAAGGAACCATTTTTAAGATGAGGGTTAACCAAATCAGTCAGGTTTCACAGAGCTGGTCTTGGAAGAACACAGCGATAGACTCTGATGAGGATCCTGAAGAGAACCAAGACATTGACCCCGTGTTCCTGGAATTTACAGGCTCTGGGGACTGTTTCTGTTGCTGTATCTGATGCTCCGGTTGTTATTTTGTTTAGTTTCATGTCTTTATAAAATGGCAGCCAAGGGAGTTCCACAGGTTAAGGATCTGACATTGTCACTGCAGTGGTTCGGGTCACTACTGTGGTTCAGATTCAATCTCTGGGCTGGGAACTTCCACATGTTGTGGGTGTGGCCAAAAAAAAAAAAAAAGAAAGATGGCAGCCAATGATGTGAGTCAGTATAAGATCAGTGCCCAAGGAGAGATGCAGCAGGTAGGAGTGGCAGATGTTGGAGAAAGAGGTATGCACTTTGGTTTTGATGATTAGGGAGAATAGCCTGGGGTTCAATGGATCAGGGGCTTACAGAGATTCGGGTCTTAGGGAAAGGGATCTGTGAAGGAATGATCCACACAGGTCTGGAGGACAACAGTAGAATCCCTTTGCCAGCAGTCTAGGGAGAGCCCTCTCCTCTGTGGTGAGAAGCCTGAAGAGTTGGGGAGAAAATGAATGACAGTGGAGTTTGCATGATGGGCTCATGGGCTGGAGGGAAGCAGAATGAGGTGTGAGGGGCCCTGGCTGAGGGGGGTTTGCCGTCTCCACTTTTATCAGGAGAGTGAAATTCTGGGATGGATGACAGGATGAAGCTCTGGAATCCTTACTTACAAGTACAGCCAATGAGAAAAGGAGCAGTGGGATGACAGGGGAAGAATGTATTTTCAGCACTTCCCCTGAGATTAGCAACTTACCTACCTGGTTCTTCTTTGCACAGCTCTGTGGGGTCACGGGCTATACCCATTCCACATATGAGATCACTGAAGCTCTCAGGCCCTAAAGTGTGAAGGGCTATGCCTTTCCCACTGAACCTTTTTTTTTTCTTTTGTCTTTTTAGGGCCACACCCAAGACATATGGAAATTCCTAGGCTAGGGGTTGAATCGGAGCTGTAGCTGCTGACCTATGCCACAGCCACAGCAATGCCAGATCCAAGCCTCGTCTGGACCTATATCACAGCCAACAACATCACTGGATCCTTAACCCACTGAGCGGGGCCAGGGATCAAACTCAAGACCTCATGGATACTAGTCGGGGTCATTACCGCAGAGCCACATGGGAGCTCCCCCAATGAACTATTAATTCTACGTGTTTTGGAGATGATCTGATGATGCGGGTCTGGACCAGATGATCACTCTAACTCCCTTCCATGCCCAACTTTGAATGTACTCATCTCATAAAGGAATTCCCTTGGGATGAGATAAAATGCAGGGTCAAGCCTTTGAAAGCGTCAGCAGCATTATAGCCAGCCCCCTTTACAGCATTTCTCTCGAAACCACCCAGGTGGAAGGAAGATTGAGTGTTTTGTGCTCATGGGGCACTGTCACTCTGGAAGTCCTCGGTGCTTACACTGGATCTTTCACTGTGGTCATGTGACTCTCCCTCAGCTCCAGAAGCTGGGGGCTTTGAAAGCAGATGCATATGAGCTAAAATACCAGATAATTAGGGCCATAGCCCTCTATATCTTTATTTTTTAAGTTCTTACAGGACACGATATCATATGAAACTTGTCCTAAAAATTGAATGCAAATCTGCAGGAAGCCTCCCTTTCTACTAGCAAGACTTTAGCCACACGGCAAAAAATGCGCAGAAATCAAGAACCACGTGAGGAGTTCCGGTCATGGCTCAGCAGAAACGAATCTGACTAGCATCCATGAGGATGCAGGTTCAATCCCTGGCCTTGCTCAGTGGGTTAAGGATCTGGCATTGCTGTGAGCTGTGGTGTAGGTTGAAGACGTGGCTCAGATCCCGCGTTGCTGTGGCTGTGGTGGTTGCTGTGGCTGTGGTGTAGGCTGGCAGCTATAGCTCCGATTCGACCCCTAGCCTGGGAACCTCCATATGCTGTGGGTACAGCCCTAAAAAGACAAAAAAAAAAAAAAAGAGAAAGGAACCATGTGAGAGTGAAATGGAGAAATTCTTAAATAGGAAGGAATCCTTGCTGGGGAAGAGCTCTTTGGGTAAAACTTTTCGAAAGAGAAGGAGGGTGATTCAGGCTCTAATAAGGGGTATGAAAATGTAGTTACTAAGAAATGATTTCTTACCTGGGCTTTTAGTTTGGGATCCACACTGGTCACAAGTTCATAGGCAACAGAATGAGGCACACACCCCAGTGAAGGTCATATCTCCCAGGAGCGTGGGAAGGAGTTTTTAATCAATGGAAGCCTTCATTATCTCAATCCTGCCTTCTGACCCTTGTTGTCATGCACAGGGATTTTGTGATATTTACATCAGCCCCATGAAATGGTTAGAACCACATTTACACGAAAACGTAAATGACTAATCAAACATCCATAAGTTGGCAGAGTTTGTGTTAGGAACAGAAATCAAAGCCTGAGGTGAATCTCATTCAGAACTGGACTAGTACTTATGAGTGTATATTATGGGCGAGCCTTGAACTATGGTTTATAGGGGGCATCCTAAGGTGGATAAATTGAGGTTCCCATTTTGTAGGATTTCAGAGTGGTAAGAGGTGCTGGTGGAAGAGAAGTATATGTTACTCCAAGAAGAGAGAGAACCTGTGAGGTAAGAACCAAAGGCTGTGAGTGATGGTTGGGACAAATGAATTCCATCTGGGAGGATGGGGGGAGGAAACTGAGCGTACCTTCAAGGTGACTTAGAGTTTAAATGCGCAGATTTTAAATATGTGTATGGTTAAATCTATTCCTTGCAAAGGGAACAATTTGAAGAACATTTAGTAAAAGAAGGGAAATAAAAATCATTATTAAAATAAGTAAGTAAATAAGTAAATAAGTAAATAAATATGTGAACCAGCTATAATGGAGAAAAGAAAAATCATTTTTAAAAAAAGAAAGAAAGAAGGGGGCTAATGTGTGTGGAATAGAAAAGATATTCCACACACATTAGAGGATATGAGACAATGTAAAGAAATGTGGCAGAAAGGTTAGGTAGGGATTAGGTAGCTGAGGGGTGTGTGTATCAAGCTAAAGCTTTGTTCCGTGTGCCCCAGGGAACCACAATGTATACCGGAGCTGAGCAGGATGGATTCTCTTCCAGAGCGGTCTCAGGTCTAAGAGTCAATACATTAGGGAAGATTTTTTTTTTTTTTAGGGTGGAAACTGGGTGTATGTTTCAGGATTTAGCCCTAAAATCATATTATATTAGGTGTCTGCTATGCTAAAGAATTTCCAGGTCACACAAGCAGTGGAATAAATATCAGGATATGATGGAGAGAGATTTGTCAATTACAGACTGTAGGGAAAGGTGCTTTGTCAATTTAAAGAGGAGGAAGTGTTGAATTAGATGGGGACTCAACACACGTCTCTGTGGTCAGCAGAGAAGCAGATACTCTTTCTGACTTTGTGGATCCCTTCTCCTTCCCCACAGGGTCCAAATACAGGTTCTTCAGGGTGTCTTTCTCTTCTTTTAAGGGAACTGTTGAAGGACAAGGTGGAAGTGACTGGGGAGGTTGCATGTGGAATACGATGGGTATGAAGGATATTAAAGTTCCCTTTCTCCTGCCCAAATGGAGGGAGAGGTCAATGATTGCTTCTTGGGTCCAGAGGTCAAGTAACCGAGCGGTGAATGCAATCTACAAGTGGCTGCATATTCTGAACCTGCCAGGGCCCAAGCCCTGTCCCAGACCAGTGACATCTGAAACCTCCACAGGGGGAGCTCCTGTCGTGGCTCAGTGGTTAACCAACCCGACTAGTATCCATGAGGATGCAGGTTCAATCCCTGGCCTCGCTCAGTGGGTTAAGGATCTGGTGTTGCCATGAGCTGTGGTGTAGGTCACAGATGCAGCTCAGAGAATGGATCCAGGGTTGCTGTGGCATAGGCCAGCAACCACAGCTCCAATTAGACCCCTAGCCTGGAACCTCCATATGCCTTGGGTGCGGCCCTAAAAAGACAAAAAAAAAAAAGTGTTCTAAATATGAGTCACAATTGTAAAGACTCATATTTACACAGCTCTGTGGAAGCAGGATAGATGAGCTTTATAGTCACTGATTCACACATGTGAAGACTGAGGCACCAAGTTATGGAAGACCTGAAATGGCCTGTCTTCTCCTAGATCTAGACCTATCTAGAGCCTCTTGAATTATCCTGGCTTTTGTTCTTGGCTTTTCAAGGTTGAATCACAAGTTTCCAACAAAGAGGGGCTCAAGACTGCCCTGTAGGAAATGATTCGGGTCTTTTTTCTTCAACTGTTCTGATTGAGGTACACGTTGTAGATTGAATTGTGTCCAGGTGAAAAGATACTCAACATATCTTTGTGGCCCTAACCCCTAGTGCCTGTGAATGGGGCTTCATTCAGAATTAGGATCTTTGAGAACACAATTAGCTCTCTTTATCCGCAGGTTCTGCGTCTGTGCATTCAATCAATATTGGTTCAACCAATCAAAAATATTACGCTGGGTGCAGTTAGTTGAATCCTAGGATGTGGATCTGGCAGGTAGGGGAGACTGCCTGCAAGAGACTTGATCATCCTCAGATTTTGGTATCCATGCGGGTCCTGGAACAAATCTCCCACAGATACTGAGGGATGACTATATACTCAAGTTCAGACAAGATCATGAGAGTCTGCCCTAATCTGCAATTACTGGCGTCCTTATGAAAAGAGGAAACTTTGACACAGAGACACACAGCGAGGGAAGATGATGCAGAGACTTGCGGCATGAAGGCAAGCGTGTGATGAGAGGCAGATTGGACTTATGCTACCATGAGCCCAGGAAAGCCCAGGGCTAGACGAGGCCCAGGAAACTCTTCCCCTACAAAACTCTGGAGAGAACATGGCCCTGTCCACACCTTGAATCCAGACTTCTGGCCTCCAGAACTGTAAGATAACTAATGTCTATGGCTTTAAGCCATCCAGTTTGTGGCACTTTGTTATGACAGTCTTAGGAAACCAATAAAGGGCACCTGTTACCTTTTTTTTTTTTTTTATTTTAGGGCCACACTTGTGGCATATGGAAGTTCCCAGCCTAGGGGTTGAATCAGAGCTGCAGCTGCCAGCCTACACCACAGCCACAGCAATGCAAGATCAGAGCCACATCTGTGACCTACACTGACGCAGCTCATGGCAATGCTGAATCCTTAACCCACTGAGGGCAAAGCCAGGGATTAAACCCGGGTGCTCATGGATGCTAGTTGAGTTCATTACTGCTGAGCCACAATAGGAAGTCCTGTTAGCTCTTTTTTGAAAAAGTCTTATCTTATAACAGAGTTTGGACCATAGAGCATGAGTAGAAAACACATTTAATTATGTTTTTCTTCTAAAAATCTCCAAGTAACTCACTGACCTCCAGAACTCCAGCTAACATCATCCTTTGAATATAGGGAAGCCCCATCATGATAGAGTTTGAAGACTGTCAAAAATTCCCTTCCACAATTTTCTTTTCTTGTGTCCTGCTCTGTGTTGACAATTTAGTTCCTGTAGAAATCCAAGAAATTCCCAATGTCTCTTTTCCAGAGTAAAAAGAGAAAACAGTTGTCCTTGGTTATCATAAGACTGTTAACTTCCTCTTCTTGATGTGCTTCTTTGTGTATGTGTCAAAAAAGAATGCTTTTCTTCTTAGTCCCAAAAGAGACCCAAAGAGACCCAAAGCAATACTTCTTCAAAACTAACGAGTTGTGTTTAACATTTAGAAATGTAACCCTAAGAGCTCTTGAGGATGGAGAAATGTAGGCATTTGCCTTGGAGTTGGCTTAGGATTCTATTTGTTGAGGTTCTTTTAAGGGTCAAGATACATTTGTACAAAGATAAAAGCGACCCGGTTGGCTGAGATGAGGAGATGCTCATTTCTCAAGGGGATTTTCAGGCTGTTGACCAAAGAAAGACTCTTTCATCCCTTCCTAAAGGGAATTTTTGACAGCAGTCCTCAAATCAAGTGGTCCAAATATTTATTGAGACCAGGTTTTCCTCAACAAATATTTCTCGTCAGGAAGTACAACTAGATATCACCTAAATTCAATTTCAGAAATAATTTCCATGCAGTCGAGTTCACATCTCAACAGTTGAGCATCCGAGAGAGAGAAAGAGGAAAGCTCAGAAAGAGGAAAGCTCATATTTTTTGAATGGAGACCCTTCGTACGCAGCATCTCATGAGCAGCTCATCAGTCTCTGTTAAGTTATTCAGACAAGTGAGTCATTTTTCAGGATCATAGCAGAGATAAGGAAGGGATGTTTCAGTCTGTAGGGAAACGTCATGACATAGTGTAGCATTAAGGAGGAGAAAAAGAAAATCTAAGAAAAAAAAATTCAGCATGAAATTAAAGGAGAACCTGACTAGGATCCCATTTCCCCATCTGAGCCCAAAAGATAAAAACTGTAATAAATTCATTCATCTACACCCACTTTAAATATCGGAGCCGATCAGCAGTTTCACTGATGTACAGCCAGACTTTGAAGTCTGTCTTAGCTCTCTGGAACTCGACCAGCCACTTTCCAGACCATGTAATGTATTGCAGATCTTTCCACATTATGCATTCCAGATGGCCACAGTAATTCTTTGTACATTTTCTCCTTTCTTATTTGGGTTACTGGGGTAATTTGGGAATAAAGTATGCATGCTGCAAAGTGAAAACTGACATCCAGTTACTGCCCTGTGCTGCTCAGAGGGTGATGGCTATTAAAGAAACAGAAAGAGTTAAATATACATATTTATATGTATTTATTGTGTGGAGAGAGGTGAGGAGAAAGGATGGAAGGGAGTTTCCTAGCGGTTGTTTTTCCTGCTTGCCAAGTGAGGGGTGCTGGCTAGTTACTGCTTCATGACTCTTTAAGGGCGTTACTCAGCATTCTCGTTCCCTGAAGCCAATGTGCCATCACCTTGACCTTGAAGTGAGGTGACCATACGATGTGGGGGGATGCCTGAGAGTGAAAGGTGACATTTATACCCGGGTCATGGGCTCGAACCCCCTGTACAAGTAAGGACCTATGTTTGTGCACCATTGAAGAGTAACATACAGGAGGATACTGAGTTGTTCAAATCCTGGTTTTCTTTAATTCTGCACTTGCTCAGTGCCAAGAGGCAGCCAAGTGGCTGTGGACCCTTGGGTTTGTGGAGATGGAACCCTCCAGGTCCATGTACAAAGTCAACAGGTGCAGTTAATAGGCAAGAAGCGTTTGCTTCCCAGACCGGCGCTCTCACCTTGGCAGCTACTCACCCTGCTCGGTCCAGCTTGCCCCGAGCTGATGTATGTGGCATCGCCTGCCTGTGACTGGCTGTGCTTGGGGTTACTTTATTGTTTCTATTCAGACCGGGAGAGGATTCTGTGAATCAAGTGAAATAATGGCACGTAACCCTTTCTAGCCAAGGAGACAGTCTCTTAAAGACATAATTTTTAAGGTTGTGTTTACATCTCATGACGGCAAATGCTACACCCACTTTAATCACCGCTATTTTTTCTTGTCCTCCTTTGGTGAGTAGCCGGAACAGTCCTTCTCAAACTTTGCTAGCCATCACGATCATCTGTAAATCTTTCTAAAACGTTGATGCCATAATCCCTGGAGATTCTGATCCAATGGCTCTCGTGAACATCTGGAAGAATCTACAGGAGGCTGAAATCCTATAGACATCAATCCCCTGCAATGGTATTTGCTCCTAGAGGTCTTTGTCCTGTCTGTGAAAGCAGAGTTCTGGAAACTGGGCCAGCTTTCCCGTTTCAGAGCCGGGAGCCATCCTCCCATCCAAATCATGTGAAAGCAACGACTCTCATCTGGTGAAGAAAAGATGGATTTTATTTTCTGAGACACCAAACCAACTATTGCAGGCATCTTGCTGGTTTTCCAAGCAGTTCTCATGTTCTGCCTGGGGGAGGGGGGTGAGGTCTGTGCACACAGGGCAGTTTTCTGTGCGACGAGGCTGGAAGCCGAGGAGGGTCTTCTCCCGAGGGAGCCGTGGCTTGCGTTGCACAGACTCAAGACGCTCCCCCATTTGGAAGAGGCAACTGGAATCTGGGACTTAATGCCAAGCTCCCAAATATTCTAGGGCAGCACCACAGAAAAAGCATGTGTGTTTGTGTCTGTGTCTTCTTGCTCAAGGAAAGGCCTGGACAGATAATTCCCACAGAAGCGCTTCATTTTTCTGGACCATTCTAGAAAACCAGACCTTTGTTTATTTGCACAAAGACTGCCGCGTGATTCAAATGCACACCCAGTCAGGAAAACGCGCTGCCAGGTAAAACACAGGCCCTTCTCAATGTTTCTTTGGTCTTTTTTCATACTGTAACAATATTACATTTTTTTAACATTTGAAAAAAAAACCATAAAAGAAGGACAAGAAAAACAAACCATCCAAAGCCATACCTTTCAGGGAAAGCGAATATTAATATTTTAGCGCATTACCTTCTGAGTTTTGTATCTTCACTGTATGTGTGTCTAAAATGGAAATTTTTTTTTTTTTTGGTCTTTTTGCCTTTTCTAGGGCCGCTCCTGGGGCATATGGATGGAGGTTCCCAGGCTAGGGGTCCAATTGGAGCTGTAGCCACCGGCCTGCACCACAGCCACAGCAACTCGGGATCTGAGCCGTGTCTGCAACCTACACCACAGCTCACGGCAATGCTGGATCCTTAACCCACTGAGCAAGGCCAGGGATCGAATCCACAACCTCATGGTTCCTAGTCGGATTCGTTAACCACTGCGCCACAACGGGAACTCTGGAAATCTTAATTAGTGTGTTTTACAGTCAGGTTTTCACTTGATGTATTTTGAGAACTGTGCCATATTGTTAAACATTATTCAAGAACAAGATTTTGAGTTTTTCATTTTGTGGCTTCCGTAGAAAGATTGCCATCTCAGATTTTTTTTCCTTTTGTTTTTTTACGGCTGCACCCGTGGCATATGGAAGTTCCCAGGCTAGAGGTCGAATCAGAGCTACAGCTGCTGGCCTACACCACAGTCATAGCAACACAGGATCCGAGCCGCATCTGCGACCTACACCACAGCTCATGGCAATGCTGGATCCTTAACCCACTGAGCAAGGCCGGGGATCGAACCTGAGTCCTCATGGGCACTAGACAGGTTCTTTACCCACCTAGCCACAACGGGAACTCACCATCTGACATTTAGATGGCTTCCTTTTTAAAAAAAGTTTGTGTATTGCTGCAATGACCCTTGTGTTAAAATTGGTATTTAAAACAATTGATTAAGTATCAAAGGTCTTTGTGCATTTTGCCAACTTAGAACCTGGGCAGTCTAACTCTATCTAGCTATAGTTCCACGAGGACAAGTTCTTGGAGAGAAACGCTTCTATTCTGTAAAGGGAGCCACAAAAACCCACCTGATTCCCTGGAAGCTTCGAGAACTCACTAATCTATGCCAACTTTTCAGACTCTGGCCACGTTTTCAGCTTTGCCCCACCAGTAGGAGCTGTGAAGTCTAGGTTTGAAGAATGGGGTTTGTGGTGGATGGGATTTTTTTCTTTTTTGTTTTTTCAGTAGCTGTTACCATCATTATCTATATTCCTTTGGGGAGAATAACAGAGACAAGGGGACCTCATGAAATTAGAACTCAGACAGAAAAAGAGCATTTTCTCATTGATGTCTTTTTGCAAACCCACAGACTACAGCATAGGAAACAGTTCTGATGAAGAGAAGTAACAGTTTAGTGTCTTCTTCATCCTTGTGTTCTGGACCTACTATGCGAATCCTCAGCCCTTGTCACTTTCAATCATCAGGTCCCGGTCCCTGTGCCTGGGCTACACTTCCCTGCTAGTGCGTTCTCTCTCTGGCCTCCTGTTTTCTCCACCAAGACCATGCTCCATCCTCTCCTTTCCTCTTGGGTGAGCTCCTGCCTGCCCTCAGGCTCTCAGCCTCAGCAAACTTCAAGCCAGGTAAGTGTAGGCAACTGGGACCTTGAATCTTAAGGAAGCTCCTCCTACAACAGCGGGAGTTCACAAATACTTGCAATTTTTGTGAACCCCATAGGTAGAAACTGAAAACAATCTTTTGTTAAAAATTGTAGATGTTGGAGTTCCCATTGTGGCTCACCAGGTTAAGGACACAACTAGTATCCATGAGGGTTCAGTTCGATCCCTGGCATCAGTAGGTTAAGGATCTGGCTTTACTGCAAGCTGAAGTGTAGGTCACAGATGCTGCTTAGATCCGTGGTTGCTGTGGCTGTGGCATAGGCTGGCAGCTGCAGCTCCAATTCAACCTTTAGTTTGGGAACTTATGCTGCAGGTGTGGCCTTAAAAAGAAAAAAAAAAATTGCAGATGTTATTATCTGGCAGGAGGTGGAGATTTAAATAATTACTCCTGAGGGCAGGCTGTCCTTTTATCCAGGAAAAGCCACATCAAGGGGGAAGCTGGTAGGTGTGAGTGGAACCAGGGGTCTGATCATGCTCCAAAGATGTTCTAAGATGCTCACGTGACTTCATGAATGAGAACGAAAAATGTATTACTAGGAAGGAGGCTGAGAACCATCTCTGTACACCACTCTTATTCTTTTTTTTTTTGCCTTTTTGCCTTTTCTAGGGCCGCTTCCCGAGGCATATGGAGGTTCCCAGGCTAGGGGCCGAATTGGAGCTGTAGCCACTGGCCTACGCCAGAGCCAGAGCAACGTGGGATCCGAGCCGAGTCTGCAACCTACACCACAGCTCATGGCAACGCCGATCCTTAACCCACTGAGCAAGGCCAGGAATGAAACCCATAACCTCATGGTTCCTAGTTGGATTCGTTAACCACTGTGCTGCGATGGGAACTCCACACTACTCTTATTCTTAAGCTGCCTTTGGAGAGCCATCACTATGAGGAAGATGTCTTTGTCTGACCTTGACCTTGGATCTGGGTCAGGGCCTCTGTGGTTAGACAAGATAGACCACGAACAGAGGAATTTTTCCAGGGGGGAATGGGTGGGGCCACAGGCACAATCGAAATTCTTTGGAGCCCAAAGGGACAACACGCAGCAGCTCTGTGGTATCCCCAAGACTTTTGTTTCCCATAATATGTTCCAACTGTTTTTTCAGGCAGGTGAAGAAACAATGGTTTTTCTGGTATTTATTGGAGAGCAAGCAACACTACATGTTCCCATTAGTTCTAGTGATGTTTTAGCAAATTCTCTTGGGTATCTAGGCAAATAACCATAACACCTGGAATAAATGATAATTTACCTTTTCCTTTCCTGTAATTTTATATACATTAAAATACACATTATATAAAATATAATATATAAAATATATATATGCAGTCATTTTTAGGGCTGCACCCGTGACATATAGAAGCTTCCAAGCTAGGGGTCAAATTGGAGCTGGAACTGCCGGCCAAAACTATAGCCACAGCAACGCGGGATCCTTAACCCACTAAGCAAGGCCAGGGATTGAATCCACACCCTCATGGATACTAGTTGGGTTCGTAACCGCTGAGCCATGACAGGAATTCCTGTGATTATATTTTCATTTCTCTTTTATGCCTTTTCACAATGAAAGGAGCCACATTATAGCTAAATGGAGTGAAATGATTAAAATGCTGTTAGGTTTCTGAGCAATTCTTGGGAATTAAGTATTAGAAGGCAGATGGAGAGAGCCGCTAAGACACTTTTGCGGTATTTGGGGAGTGAAGTCACACTGTCCTAAGTGGGATGCCCTGTATCTGATGATACAGATGTGAAGACAAAAAAATATGTGCACACACTTACACACACATCTATACATGTATGCATACATATGTATATATTTTAGACGCCGTACTGAGTGGGTTTGGTACTGAGGTAAATCAATAAAAACAACTCTCAGGCTCGAAGCCTGAAGCTTGGTGGTCTAATTAATTGTTAGCAGGAAACTATTTTTTTTTTGTCTTTTTAGGGCCACACCTGTGGCATATGGAGGCTCCCAGGCTAAGGGTTGAATTGGAGCTACAGCTGCTGGCCTACGCCACAGCCACAGCAACTCGGGATCTGAGCTGCGACTGCAACCTACAGTGCAGCTCATGGCAACGCCAGATCCTTTACTCACTGAGTGAAGCCAGGGATCAAACCCACATCCTCATGGATGCAAGTCGGGTTTGTTAACCACTGAGCCACGGCGGGAACTCTGAAGTTATTTTTAGTAGATAATGAAATTGTTCATTTATTTGTAAAGAGGTGATAGGAAGTATTTTAATTATAATTAAAATTTAATTATAATACTCAGTGTGCAACAAACATGTTTAATACTGTGAATTTGAGAGCAATTCACTGTAGGTTCAGTCTTTACTATTCCTTTATGATCTGACCTGTAACCCCAGGATACCCCAAACCCTGTTAATTAGCATGCGTAATGCTTTCCGAGCCTTTAAAGCTGCTTTTGGGGAGGTCCTCTGGGTCTCAAAACAATCCTACAATATGTGTCATAATAGAAAATAGCTTCTGCGGAGCACAAGTACAGAACAGTTTCCCCTTACATCTGCTCAAGGTCATGTCCATAGGCATTGCTGATAACATACAGCCCAGCCCAGCCAGTGGTGGCACAGCTTGGAGTTCTCTGGATACAACGTGTGCCATTTTTTTGCTGCCGTGCCCTTGCACCTCTGGTTCCCTCTGGTGAGATGCCCTCTCTGCCTGGTCCAGCTGCTGGACCTGTGACCATTCAGAAGGGGCTTCCTCCTCTTCTCCAGGGGGTGGGCAGCAGGGGAAGTGGGGCCAAACACTGGCAGCGTGGTCCTGGGGAGGAAGGGCTTGGCTCAGCTCCTGACCCCTGGGGCACAGGGGCCGCCCCTCCGCCACACCTTATTAAGGTGACAGGCGCCCAGGCAGGCAGGTGCCTCAGACATCCATGGATGTGCCAATGACACCTTGACAATGCAAGGTGACAGCACCTTGAGCTCTGAGGCATACTCCTCAGCATCTCTTCTCCTTAGTTAGTTTGTTTCTATCTCCAGAGGACCACGCTGGACGCTCATCCCAGGATCCTATCCAACACACTACAGCATCTCATTGAGTGTGTGTGTGTGTGTGTGTGTGTGTGTGTGTGTGTGTGTGTGTGTGTGATGCACTTCCTCTCAGAGGAGAAAGGGAAGGAAAGGAGTTGTTTTTTTTGTTTTTCAAAGGAGGACAGAACAACAGAGTAGCTCAGGGTCCTGCTGTTGTTTGTCACCTCTATTTAGGTACCACTGCCACCAGGAGGCACAGGGCCTCAAAAGCTCTTTACAAAATATGCGAAAAAGGAAGGAAGGAAGAAAGAAAGGAACTCGGGTGTTCCCATAGAGGCCGGATTCAATCAAAAAGGAAAACCCTGATTGGGCCCAGCGACAACACATGTGGTTTAAAGTATGTTCCTGTGTGAAGTGGGATCCAGTGTCCATGGGCTTTGCACTTTAGGGCTTCAGAGTGATTTTTTTTTTTCGCTTTTTTTTCCACTTTTTTTGGTTTTTTTTTTTTCCCTTTTATGGCTGTACCTGTAGTATATGGATGTTCCCAGGCCAGGGGTCGAAATGGAGCTGCAGCTGCAGCCTACGCCACAGCCATAGCAACTCTGTATCCCCAACCCAGTGAGCAAGGAGGCCAGGGATCGAGCCTGCATCCTCATGGATACTAGTCCGATTCATTTCTGCTTTACCACTAGGGGAACTCCCTTCACTTTCTAAACTTAGACCACCCTGGAGATTGGGACTGGAGATCCTTAGGCAGATGTGAGCCCCTTCCAACTGCCTCTGTACCGCGAAGGTTGCACGCCATCCAAAAGCCTCTAGCTGGGTGTCTACCACTTCCCCCGCCAAAGGCACTGAATTCATCTAGAAGTCTCTGTCTCTCCCAACTACCATCAAAGATCTCACCCTTGGTTGGGTGAACCAGGAGAATGTTTCTCCTCCGTAAGCTCCCTAAATGCCTCAGCAGCAACATCAGTCAGAAAATGCTTAAGCCCTGTTTTTCACCACCCTGTTTGCAAATAACAAATTAGGTTGACATGACTTTCTCCTAAAGTACTGTTTACATTGCATGTTGCCCATGAGGAATGTTTTGAATTCGAGCAAATTAAGCACACTCCAAACGTGGGCTTGAAAATAATAAAGAACTCTCTGGAACGCTTTAAGCGGAGGGGGGCTGGAGGCTTTCCTGACAACACCTGTGAGTCACCAGCTGCTGCCATGGAATTTGGCCGTGGATTTTTGGTGTGTTTTTCCTAACATTCGTTTGGCAGATGTCATTACATTCAGTTAAATCCTAAAGAGAACGGTCTCTGTCCCTGAGACTTGCTGGAGGGAATAACGTTGCCTTAGCATTATCTAGGAGAGAGTCGCTAATATTAAACAAAAGTGTACTAATAAGATTCCTTAAAACATGGGGTGTTTCTGTCCCCAGGCCACTAAGACTTCCCCAGTCATAGGAGACAGTATTTTTTTTTCTTTTTTGCTTTTTAGAGCCACACTCGCAGCACATGGAGGTTCCCAGGCTAGGGGTCCAATTGGAGCTGCAGCTGCCAGCCTACACCACAGCCACAGCAACACAGGACCTGAGCCGCCTCTGTGACCTACACCACAGCTCATGGCAATGCCAGATCCTTAACCCACTGAGTGAGGCCAGGGATCAAACCCGCAACCTCATGGTTCCTAGTCGGGTTTGTTAACTGCTGAGCCATGAAAGGAACTCCAGGAGACAGTTTTTTGGAGTTCCATGGAGGGACTGCCCTTGAAAATTGAAAAACAAGAAAAAAAAAAGAAAAAGACTCTCACCTGAATGTTTAGTAGGATGGCTTTGTTTTGCTGGGGAGCTGTTTATTATCAAAGTAAATGAGACTATTTCAGGACACATTTTGCTGGCTCCTGGAAAGCTTTATGAGGGAACATGTCCTGTGTCACGGTAGTAATGGAATTATCGTTGCTCTGTGCTTATTATTTCACCAACTACTGGGCTTTTTCACACCGAACCTCCATGATAAAAGATCTTTTTGAACTTTGGTTACGAGGCAGGGAGGGAACCAAATACTACAGCTACTTCTGTGCTCTTTCGTGACCATGCTTTTAAAATGACTATTTTCTTTTTAAAAAAGTGAAGGGTAGACTTGCTTACGACCTCAGAGTTAATGAATTGAAGCATGTATAATGGTAAAAGCGCTACATACCACCCAAAGTAGTTTATAAATTGAATGCGATTCGAAAAAAAAAAAAAAAATCCCAGAAATGTCTCTCTTTTTAACTTGGGAAACTAATTATCAAGTTCATCTGGGAGAACACATTTATGAAACTACTGAAAACAATTTGGGGAAAGAAGATAATAAGGGAATATTTGAATTATCAGATACAACAAATATGAAGCTATAGTGTTCCAAAAAGCATGACACAAAATAGACCACTGCCATGAAAGTGTTCTGAGGCTGTCTCTGATGGCGAAAGGAATTTCATATATTTAATATATAATCGAATTTAATATATGTAAATACAGATGCATTTCAGATAAGTGGGAAAAAAGAATTAACTATTCAGTTGATGGTACTGTGATAATTGGTTAAACTTTTTTTTTTTTTTTTAAAGGGCCGCACCTGTGGCATACGGAGGTTCCCAGGCTAGGGGTCTGCAACCTACACCACATCTCACAGCAACACTAGATCCTTAACGCACTGAGAGAGGCCAGGGATTGAACCTGCGTCTTTATGGATAGTAGTCAGATTCGTTTCTGCTGAGCCATGATGGGAACTCCCTGGTTAAACTCTTTTAAGCAAAGCAAAGGTATTTACAATATTAAAAATTTATATACCCTACAAGTATTTATATAAATAGTTATTTATATTAAGCAAATAGTAATTCTAGGTAGATTGAAAATCTGAATATTAAAAAGATAGCAAAGGCAGAAAAAATAAGGGAGATAAGTTTCCCTAACATTTCTGATGTAGGTTGTATGTGTGTGTGTGCACACGCACGCGTATGTGCACACACACACACACACACATGGGATTTCCACGTTAACCTCCTCATTACTCTGAGAATGATCTAGGGCCCAAATATAAATTTGGCTCTCCCCTATTTGAAACCCAACATTGAATCCATACCACCTGATTTAATAAGATTAAATATTGATTGCTGTATAATCTTTGTGGTCATTTTTCCATATATTTTCCATGTTTCAACTCTGTCAAGTTCTCAATTTTTGCACAAGCAACCACTTCCTTTGCCTCTGTTCCTTGT
Organism: Phacochoerus africanus; assembly: GCF_016906955.1. Taxonomy (NCBI): domain Eukaryota; kingdom Metazoa; phylum Chordata; class Mammalia; order Artiodactyla; family Suidae; genus Phacochoerus; species Phacochoerus africanus. The sequence continues at coordinate 34,017,075 of NC_062555.1, read as the reverse complement.
CTGTGCAATTCCCTGTCTGAAATGCTTTTCTCTTCTTCCATCACATGAATGGCTCCTATTTAGCTTCAAGGCTCAACCAAAGCATCAGCCCCTCTGAAAATCCTTTGGCTATCATCCCATATATATCAGTCCAGTTTCTCCAAAGAAACAGAACCGGAGTTTCCCCTGTGATGCAATGGGTTAAGGATCCAGCATTGTCTCTGCTGTGGCAATATTAATAGTCTTAATGTGTTTCTAAACTCTGCTTACAGAAAGTATCTAAAAGTATATAGATACAATTATCACCATTGTTTTTTTACACAGATGGGATCATAAAGTATATACTGTCCAACACATTGCACTTTATTTAATTCCTATTTTTGCTTGTTTGTTTCTCTGAGTTGTCACATAAACACTGCCACAAAAGGCAACCCCAGAGTTGTTCAGTGTGCAACCTGCGTAACTGTACACAGCAGCCCAGCTGTCTTTCTTACTATACTGGGAGCCACTTAAAGACAGTGTCATATCCTTGTGGCCTACTGCAGTTCTTGGTGAAAAGAACCTACTGAATGAATGACTGAAAAATCTCTAAATACTAAGTCTTATATTCCCTGAACTACTAACATTCATGGTCACATAAAATCCTCATTTCTTAATACTGCCATGGCTATAAATGTATCCTAGAGAGGTAACTATTTTTCTAAACCATCAGTCAAACTGGGGTGCCTATTAGATCTCATATGTTTGGATCTATGTTAGGTAGAAGATGCTTTGGGATCAATGACTCCAGCCATTGACATCTGTGGTCTAATTTTACAGATGAAGACATGACAGCTCAGAGAAGGAAAGCGTCTTGCTCTCGGTCGTGGGATGAGTGAGTGAAAAAGTTGAGAATTCACTTTGGGAGTTGGGACTCGGAGATGCACCTCCTGTCTCAGCGCATGAAGATGCAACACAGAAGAGCAGAGAGAGTGGGAGATGTTTGGGTCAATGCCAGGGATTCCTCAGAGAACATGGTGCTTCTCACTGCTTAATTTTGCCAGGAAGCCTTCTTTATCATTTAGAATGCTTTGGGAACTCCCTATCAAAATATTTCTAAAAGGTCATTAATGTAGTAATATATGTACTTCTTTATTGACTCTTTATAAAAAGATCCAGTAGACTTAGGTAACTACCATGAGCCCCAAGTACCAGTGGACATAAACAGTGGTTTCCAGATATCTGCAGTAATTGTAGATGATATGTAGGTAGCTAAGGTTTCCACTGGTGACAAAGTCACAAGTAGTGCCCTTACAATTGTGGTCAGTTGCTTATATTCATAATTGAAGGAAACGTTGAATTTTGGCTAGATGTTAAAAACAGAGATTGTGTTTGGAATTCCCTGGTGGCCTGGTGGTTAGGGATTTGGCATTGTCACTGCTGTGGCTCAGGTTTGATTACTGGCCCTGGAATTTTTGCATGCTGCAGGCCGAGCCAAAAAAAAAAAAAAGATGATTTTTTTTCCCCTACAAGTTCACGGATGCCCCTGTTAAGAACCCCCATCCGGTGTATTTTCTGGCAGCCAAGGACACTCAGCATTGGAGAAGAGAGTCAGTTCTGACTAGGGAGATGTCTAAACTCAGCCTATTCCTCAAATTTTTTCATAAAGAAAATATCGAAAGAATGATTTTTTTTTGGTCTTTTTGTTTTTTTAGGGCTGCACCTTAAAATATGTGGCTCAGTGGAAACGAATTTGACTGGTATCCATGAGGATGTGGGTTGGATCCCTGGCCTCACTCAGTGGATCCGAGATCTGGCGTTGCCATGAGCTGTGGAGTAGGTCTCAGATGTGGCTTGGATCCCACATGGCTGTGGCCGTGGTGTAGGCCAGCAGCTACAGCTCCGATTTGACCCCTAGCCTGGGAACCTCCATATGCCATGAGTGTGGCCCTAAAAAAAAAAAAAGACATATTTTGATAAACATATTTTTATATGATTAAGTGCCTTGGTCATCCTATGTATTTTGCTTAATTCACTTTAGAAGATTATACTGAGAATTTATCCAAAGGCTTCACCAGACTACTAAAGGGATCTGTGACTCAGAAAATATCAAGACCCGCAGTCTTAGGATACTTATCTTTCTAGAGACAAAACAGAACTGGTGTTTTTGTTTCCAAGTTAATTTTTCTTTCTATCTAGCAACACCAATGTGTTCAGTGATAGAAATTTAGGATCTGATTATTCTTCCTCCCTGTCCCTCTGCTTTCCCCCCTTTTTATCCCAAAGGGGAACATCAGACAAAGCCTGGTCATTGCCCATTATTTGCCCCACTATCAGGGCCCCCGGTGGCCAAGGGCTGCTTGTTATAGAGGCAGACTGGTCCCAAAGCAGAGCCTTCATGGCCCTATCACACTCTGTGGCCCCAAATGCACTTTTCCTCCTTCCTGACCAAGGATTTATCAAAAATACTCAAAACTCCCAAATGTCTTGGTTTTCTTCCAATTGTTTTGAAAACTTCATTTGTTTACTTCTCAGCAATGTGGCCTTTCCCCCTCCCTCCAATTTCCCTCATAAGTAAGAATCTGGGGTGGAGGTGGGGAGAGTCACGTGTGAATCTCACACCGAGGATGATCTAATTACTTCTTGCCCGATATTTCCAGCGTTCCCAGCTTTTAATATATTTTCCCTCTTGCTTACTTTCCTATGACAGATTTTTCCAGCCTGTTCCTGAAACCTCCCTGGTCTCACTCCTCAGCCCTTCCGCTGGGTGTTCAAGAGAATTCCAAACGTTCAAATAAGAAAAAAAAAAAAAAAATCGCCACATCGACATGTCCAAGGCTTATCACTGTCGCAGGCAGCACTTTTGTATAACAATTCAAGCTACGTCCTCCTCCGTTTAGACCTCGAATCATTTATAAAGGCAGGTCCCTCCCGACTGGGCAGGGAGAGAATAGCCGCCTGCGTGGGTGGTCTGGGGCTCCAGAGCCCAAACTCAGAGGGAACAGATGACATCATGGATTCACATGGTAAGTTTATGAAGCCGCAGTTCAGCTCTCGGGAGCAGTGGTCCCCGAGCTGCCTGTGCATTATCTCCACTGGAGCATTCAATGCTCCGGATTCGCAGGGCTGGGACACCTCGAAATGAAATGATATTTTTAAACCTGACATTCAAAAGGACTGGAAGATTTACAAGCATTAGGGAGACTCTTCTGAAACTATACTTTCCGAATGGGAAAGGGCGAGGGGAGGAGGTGGTCACGGCATGGAATGATTTTGCAAACTCGCACAGCCCCTTTGCCTGCCTGAATTGCTAATTCTGTTTTTTTTTTTTTTTTCTCCCCAAAGCACTGTTAAAAGTCTTTCCCAGACTCTGTTAGACAGCATTCTGGGCTGGCATAGAGGGGAGCCAGATACCGATTTCTGCATGGACCCTGCAGGAATTTAGGGCTGGGATGAGCTTTATAGGAACACAAGGTAAATCAGACATACACGGAGTTTTCACCAGACTCCCGGGTTATCAAGAACACCTATTTCAAGAACACCTGCCCCTTGCGAGAGCGTTCCTGAATGCCAGCCCAGAGACCCACTGAACTTTCTGCTGAGGTTGGGCTCTGCCAAGCCGAAGGGGCTGAGGTTGGCTGCTTCAGGCAGCAAGTGCCCCCCCTCTCCCACTCCAGGATGCTCATCAGCCAGATGTGCTGGTGGCCTTTCTCCTCTCTGAATGGCAATCCTATTATAATCAATGACTCTTCCTTCGCTAGCTGGGTGTTATCCTTTTAATAACCGACATGTTAGTTATGTTTGGGCATTTCCTCCAATAATAGCTACGAATCTCCCCCCAAGTGAAACTATTACAGTTTCAAGCTATAATCATTTCAGAATACCCCAGCATTTAAGAACGCAGTGGGTCCCACCTGCCTGAATTAAATCTTGGCTCTAACTCTTAATAATTTTGTGAACTTGGGCAGGTCACTTAGCATACTTGCGTCCCAGTTTCCTCATCTGAGAAATGAGATTATAGTGATTAGCATCTAACTCACAAGATTGCTTGGCAAGCAGATGAGTTAATACATAATATAATGCAAATCAAATGCTTAGAATAGTTAAGAGAGGGTCAATGCGGAGTGTGTGTTAGCTATTTTATTACGACTGTGGTTATTGTCATTTTCTGGTTGTATATTGACCAGTTCTGATGTCCTGCCTGGGCCACTTCTATTGAAATCACCTTTCCCTGCCTCGCAGCACCTTGTCTTGATAAAGAACACTAGCTATTCCGGTTTCAAAGTCTGAAACTGCCGTGACTTTCATCCTCCACTGAAACTGGACGCCACACCAACATTCAACATAGGAGAGAGACCTGGAGAATATCTGAAGGAGATTTATTGCTGTTTAAAAAGGGAGCAGGGAACAGTGTCCTCAGCGAAGGGAAACCTCGAGTGACTTTTTCTGACCTACCCGCAGCCTCTGAAGCAGCAAAGGGGAGTTTGCAGTCCCAGGAGGTCATTTGAGGATACACTGCAACTGATCCCCAGTCCCCAGCTGTGCCCAAGCATCTCTTGAAATAATAGTGCTCTGCCATCGAACAAAACAAGTCTGCTTCTCTCCAGAAAGTTGCCAGGAAAAACTGATAGGCAAACGGGATGACATTTTTTTCTAAACCTTGGTACCTGAACTAGTTCTCCCTAATGCTATTTGAAATGATCTTTTGATGCGGGAACTTGGATGAGAACTTGGATGGGGCACATAGACTAGGGGCAAAGAGCCTCCTCCTTCTTTGGAGACCCACAGTCTCAGCTTTCAATCCAACCATCCGTCCCCTGGCTGTGTTACCTCAGGAAAGTCACTCACCTTCTCTGAGCCTCGGTTTTACCACCTGGGGTATGCAGCAGGAGTGGGAGAGAATAGGATCTGCTTCCTTGGGCTGTTTTGAAAGATTAAATGGGATGATGTATCAGTGTAAATATTTAGTGTTTAATAGTGTTAACAGTGTCAAGTGCGGGGGTTGGCATTGGTATCTTACCTTTCTTCCCTGCTTTGGAAGGAGTGGGTCATGACCTCCCTCCTTTCTCCTGAGAAACTGTGAACCAGTTTTTCTGTGGTTAAGGCTGGGATTTGGTCCTTAACAAGTTATAGGATCTATTGTGCATAGAGAACCCAGCTTTGGGGTTGAAGATGAAGATGGTGTAGGGGTAGGGGCCTTGGGGATGGAGGGTGGCATGGGAGAGTGGGGAGAGGGTGGTGGGGTTCTGAGGGCTAGGATAGCATCCTGGGGAATTGTCCATGGAGCTGTGGGAAGCGCCAGGTAAGAGCATCAAGAGAAGGATCACAGGGAGGACCACTATGGGCATTGTCACCACCAGGCCCTGCCCTGCATGCATCTCTTCCTCCAAGACATTCACCAGGTGATGATTCCATTTTCACTGCTAGAAATTCGATGCTGCTGGCCTCAACTGACGCATCAGGGAGCAGAGATGCCCAGTCAGGCCTGCAGATTTTGCTCGGCTGCCTTGCTACCAGGTTTGGGTTCTAAAGGGAGCGGTGAGACGAGCCACCATACTTGCATTGGGTGAGGCCAAGGCTGAACAGGACCAAGCGAAGATTGACCACAGAGCAGGGACTGTGGTCTATGAGCCCTGTGTTACACATGGAAAGTGCTTGGCTCACTACTGGATGCTCAGGACCCCTGTCTTCCTTGTTTCCCCTAGTTATTGAGAAAGCTTTAAATGAAATTGCAAATGCAGCTTGTTTTAATTTTTTATGTTTTGGCTGCCCCACGGCATATGGAGTTCCCAAGCCAGGGATCCCATCTAAGCTGCAGTTGCCACCTAAGCTGAAGCTGCAGCAATGAGAGATTAACCCACTGTGCTGGGCTGGGGATCAAACCTGCATCCCAGCGCTCCCAAGATGCCGCAGATCCCCTTGAGTGACAGTGGGCATTTCTGCCTGTTTTTAATTTTTTAAAAAGTAGTTAGTGGAAAGCAATCATCTGAGGTAGAGTATCACTTAGATTCTTATCTAAATTTCTCTGCAACCATCATCCTTGGGAATTTTCATCTCAACTATAGGTATATAGTGGTAGTTACTTGCTTGAAGGTAGAGCTTATTCAGATTGAATATTTCATCACTTTTCCTTTTTTCCTTTAGAGTTTTAAAATATCTTATTTCTTTATATTTTCTCCAGACAGGCTCCTGATGGCAATGAAACTTCTTCTGAAGAATGGTCCCCCTTTGTCTAGGAAGGATGCCTCCTTTAGGACTTACAGGGAATATCCAGAGAGGCTGGTAAGGTGTGATGACCAGATCACACACAAGTGCCCTCTTGTTCTTCTAGGCACTTTGCTTTACCTTCCATACATCCTCTCTCCAACACCTACCTTCTAGAAATAGGTGAGGGAATCACCATGCAAAATAGTGTACTAGTTATCTATTGCTGTGTACCAAATTACCCCAGACTCAGCAGCTTAAATAAGAAACATGTACATTACAGTTTCTCAGGGGAGAGGAGCTGGATGGTTCTGGCTTAGGGTCTCTCCTGAGGCTGTGGGTTACTCAGTTAGGAGCTGAGCTGCCCTCAAGCCCCCTTGTGGGGTTGTTAGCAGGGCTCTGTTCCTCACAGGCTATTGGCTGGAGATGTCAGTTCCTTACCACATGGGACTGCATTGTAGGTTGTCTGAGTGTCTTCAAGATGTGGCATCTGGCTTTCCTTAAAGTCAACATTGCAAGAGAAAGAGCCCAAGGTGGAAGCCATATTCCTTTGTAGCCAGCTCTCAGAGGTGGCCCTTCCATCCCTTTGCTGCATTCTGCTGATCACACAGACCAGCCCTGGGGTGGAAGGGGCTCCAACAGGGTGTGAAGACTGAGTCAGCAGGACCATCTTGGAGGGTGACTACCACCCCCTGGAAGTCTTCCATATTTTTAAGATTGGATCTCCTCAACACACACACACACACACACACACACACACACACACACACACACACACATACACCCCTTAGTTATTTGCTTCTAAAACTGATTTTCTCAGTTTTCAAACAGGTCCTCACTTATACTGGCAGCTTTTTCTTTCCACTACAAACCTCAAACTCATATCCTATAGTTGTGAATTTACTCAACAAACAGGGACCCACAATGCTCAGTGTTTTTGACTCAAAATAAAAAAAAACAACAGATTAACAACCAAGACAAGAGCAAAACAACATCCTTGGATGGGCATATGTTTCCTGTCCCACATGGATATGATTATCTGCAGCTTCCATGTGTAACTGCAGGGTCCAGTCATGCAGCACCCTCTCCCATCAGCACCCTCTGATGAAGTACACTTGCTAAGGGCTATGGCAAAGGAACTTGGGAGAGGAAAGAAAAGGGACAACATCATATGCCAGAGGGAAGCCTAGAAGCCGTGCATAGCAGGGTCAGTTTGCAGAGTTCCTTTGTGTTTCTCTGCACACAATCACACCCCAAGGACATGATTTTCTCCAAGTGGGTCTTTACTTCAGAGGGATTTTTATGCTAAATGAAGTTTCTTATGGCTTAGGGTCAAGGTCACATTGCAACTCCCTTTTCTACTTTCTATTTCCTTGCTCCCTCAACCATTTCTCATAAAACCACTCTGTCAATGCCGAACCCCAGGAAATAATTGAATCCAGCACAATTATTTACGTCACATGCACCATCCTGAACCCATTCTCTTTAAAACCCTCCTTCCCAACACTTCTCCTCCCCACTCTTCCTACCTCGGTTTGGTTAAAGCTGGTCCAGTTCTATCTACGTTTACAGCTGACAAAGAAAGCCTAAGAGTGGAGTCCATCACCTCGGACCAAGTTTTAATTATCGACAAAAGAAATGCAACTAAGTTATATAGATTTTCTTTTTTTTCCCCCGTCTTTCTCTTGATACTTCTCTCCCTCTCTCTTAGAGTAGTGAAAAACTTAGAGATAGAAGGTCAACTGGTCTTTGCCAGGGGATGGGAAGAGAGAGAAATGGGGAGTTAGCACTTCATGCATATGGCGTTTCAGGTGGGGAAGATGAAATAGTTCTGGAGTTGGACGGTGGTCATGGTTGCACAGCAGTGTGAAGGCACCTAATGCCACTGTCCCCTTCGAAATGGTCTAAACAATAAATTCCATACTGTATATATTTACCACCATAAAAAGTCCCAGAAAACTCACCTCATCCCAGTATAAAGGGAGGTGTCAGAGCTTAACTGTGAGATTGGAAGTCACTGGTAGTTGTTCAAATTCTATGGCTGAGTGATGGTAACAGTCCTTGTGCTCTTCCCCACCTTCATTAAACAATGAAACAGGAATGAAAGTAATTAAAACATCATGTGTTTTGTTGTCAGCCAGCCGAAAATTCCCCAGCGAGCTTCTTAAGTCATCCTAAAATTGGGCCTTGGCCTAGGAGACAGGAGGGGGCATGACTCTATAGCCCCCCCTTTTTTTTCTTCTTTTCTTTTTTTTTTCTTTCTTTCTTTCTTCCTTCCTTCCTTTCTTTCTTTCTTTCTTTCTTTCTTTCTTTCTTTCTTTCTTTCTTTCTTTCTTGCTTTCTTGCTTTCTTGCTTTCTTGCTTTCTTGCTTTCTTGCTTTCTTGCTTTCTTGCTTTCTCTCTTGCTTTCTTTCCTTTTTTCTTTCCTCTTTCTTTTCTTCCCTTTCTTTCTTTTCTTTTTTTTTTCGCTTTTTAGGGCCGCACTTGTGGCCTATGGAAGTTCCCAGGCTAGGGGTTGAATAAGAGCTGCAGCTGCCGGTCTACGTCACAGCACAGCAGCTCGGGATCTGAGCCATGCCTGAGACCTACATCACAGCTCATGGCAACGTCAGAGCCCAGACCCAGGAGGCAAGGCCAGGGATTGAACCCACATCTCCAGGGATACCATTTGGATTCGTTTCCACTGTGCCACAACGGGAACTCCCTCTATAACCCATCTTAAGTCAGCATTACCTAAAGTCTAAATTAGTGCTTTGTAACTCTCACTGCAGACCAGATTTGGGATGGGGAGCAGGGGGTGGAGCTTGCAGAATCCGTGAAAGCCTAAGGCCCCCATTTCTAAGAAATCTTATTTAATTGACCCAGGAGAGAGCCAGACACCAGTATCTCTTAAAACCCCTTTAGTGAGTCTAACATGCAGGGTTCAGAACCACTGTTTAGAGAAGATGCATCCTAAGGAGGTTGGTTATATTTTCTTCTGAATTATAAGGAAAAAATTAGTCCTTTCTCATCAGAAAGAGCAAATGACTAGCCCAAATCTTTGTTCTGTAGAAGTCATAACTGGGACAGGCTGGATCATAGATATGAAATAAGTTAACATGTCCCTGTTGGCCCATTTTGGGACCTCAGAGATGCCTGAAGGTGAAGGGAAGAGTGAGCAGAGCCGGGGGCTGAGGATGGAGTGTGGGCATTGCTCTGCTCCGAATCCTCCAGTGCACAACAGAGCAATGGTAAGAAACCTGTTGGTATCCTCAGGGACGCAATCACAAAAGAATTCCCGGGAAATTGGAATTTCCCATCAAGGGGGAGAAAATATTAATGTTCTGGGCAGACCCGTTTGTGCCTGTGTTATTTTATCAATAGGAAAATGCACCATATTTTATACACCACTAAGAAAGGAAGAAAATATGGTCCCTATTCAAAGGTAATGCAACATTTTCTGATCACTCCAATTTATTTACTGCTTATTGAAAGAGCACTATTGGACTCAGAGGTTACCGTCTTATTTCATTTTCGTGCTCACATAAGAAGAGGAATGGAAACAAATTAGTCGAATTCTTAAACCCTTCTTCACATACAGCACATCTGAATAGGTTTTCTTTCTTTCTTTTTTTTTTTTTTAAGCTGAAAGCTGTCAATGTCTGTGTTTTGCTGCACACAGGGTCACCTCTGGGCCATCAAGAGGGGAGCTCTGGTGATGCAGCACTTCATAAAGGGGGCTCGGTGACTGTCTTTAGGACTTTGTCACCCACTCAGTAAGATTGCAGCTTGCTTTCCTCATCTTCCCTAGGTGTCAAAGGAGGGTGTTCAGATTGCAAGTGGGACTCGTATTCCTTCCTCAAGTGGCGCTTGTGGTCTCATTCCACCGTCAGGAATAACCACGTTTCCAGGCAAACAATAACACTTGGGCAGGTGATGGCAGCCTTACCTCACTAGCCTCCTGCTGGCAGCGACTGAGATGCCATCTGCTCGCTGTGACTTGTAGCCTGATTTCAGAGATAATAAGGAGTGAGAGGAAATGTGCATTGCAAGCTGACAAAATATGATATTAATATCCACCCTTAATTAAATGCCTACTTGTGTGTGTTAACTTGGTGTTAAAAGCGTAGAGGTAACTCCTACACTATTGCTGGGAATGTAAATTGGTGCAGCCACGATGGAGGACAGTATGGGGATTCCTTAAAAAACCAAAAATAGGGTTATCATATGATCCAGCAATCCCACTCCTGGGCATGTATCAAGAGAAAATTGTAATTTGAAAAAATACATGCACCCCAGTGTTCACTGTAGCACTATTTACAATTGTAATGACATGGAAACAACCTGAATGTCCACTGACGAATGGATAAAGAAGGAAAGCAGAAGGGTATGTACATACACACATACACACACACACACACACACACACACACACACACACAGAGAGAGAGAGAGAGGGAGAGAGGAAGAGAGGGAGAATGGAATATTACTTACCCTTAAAAAAGAATGAAATAATGCCATTTGTAGCAGCATGGTTGGTCATAGAGATTATCATGTTAAATGAGGTAAGTCAGACAGAGAAAGACAACTATCATAGGATATCACTTATATGTAAAATCTAAAAACGGTACAAATGAACATATTTATAAAATAGAAATAGACTCACAGACATAGAAAACAAACTTGGGGTTACCCAAGTGGCAAACATGGGGGACAGGGGAGAGAGATAAATTAGGAGTTTGGAATTAACATATATACACTACTATATATAAAATAGATAAAGAACAAGGACCTACTATATTGCACAGGGAATTATACTCATACCTTATAGTAATTTACAATGGAAAAGACCCTGAAAAAGAATTCAGAATAACTGAATCACTTTGCTACACACTTGAAACTAACACAACATGGTAAATTAGCTCTATGTCAACCAAAACATTTTTCAAAAGGGGGCAAAAAAACTATAGAGGTGATATAATTCACTCCTCATAACAGCCTCAAATGTGCACATTATAGCATTTTATGAAAGAGTCAACTGAGGCTCAGAGAAGCTAAAAACCCATCCAAACCACACTGTCAGAAAGAGGCATGATCAGAATCAGAATCAGGGCTGAGAAACCCTAAGACCTGTGTCTTTCCTTGATGTCTAATAGGTATGTGGGAAACCAGAATCCAGCCCTGGGGGAGGCAGGGGTGGGGGGCGGACACTGCAGGGTGCCAGGATCACACCCAACCAGGAGGCACTCAGCACAGGACCCTTACCCCAGCAGGGCACTGGAGGGCCAAGTGAAATGATCCTAAGAAAACTGATGCCAGAAGAGAGATTGCCCTCCATGCTCAGAACATCCAACCTCAGGCTTCACTCTCTGGCCCATGGCACCCTGGCCAGGAGCGTCTGGCTGAAAGGTACTTGTGGGAGTTAAAGCTTAGCTCAGAAGGACATGAAGCACGAGCTGAGATACCTACTTCCTTTCGTGGTGCTTGGGCAAAGCTCCACTTAATGAGCTGAAAATTACTTTGAAGGAGCAAGAAAACATCCAGGCTTTCCCCTCACTCCTACCCACCCCCTTTGGCAATAAAGAGGTGCCACTGGGGGTGTAGGAAGGGAGACTGAGAACAGAGTGAAGAAGTGCTGATGAGGGACTCTCTGGTTTTTAGGCAATAGCTTAAGGAAATTGAACAATTCACATGACAAACAGAGTTGGTAATACTGTCATAGTCTAAAAAAGAGGTGCTTTGTTTGTTTGTTTGTTTGCTTTTTAGGGCCAAAACTCTGGCACATGGAGGTTCTCAAGCTAGGGGTTGAATTGGGGCTGTAGCTCTGGCCTACACCACAGCCGCAGCAATGCCAGGTCCTTAACCCACTGAGCGAGGCCAGGGATCGAACCCACATTCTCATGGATACTAGTTGGGTTCATTACCGCTAAGCCATGATGGGAACTCCAGTACTGCCACATTCTAAGTGCAGGTCCTTGTGGAAAATAAGAAAGCCCCTCACCTGCACCTGAAAACTATTTGGGCGGGGGAGGGTCTTGATTTGGTTTGAAGGCTGAGATGGAACGTTTCTGCCTTTATTCTCAGTTCTTCAAGTGTAGACTTAGTAGATTGAAGATAAGGAAGAGGATGGAGACAGTGGAAACTCAGTTTGTGAGGTGAGTCCCTGCTGTTCCTGCTCACTGGAGACCGGATATAACCTCGTTAACAGAATAAGGAAAGAAAAGGCTAATTTAGAGTCTATGATTATTTACGAGTTCTAAGAAAATTTATATATTCTAAATTCAAGTCCTTTGTCAGATCTATGGGTTGTGAATATTTTCTTTCGCCTTGTGGCTTGCCTTTTTGCTTTCTTAATGGGGCTTTTTAAGAAACAGGGATTTTACATATGATAAACTCCAACTGTATTTATCCATTTAAGTCTGTTTTTCCTTCCCTACTCCAAGGTTTCAAAAATATTTCTCTATGTTTATTTCCATGCAGTTTTTAGCTTTAGGTTTTACATTGTACATCGATGTTAATTTGTTTTGAGTTAACTTTTGTATATGATGGAAGGTGTGAAGTTTATTTTTTTTTGCATGCGAATGTCCAGTGGTTCCACTGTCATTTGTTAAAAACACAATACACCGTCTTCTCAGCATTAAGTTATCTTGGCGCATTTGTATGGGTCTGTCTTTGGACCCTCTTCTCTGTTCCACTGATCTATTTGTCTGTTTTTATGTGAACACCAGGCGGTCTGGATTATAACAGTGTTATCATAAATCATGACATTTTATTGTTTGTAATTGCCGTTTGCAGGTAACAGTAGCATCCAGCCCCTCCATCTCCCTCCTCATAAAATAGTAATGATAAATAATTTGTCCCAGGTCACAACAGGGAAATGGTAGTCAGAAGCCAATTCCTGGGCTAGGGTTCCAAGTTCAGGACTTTTACCACTGCCGACCTGTCTCCTAGAGCCAGAGGGGAATTCTACAGTGGGTTTTTACACAGGATTAGAGCAAACTCTTGAAGCGGAAAGTCTGGAATTGTGTTTTAAAACACTCCCAAAACTTCAATCAGCACCAAAGTGGAAATCATGCACTAATTGGAGTTCAATGATGCAAATAATATGGAATGGAGAACCCCGGTTGACAGAAAGCTCTCTCTGGCAGCTAAGGCACTTTCTCTACATTTCAGCACTCACAGCAGAATCCAGAATGAGAAAGGGCTTTAAGAGAGGGAAGCAGTGGGGCAAATGCTATTCCACGTATCTTTCTATTCCATGTCTACCCACCATCCGCTTTCCATATGCCATCTTTGAAAAGCCCAGACCACTGTAGAATTCATTGGTAGTGATCTTCATTATAACCAAAGCTCGCAAAGAATCCTGGAGAGTAGGATAATTGGACCAGTAACCACTTCCTAACAAGTGTCCACGGATATTCTCTGCATTCCTGGAAAGTCACTGCATTTATTGCCATTGACCGAAACATTACATTTGGCTAAATGCTTTAAGGAGTTGATGCTGCTTAATAAATAACCACAGCAACTGAGGGAAAAAAGATCTATTTTTTTTTTCCTTCAGTGTTCCATCTTGAAAAGAAATGGCAAACACAAAAACTTTCTGTGAAAGGGACAAAGTTAGGATTGGTCCCATTTCCTGAAAAAAAAATCTTTTACATTATTGTTATATTTTAAAACAATCAAGAAACTCACCTCTTAAGAAGTGAAGGATTAAATTTCCAATATAAGCTATCCCTGAAGGTAGCCATTAACTTCAAAAATCAACTCAATAATTCTATTTAGTTCTGGCTTCAAGTAACTAAGTTCTTAGGAACATCGTGCCTGGAAAATGCCTAGGAATCAACTCTTTCTTTCTTTCTTTCTTTCTTTCTTTCTTTCTTTCTTTCTTTCTTTCTTTCTTTCTTTCTTTCTTTCTTTCTTTCTTTAAATTGTATTATGGTTGATTTACAATGTTCTGTCAATTTCTGCTGTATAGCAAAGTGACCCTATCTACAGAACAGAAACAGATTCAACTCCATTATCCTTTTCAGGAGAATTTTCTATTTTCACTCTTCATGATTCGCCACACTGCTTAAATTCCAGAGTACACTATATAATGAATTATGTAAATTAAGGAAAGTTTCGAAATGATTCAATTCATGAAAAATTATTTGAACATATTAAAGGAAGGTGAAATTTCTAAGTTAAAAGGAGAGGTTTCAAATCTAAGGTTTAATGCATAGGGTTTATTTATTTTCTGTTTTAAAACATATCTGATTTTAATTGCCTTATGAACACATCCCATGACTTAAAAGGGTCGACATCCTGACGAGGCAGATGCCAAAAGAGACAACAGAAAATGTCTTGCCTAAACTGCAAGAACATCAGACGTGGAAGGATGGCTCATTCTAGCCTCCCGTTTTACAGATGAAGAAACTGAGGTCCAGATTGGTGAAGTGATGACAACCTAGGTGAACCCACATTGAGTGGCCAGATGGGCATTTCAGGAAGGGGTGAGGGGGAGAAAACCATCAAGTTTGGGGAGTAGAAATAAAAAGAGTTAAGTTTGAAAATTTAGAGGGAATGATGCCTCAATGTGCCCATGTGGAGAAACTAACGAGACATGAAAAAAAAAAAAAAAAAAAAGACTGCAGAATGTTTTGTATTTTTACAACTGAAAAAATGAAGTGAGCCAAGAACAAGATTTGACCAAGTAAGATTAAGTCTTGGGCAAAAGCCACACTGGGCATGACCCATTTCTGATCATTGTAACAATGGGTTACATTATAACCAAGGGCGAAAAATCGATGTGAAGATAAATGTTATTGAGATATAGCAACATTTGGCTTACTTAGCTCTGGCACTTTGGTGGGAAACCTGGGAAGAAGTTTGAGAGGGCTTTGTGTCAGCCACAGAATTTGGCCCCCAAAGGAAAAATATGATTTATGTATAAAAGGGTGGACTTGAGCCTATAACGCAAGCATTCTCAGAATGCAGCCCACTTGCAGAGAGGTGGGGCCTGTGGTATGTTCTGAAAATGGATTGGGAGTGCAAGTGCCAAGGCGAGGCCCTGAAGAGACCGTGTGACTTCTTGCTATCTCTTCCCCTTGAGAGGGGATCACGCGGCCAGGAGATGCGTCTGGAGACATGGGATTAACGAAGCCTGGATTACTCTGTCTCTGATCAAGCGGAGTTATCACTGAAAGCCAGCAGACCTACAACGGACTTTGCATGAGTGAGAAAGAAACATTAGGTTGCTGCAGTTTGGGGGTTGTGTCTTACAGCAGCATACACCTAGCCTAGCCTGATCCATTCATCACCTTGAGTTGGAAGCCCACCCTGACTTGACCAGTCATAGTGACATCCCTGCCTGGAAGGAAGTTTGATCTGGGAAATTGGAGTCCATTCTCCAGTTGATCCATGTAAATTGATTTGGGATTGAGCAGTTGTAGCAGCCAGAAGGGTTGGCCCCATCAAGAATGTGCTTGCGGGTGTACAATCATCCTACCGCTCACCTTGTGAGGTCAGAAGTCAAGGTCATGCTTTGTGGAAGACAGGAACGTTCCTTAATTGGGAGGAAGAAAAGACATTTTGAGGCAATTTAGACAGCTTTGAAATTGGCTCAAATTGCCAGGGAAATGGCCAAACTCCCATTTTAATATAGTTCGTGCACTGAAGGGAGGCTGGCCTGGCTGATGTGGGGAGGAGAAACCAGAGGATCCCACATGGAACCATGTTTAGTGGGTCCCTCAGACTTCCTTCCAAAGCGTGCCCTGGTACACAGACAGGAGGAATCCCCTTGCAGTGAAGAGACCTGACAGTCATCTCCTCAGCTGGGCAATCAAAAGGCCAACACTAACAGGGATGAGTCACGTTCACGGAGTGCCCTTGAGGTGATGTAACAGAAATGGTCTTTGCTTTTGTGGTCTTCTTCCCAATCACCCGTAACTCCACTTGTATCATGAGGAAAACACTGGACATATTCCAGTAGCGGGATGTGCTACAAAACACCTGACCAGAACTCTTCAAAACTGTCAAGGTCATCCAAAACAAGGAAGGTCTGAGAAGCTGTCATAGCCAGGGGGAACCTAAGTAGACTTGACAACTAAGTATAATGTGGTCTCCTGGGTAGAAGTCTGAGACAGAAGAAAAGACATCAGGGGAAAACTGGGGAAATAACAATAAAATCTGGACTTAGTTAATAGGAGTGTATTGCTTTTGATCATTCATTGTAACTGACATATTATATTAATGTGAGATTTTAATAATAAGGTAAACCAGGTGTGATGTGTCTGAGAGCTCTCTATGGTATCATCATCTCAGTTTTTCTGTGAATCTAAAATTGTTCTAAAAATAGCCTATTAAAAAGAAAAAGAAAAAAAAAAGGAGTTCCCATGGTGGTTCAGCAGGTTATGAACCTGACTAGTATCCATGAGGAGGCGAGTTCCATCCCTGGCCTCGCTCAATGGGTTAAGGATCCTGTGTTACTGTGGCTGTGGTGTAGGCTGGCAGCCATAGCTCCAATTTGACCCCTAGCCTGGGAACATCCATATACAACAAGTGATGGAAGAAAAAAAGAAGAAAGAAATAAAAAGAGAGATAAAGGCAATTTTGTCTGAGATGGACTCTGATGAGCATACCCCAATAACAGCTGACACAATTTCCCTCTCCTATATGTGTTTTTTTCCTTTATGAAACTAATACTGGGAGTAGACGTATTGTACTATGCTGTGCTCTAAGCAGACCTGAATTTCTTCATTTAATGGAAGTCTAGTGGATACAATTGAAAAGAGAAAGGGGAGGGAAAATTATTGACTTCAACTCCAAAAGAGAAAGACAAACACCATATGATATCACTTATACGTGGCATCTAAAATATGGCACTGATGAACTTATCTACAAAACAGAAACAGACTCACAGACATGGAGAGCAGACTCATTGTTGCCAACGGGGGCGGGGCGGGGAGAGAGAGTGGAATGAATGGTGAGTTTGGGGGTTAGTAGATGCATACCATTACGTTTAAAATGAGTAAGCCATGAGGTCCTACTGTACAGCACAGGGAACCATATCCAGTCTCTTGAGATAGACCACGACAGAAATATAAGAAGGGGAATATATATATGTGCACATATGTATGATTGGGTCACTCTGCTATACAGCAGAAATTGGCACAACATTGTAAGTTAACTATACGTTAATAAAAAATAAATCAAAAAACAAAACAAAAACCAAAAAGAGGAGTTACTGTCGTGGCTCAGTGGTTAGCAAACCTGACCAGCATCCATGAGGATGAGGGTTCAATCCCTGGCCTCACTCAGTGGGTTAGGGATCTGGCATTGCCATGAGCTGTGGTGTAGGTCAGAGATGCAACTCAGATCCTGCATTGATGTGGCTGTGGTGTAGGCTGGTGGCTACAGCTAGGATTGGACCCCTAGCCTGGGAACCTCCACATGCCATGAGTGTGGCCCTAAAAAGACAAAAAGACCAAAAAAAAAAAAGAGAGAGAGAAAATTATTAACTTTAAGAAGTATTAAGTATTTGTATGTCCATTTTTTTTTAAAGGAAACTGCGGCTATAGAGGTTAAATTTAAAAAATGTCAAAGTTGTAGGCATCCTAAAGGACAGAGCCGTGGATCTTAGCCCAGGGGTGTCTGTCTAAAAGCTCCTTTTTCCACTCACTGTGCCAAACTCACACAGATGACACATGGTTATCCATTCTATTTCCAGGCAATGCCAGCCAAGGAGGATGGTGAGTCTGGGCTGGAAAGTAACTCGGGGTAGGGGGGAGGGGGCTGAGGGAGTGGAATAGACAATAAATAAATAAATTGAGTGCCAGTGCTGGAAAGACAGAGCCACTTCCTTCTACAGCATCCTGTCCCCCGGCTGCTGAGTGACTTGTGGATCTTTTCAGTTTCTAGGGTGTTTTTTCAAGTTTTACTTAAATTTTGTTTATGTGAACTCAGTGTCCAACAAGCAAAACTAGAGAGGTCCTGGTTGAGACAAGGCTGGGTGTGGAACCCCAAACTCATGGTTCCTCTACCAGCCCTAAGCCTTCTACTCCAAGGTGCGCTCATAACATTCTGTCAAGAACTTCTTGTCTGTGACATTTATGGACACGGTGGGGGGGCAGTACGGAGGGAGTAAAGGGAAGGCTTATGCAGAAATCCTTCCAGGTCCTGTGCAGGGGAGTGACCCTCACTACAGTCCCAGGTGCAAAAAATCCAATTGCAAAGGGGGAGCTCTTTTCAATCCTATAGGAAGGCAACCTGTCAGAACCCAACAACCCAAGTTTTGTCAAGATTGAGGCAGACTGGTTTCTTTCTTTCTTTCTCCCTTTCTTTCCCACCCTCGCAGCATATGGCAATTCTTGGGCCAGTATCAAATCCAAGCCATAGCTACAGCAACACCGGATTCTTAACTCACTGTGCTGGGCTGGGGATTGAACCAGCACCTCCACAAAGACAATTCCACTGTGATCCTTAACCCACTGTGCCACAGCAGGAACCCCCAGATTGGTCTTTTATTGAGTATGGCCATAAGAAAACAATCAAAGGAACTGAAATAGAAGTTCATCTGATGCATATGGGGAGAACCTGCAGACCCCCTTCTGTAAGCAAAGCCATGATTTTCAGTCTTTTCCAGTCTTTGTAGTCCTTCCACTTTCTGGCTCAAGTGGCAGTTTTTGTCTTTAGCAAACCCTTGCAGTTGGTGATTAGTTGGTTCTTGTATGCACACCTCTTGCTTGGGGTCATTGGTGGAATCCCAATAACTTGTGAGACCCATTTGTGCAAATCTTGAGTTTATCAGCTTATCCATGTTCGGGGGAGGAAAAAGAAAGGATGGAAAGGAAACGGAGAGGATAGGTGCAGAGGGCAAGGTGGGAATGTCTTGCCTATTTTAGTCCTTTCAAGGCTAACTCAATTCAGTAGCTGACTTGCATCTGTGAAATGAAAGACATGCATCTGTAAGTGCTAGATGAGACTTAGGGAAGGAGCAAGCCTCACAGAGGGTGCAGAAGACACATCCCTCACCCCAGAGCTGTCCTAATGGGTGCAATGGCAGGTGGAAGGAGGGTCTGTGCCCTTACAGCGATTTTCTCTTTCCTTCCTTTTCCTTCTCCACTTCCTTCCTCTCTCCTCTTCTTTCCTCTCTCTTTCCCCTCCTCCTGCCCCTCTATCTTTTCTCTTGCATTGATGGTTCATTCTGAGTTGTGAAATTAATGATGCAACCCCCAAGTAAGTTCTCTAGATTACAGCTTCTCCCCAGTCATGCACTATGTCAACATCTACATTCCTTGTTTTAGAAAATAAGATAGAACTTAAGGAATAAAATAAAAAGTAAGAATTCCCATTGCAGCTCCAAGGTAACGAAACCGACTAGTATCCACGAGGATGCAGGTTTGATCCCTGGCCTCATTCAGTGGATTAAGGATCCAGCCTTGCTGTGAGCCGAGGTCAGGTTGAAGATGTGGCTTGGATCTGGCATTGCATCGGCAGTGGTGTAGGCCAGTAGCTGCAGCTCCGATTTGACCTCTAGCCTGGGAACTTCCATATGCTGCATGTACAGCCCTAAAAAGCAAAAATAAATAAATAAATGAATAATAAAAAGTAAAAGCTACTTTAAAAAAATTTTAATAAAATAAAACAAAGGGTGCCCACATTTCTCTAGCCTTGCCCTCTCTCCTCCCTGTCTTCCTTGTTTCTTTCTGCCTGGCAACATCTGTTGCCCACACTTGACCTCCATTACATCAAAGTTGTTGAAGTTCTTGTGCAGCCACAGCCCCTGAATGCTCACTGGGAACCTGTCTTTGGAAAGAGAGTCCTGTCCTGGCCAGAAGCTTGTCCCAGCCCTGTCCTCCAGATGCTGCATGCTTCCTCTGCAGTCAGTGTGAATGTGGCTCTCCCACCCGCCCCCCAAACACCCAGAATAAAGCTCAAGGGGATATAGGACTTGAAGGTTCCTACCTGACCCCTGTTTTTTTTTTTGTCTTTTCCAAGGCTGCTCCCGAGGCACATGGAGGTTCCCAGGCTAGGGGTCTAATCAGAGCTGTAGCCACAGCCTATACCACAGCCACAGCAATGCCAGATCCTCGACCCACTGAGCGAGGCCAGGGATTGAACCTGCAACCTCGTGGTTCCTAGTTGGATTTGTTAACCACTGAGGCATGACAGGAACTCCTTTTTTTTTTTTTTTTGACACCTCTTTTTATACTGATTTTCTCCTACCCTGCTGACCCCAGAACATCTGTCAGCCTGAGGCTGGGAGACAATTTATGCCCTCAGAGCACTGCATTAGCTTCTGTTTTCACTGACATCTGGGGCGACTGCCCTGTTTCAGGTGTTGTCAGTGGAAGGGAATAACACCACAGAAAAGGAGGAAATTGTGGAAGAAAGCCTTCAACCAACAGTGCAATTAATTAAAGGGTCATAAATAATAATTTGAGAAATTAGATATTTTGTGTTTGGTTTTTATGACTTTTAAAATAATATCAGTGGTGGCAAAACCCCTCCAACATTGAAAACCACAAGTCACATTTTGGTTGTGGTTTTTCACTCCTTACAAAATACAAAACACTTGGATCATTTTCCCCCCAGAGGTTGACATTCTCCTTTTAAAAATGATCTCTGGACAATTTACACGTCTTTCTCTGTGGGAACCAACATTTCTGCTTGAAGACCTAGCTCCATAATGTAAATGTTCATTTATAAAAACACCTTATAGTTATCAGAGCAATTTCACGGGCATTAGCTCATTTCATCTCACTGCTGGTTGGTAGGTTCTCCCACTTGAGGTCTCAGAAGGTGCCGGGTCTGTCAAAAGTCCCTTATCCAGCACATTCCAGGATCTCCCAGATCGGGGCTCACTACAAGGCAGCCTCCATGGCCCAAATCCTACCTACTGTGTGTATTTGTATGGCACACAAAATAAGAATGACTTCTACAGTTTTAAATGGCTAGGGGGAAAAAAGAAGATTGCGTACCACAAGGAAATTGCATAAAATTCAAACTTTAGCACCCACAAGTGAATTTTCTTGGAACACAACCATGGCTGCTTTCTTGCAACAAGGGCAGAGTTGAATAGTTCCAGCTGAAGCACTTTGCTGTACACCTGAAACTAACACTACCTTTTATTTATTTATTTATTTATTTATTTATTTATTTATTTTAATTTTTAACTTTTTTTTTTTGTCTTTTTGCCATTTCTGGGGCCGCTCTCACGGCATATGGAGGTTCAAAGGCTAGGGGTCAAATCAGAGTTGTAGCCGCCGGCCTATACCAGAGCCACAGCAATTCGGGGATCCGAGCCAAGTCTGCAACCTACACCACAGCTCATGCAACGCCAGATCCTTTACCCACTGAGCAAGGCCAGGGATCAAACCTGCAGCCTCATGGTTCCTAGTCGGATTCGTTAACCACTGAGCCACGACTGGAACGCCAACACTACCTTTTAAATCAACTATACTTCATTTTAAAAATAGAGTCAAGGAGTTCCCGTCCTGGTGGATCCCCTTGTGGCTCAGCAGAAACAAATCTGACTAGCATCCATGAGGACCCAGGTTCGATCCCTGGCCTCCCTCATTGGGTCAAGGATCTGGCGTTGACGTGAGCTGTGGTGTAGGTCGCAGACGTGGCTCAGATCTGACATTGCTGTGGCTGTGGCGTAGACTGGCAGCTGTAGCTCTGATTAGATCCCTAGCCTGGGAACCAGGCTGCCAGTTCAGCCCTAAAAAAAAAAAAAAAAAAAAAAAAAAAGACAAAAATAAATAAATAAAAACAGGGACAAAAAAATCGTTCGAAAGATGTTAAATGTTCGGCAGAACAAACAAATGAACAAATAAAATAACTTTTTAAAAAGGGAAAAAAATGTCTTGCTGATCAGCTTATTAATCTCTGCCCAGTTATCTCAACTGGGGGCTGGCGAAATGAAACCCTTTATCTTGCTGGTGCAGTGACTGCGTTTCTACCATTAGGTCCTTGTACATGCGGCTTTTTCTCCCAGCCATACCAGGTTCCCATGCAGTTTTGCCCCCAGAAGCTTCATCACGAGATTCCCTACCCTAGAGGCGTTTCCTTTATGAACACCAATGCGATCAGTGGCAAACACGAGCTGTGCTATGCTCTGAACCAGGGCGCCTTACTTAATTATCAGAACAATTATGTTTTTTCCTCCAACAGTTACTCAGAGTGCTTCCTGGTTGCTAGAATACACTTCACTGAATAGACCGTAAGTGAACCTGGCCAAAAAAGAGAAAGAGAAAAGAAATTACATTTAGGACTGCAAGAGGCAGACACTATTACTCTCATTTTTCAGAGGAGGAACCTCAAGGCCTCAGAGAGGTTAAGGAAAATGCCTTCCTGTCCGGCATTGAGGTGGAAATGACAGCAAATGCTGCTTATTAAAGGCTCCGAGAAGCCGTTGAGTAAAGAGGCTTTGCTCAGTGGTAAGGAACCTGACTAGTATCCATGAGGATGTGGGTTTGACCCCTGGCCCTGCTCAGTGGGTAAGGAGTCGGGCGTGGCCGTGAGCTGTGGGGTAGGTCAAAGGCAAGGCTTGGATCCCGAGCTGCTGTGGCTGTGGTCTGGGCCAGCAGCTGGTGGAAACGCAGTCACTGCCCCAGCAAGATAAAGGGTATAGTTGCTTTAAAAGGTAGTGTTAGTTTCAGGTGCACAGCAAAGTGATTCAGTTATTCATATTTGTATACATCTATTCTTTTTCAGATTCTTTCCCTTTGTAGGTTATTACAAGATATTGAGTAGTGTTCCCTATGCTATACAGTAGGTCTTTGTTGGCTACCTATTTTATTTTATTTTACTGTCTTTTTGTCCTTTTTAGGGGTGCATTTGCGGGATGTAGAAGTTCCCAGGCTAGGGGTCTAATCAGAGTTGTAGCTGCTGGCCTACACCACAGCCACAGCAACACCAGATCCGAGGCTTGTCTTGGACTTACACCACAGCTCACGGCAACGCTGGATCCTTAACCCACTGAGCAAGGCCAGGGATTGAACCCGCAACCTCATGGTTCCTAGTCACATTCGTTTCCACTACGCCACGACGGGAACTCCCCTGTTTTATGTGTAGTACTGTGTACATGTTAATCCCAACTTCCTCATTTATCTCTCCCCCTGCTTTCCCCTTCGGTAACCATAAGTTTATCTTCTATGTCTGTGAGTCTATTTCTGTTTTGTAACATCTTTCAGAACTTGGATTCTCTTTTCTGTTTTTATTTTCTTTTTTAGGGCCACACCTGCAGAATATGGAAGTTCCCAGTCCAGGGGTCGAATTGGAGCTGCAGCTGCCAGTCTACACCACAGCCCCAGCAATGCCAGATCCAAGCCTCGACTACAGCCTATGCCACAGCTGTGGCAATACCAGATCCTTAACCCACTGAGTGAGGCCAGGGATGGAACCTGCCTCCTCACAGACACTATGTTGCGTTCTTGACCCCCTGAGCCAAGACAGGAACTCCTTGTATTCTGAACAACATAAATTTGAGAAAACTTCAGACCTTTGAGCTTCATAATCATTTGCTCAGAAGAGCAGACACTGGAGCCATAAAGATGGAGTAAATCAGAACAAGGCAAAGGGGTCATCTCTGGGGAACTGGGCTATTAGACTTTAAGTCCTCAGACCACCCGAAGGGGTCCTCAGACCACCCCAGGGCCCAGGCAGAGGTCTGCCCACCTGCTCACAATGGATGGAGCTTAACAGAGCAGGGCAATAGTATGGCTTTCTAAAAGCATTTGTGAGTCATGGAACATCTGCAAGTAACCAAACCCTCCCGACGACCCTTGGAGAGACAGAAGAACATCAAGACTAAGAGCATGGTCTCTGGTACCAAAGTGCCTGGATGCAGGTCATTGTTCCACACCAGGTTCGAGCAAGTTAGCTAAAATAGCCGTGCCTCAGTTTTTTCAGCTGTGAAATGGGGACATCCGACTCATAGGCCAGAATCCCATGCATTACGTCTGGAGTGCTGGCACGGGTTAAAGACTATGTGAGTATTGCTGCTAGCATGGATTTTTCTCTTTTTATTATTATTATGTTATTGTTAGCTCCGAGCTTATGAAATTGCTTAGAGGTCATTATGTAATTTCTGTCCCATATTTTTAACTCTTCCTCTTCTGCTGTTCACTCTTCTCTCTGTGCAGGACAGTCCTTACCTAGACCAGCTGTCATCCTCAGCTAGACCAGCCCCATCCTCAGTTAGACCAGCACCATCCCTAGACCAGCCCCATCCTCAGCTGTACCAGCTGCATCCTCAGCTAGACCAGCCTCATCCTCAGCTAAACTAGCCATCATCCTCAGCTAGACCAGTATTATCCTCAGCTAGACCAGCTGTCATCCTCGGCTAGACCAGCCCCATCCTCAGCTAGACCAGCCCCATCCTCAGCTAGACCAGCTGTCATCCTCGGCTAGACCAGCCCCATCCCTAGACCAGCCCCATCCTCAGCTGTACCAGCCTCATCCTCAGCTAAACCAGCCCTCATCCTCAGCTAGATCATCACCCCACAGTGCCCTACTACCATGCCTGTGTGTCAGGGGCCTGGCACCCTGATCCTGGGGGCCCTGTAACTGATGACCTCTTCTAACCCTTAGGTCTACCCCTTTCACCTCTCTGGGCAACCCTTGGTCTCCACAGAGGCAGTGTGCTCTGCAGGTAGAAATGATGGCCTGTCTGGTGCTGTGTCCTGAAGGTAAGTTCACCCCAGGCACGCCGGACACCAGGTCTAGACATCAGACATTGGCTAGACCCTGAGTCATCAGTGGAGAGGAGATTTTCCATTCCACCCAACTGCCCAGGCTCCCACTGACTCAGGACCTGGGGAAGATTTAGCACATGGGGAAGAGGATTTTAGAGTAGACCTATGGGGTTGGCCTGGGCTGAATGGTAACAGAAAACATGTACAAAAATAACTCTAAAATAGGAAGAAGTTGCTTATTTTCATCCATTTGCTCACTCGTCCAACAAATATTTATTGAGTGACTTCTAAGTGCCATGCTAGGGAATATGCATTTTTTTAATTAAAAGGACAAATACACATTATTAAAAAAGGGATGAGGAATATTTTTGTAATCTCCAGAAGTGATGCTCTCCACCCAGTCCTCTCTGTGAATAGTCCATTTATTTTGGAGATTCCTCTGCGGCCACAACAAGATCTTATTGCCTGTCTTATTCACATGCTCAAAAAGTTATTATTACTCCCCTAACTTACTATGATCCTTATGTACAACATTTCCTGGCAATTGGCAAAGATGTTTATGATGACATATTTAATACCTCCCTTAAGGAAATAATGCCCCCACCGCCGCTGGCCAAATCATTCCAGTGTGCATCTGCCAATCTCAAACCCCCAGCATCACTGATTGATTGGTTCATTCATTCATTCATTCCCACTTAACCAGGCTTAGATGTTTGTTATTACAAACAATGCATCCGTGGATGTCTGGCTGTGTCTGCCCTGCGTTGTGGCTCTGCAGCATGTGAGGTGGTCATCAGGCAGGTGCATCTCCATTTACCAGGTAATGACATACTGTCTAGCAAAGTGATCGTACCGGCTCACTGTGGAATCACCTGACTTTGATGTTTTTGTCCTCTCGGTGAGTGTAAAGTTGGCACATTGTGGTTTCCTTTGGTATTTCCCTGCTTGATAATGGATTGAATATTTTTTGTATGTTTATTGGCCATTGAGATTTCCTCTTCTGTGAAAAGCCGATGCCTGTCTTTCACCTCTTTAAAACTTTTTAAAACTTTCTATTTTGTTTTCCATTTTTCTGTATTTGCTTTGTTTGATATCTATATATCCACACATATTTGGCATGTATGTGATGCAAATATTCTCTCTTAATTTGTGGGTTTCCTTTATGCTTTTATATTTTTTCGTGTCCTTTGATAAACAGACATTTACCTTTTAGTGCAATCTAATTGTTCTGTCTTTTCCTTTATGGCTTGACCTGCTTTGTCTTGTTTAAGGAATCCTTTCCCACCGTGAAAAACAACAACAAAACCAGATATTCTATATTGTCCTCTAAAAGTCTGAAGTTCTGCTTTTCACATTTAAGCCTTTAGCCCACCTGAAATGATTGTATATCATGTGTGGTAGTGATTGAATTTCATTTTATCTTCCTCAAGGATAACCCATGAGCTCCACACCCATCGTCCTTATGTCATCCTTTCCGCATAATCGGCAGTGCTACCTGCCAGCTGAACAGTTTCCATTTATCCACTGACCTGTTCCTAGGCTCTCTCTTCTGCTTTCACTGGCATATAGTCTCTATCTGCACCAATGCCATGTTCATATATTTACTATACCTTTTCAACAAGCCCAGATTCTGGTGGTACCCCATCCCCTCACTTTTTCCTTCTTCTGAGTGTCTTGGCTATTCTTGGGCTTTTCCTTTTCTATACACCTATTAGAATCATCTTCTTTTTTTCTTTCTTTTTCCGGCTACACCTGCAGCATATGGAAGTTCCCAGGCCAGAGGTTGAATCAGAGCTGCAGCTGCAGCCTACACCACAGCCACGGCAACCCTGGATCTGAGCCATATCTGTGAACTGGCAACGCCAGATCCTTAACCCACTGAGTGAGCCCAGGGGTCGAACATACATCCTCATAAACCACATTGGCTCCTTAACCCGCTGAGCCACAACCAGAACACCTTGAGTTTTTTCTTAGCTCCCAAACACAGAAGTGGAACTCAGGATCTCTGGATATTATCCTTAACATTTTCCCTTTTCCTGCTGTGGTGACAAAGGGTAAGCATGATCCCCAGAGCTCCCAGGGAAGAGGAGGCCAGCAGTGGAAGGTGTGTGGCCTTGCATCCTCACAAGCTCGGGGTCCTCACCCAGGATTTGAATGAGTGTGTGGTGCTCACAGGTGACCCCGGAGGTCCCTTCCAAGTGTGACATTAGGTGGTTCCACCATCTCAGCCCCTGGCTTTTCTGTGGCCTCCTAACTGAATTTTGAGCAACTCCAGCGCCCCACCCCCAGGCATTGTTCCTCGGTTCAGAAAACATCCACAACGTTTACAGCATTTGTGGGGCAATTCCCGTGAGAAGACTGGAGTCCATTCCTTTCAAATGGCCTGAAAGCTTTTTTCCTTACAAAGCCTTTAAGCCAGTTGAAGCTGGTCCATCCCCAGAAACTCTCTTTCTCCTTTCCGCACCCCCAACCCCCCCCCAACACTCCAGTGTCAGGCCTCCCTGAGCTAGTAAATTAAGACCTTTGCCTCTGACATTTGGATGGAAGACGTGAAAACCGATCTAATAATAATTCGTTATGGTTTAATATGCGAGATTGGGACCTTCTCATTTTTCACTCCAGAGCCTGGTGAGAAAGAACCAAGAGGAAGGAGAGATTGATGGGGGAGCATAAGCCCCTGAAATGTTCCCATGCCAAGTGAGGTAAGTGATCCTTGGGCACCTTCTGCTATCATGTTAACAGCCCATGACAGGCGTTCCCATTGTGGTGCAGCGGAAACAAATCCGACTAGGAACCGTGAGGCTTCGGGTTCGATCTCTGGCCTCACTCAGAGGGTTAAGGATCCGGTGTTGCCATGAGCTGTAGTGTAGGTCGCAGATGTGGCTTGGATCTGGCATTGCTGTGATTGTGGTGTAGCCCGGCAGCTGTAGCTCCAATTGGACCTCTAGCCTGGGAACCTCCAAATGCTGTGGGTACAGCCCTGAAAAGCAAAAAAAAAAAGCCCATGACAGCCCTCAAAGAAATAGAGAAACCCAGCAGGGAAGTTGGGGGATGAGGATGAAATAATTTTCTTTGATTGCTCTCTTAGGTCAGACAGCTTGGCCCCATGAGTTGCTGCCTGTTCACTCCAAAGCTCATGGTCTCAAGCTGTCCCCATCTTCAGGCTCCAAGAAAGAGGGATTGGGTTCTGATAACCAACTCTGGGTAATAGCAGCTTGTTTTGGTAACACTAAAGATGTATTTACTTTACTTTTCTTTTGGGGGCAGGGGTTGGATCCATGGCACATGGAAGTTCCCAGGCTAGGGGTCAAATTGGAGCTGTAGCTGCTGACCTACACCACAGCCACAGTGACACCAGATCTGAGCCTCATCTGCAACCTACACCACAGCTCATGGCAACGCTGTGAGGCCAGGGATCAAACCCATGTCCTCATGGAGACTCATCAGGTTCATTACTGCTGAGCTACCATGGGAACTCCTAACGTTTCACTTAATGAAGGAGAGTGATGTCTTGATGAGACATGACACAGCACAAACTATAAATACGAAGTCCAACCATAACAGGGCAAACGCTTTCCAGAAATTTCCAATTTGTTACTATGTAAAATCAGTGTTGGTGGCTTTCATTGCTGTGAGGCTATTTCATTCACTGTCTGAAGGGAAAACACTGGACTTGAGAGGCAAGCTCGTGTGCCTGTGTGTGTGTGTGTGCATGTGGACAGCACAGCTGTAGCTTGACATTATCTGGTAAAATCAGTGTATTTCTCACTGGTGGGAAATTCAGTATGGCCCAGTGAGTTGCAGAGAATGTGGGGCGGGGTGGGTGGGAGAATCTTTGAGTAGCTTGAGACAAAAAGTGCTAAATCATTCTTGCAATATCGATCGGTCTTGGAATAAAGATTAGGAGAGAAAAAAAGCCTGGTCCAGGAGAGAAAAAAACAGATGGTGCCTCGCAAAGATTGGTCCTGCTCTTCTTTGTCTCTCAATAGGACTTCACGTGTGAGTACAGACTTCAGGCTGAGCAGGGAGCAAGCACATTACTGATGATAGGTTGGTGACAGCTGGTGACACCCTGGAGGTGGATGCCCAGCGTTGCTGGCAGGGAGGCCAGGGATCAGAGGCTGCCCAGCCAGGAACATGTCTCAGAAGCCAGTGGGGATGATGAGCCAAATGTCTGCTCTCATCCATCATGCGTGAGATGACAAGAAGCCAGAGATGGGAATGATTGAGTATAAGGAAACAGAGACTGAACAAGATTGGGCAAGTGGGGTTTACTACAGAGCAGCCAAAACAGAACCTCAAGATCTTTACCAGTGATTTTTAAGGACTGTATAAAAATGTAAGCCTTCTCCCTACTATCCTGATTGCCTCTCTAAGTTTCCAAATCCGTCATCTACCTGCAGA
This sequence comes from Phacochoerus africanus, assembly GCF_016906955.1. Lineage (NCBI taxonomy): Eukaryota > Metazoa > Chordata > Mammalia > Artiodactyla > Suidae > Phacochoerus > Phacochoerus africanus. The sequence goes on along the minus strand of NC_062555.1, from coordinate 33,987,850 downwards.
TACAAATAGACCTAGAGACCGTGCCAGAAGCAGGCAGCCCACCAGCCCAGCCAGGGCCTTTCCAAGCCCTTCAGCTTCTGGGAGCTTCTTAAGTTTGGCATAGTTTTGAGTCATTTGCCTAGAAGGGAGCTGTTCAGCTATAGCGCTGATAAATTCTATTCTCACAGGTAGGGATAAGCATGTAGCATCTGAAATGCGGTATTTTATTCAGTACTGTGATTTCATTCATAGGAATGAGAGATTCAATGAGGACACTTAAAAAAATAGCAACATTTTCCTAAATACCAAGGAATCCACTGGCCAGCTTAGCAGGAGACACGACATGTGTAGTCACTGAAGAGGGCATTCTACGGGCAGTATTAGAGCCTACAAAGCAACAATTTTGGAGTTTTGTGTGTGTGTTCACATGATGTTATGGGCATACACAGGTGGGAAGGCTTGAGGTAGTGGTTCTCAAATTTGAACAGGCATCAGAATCACCTAGAAGGCTTGTTAAAACACAGATGGCTGGGCCCCAGCTCCACAGCACTGGATTCAGTAGACTTACAGCAGGTAGCCTCTAACAAGTTCCCAGATGTTTCTCCAGGTGCTAATGGTCCTGAACTGCACTTTGAGAACCACTGGCCTCGTGCACTTAAAATGAAGAAATGAGTAGTTCCCGCTGTGGTGCAGCAGAAGCAAATCTGACTAGTATCCATGAGGATGCAGCTTCAATCGCTGGCCCTGCTCATAGAGTTGGGGATCTGGCTTGGCTGCGGCTGTGACTGCTGCGCTGTAGCTCCGATTCAACCCCTAGCCTGGGGACTTCCATATGCCACAGGCATGGCCCTAAAAAGCAAACAAACAAACCAACCAACAAACAAAACTAAAAAACTAAAATAAAATGAAGAACGAAAAAAATAACTCAAAAGTTTAAAAAATTGTTAGAGTTCCCACTGTGGCATATTGGGTTAAGGATCTGGTGTCATCTTTGCTGTGGTGAGGGTTTGCTCCCTGGCCCCATGAAGTGGGCTAAGGATGTGGTATTAACCCCATGCAGTGGGTTAAGGATCTGGTATTAACCCCGTGCAGGGGGCTCAGGATCTGGTATTGCCACAGCTGTGGCATAGGTTGCAGCTACAGCTTGGATTCAGTCCCTGTCCCAGGAAATTCCACATGTCCCAGGAAATTCCACAGGCCACAGGTGTGGAACGACAACAACAAAAAATTAAGATACATACATAAAATACATTTCTATTTACCCACATCTGCACCTGTATTCTGGCAGGAAGTGTAATGGACTGTGATAAAGCCAAACTTGCTGAGCTGAGCAGAGATCATTGCTGGCCCCGGGTGCTCTGGATTTCTGGGGTGTGCTGCCAGCTGAAATGAACTTGAGATTGAGAACAGGCGCGTGATTGATTAGATAAAAATGCTAGGATGGAGAGGAGCCGAGAGAAAGCACGATGATCACATATCGGTGCTGAGTCAGAGTTTGAATTCCAATTCCTGCTGTGACAGTCACTAACTTTGAAAACTTAGCACATTATTTAAACCAGATGAACGTCAGTTTCCTCCTCTGAAAAACCAGGATCCCTAAAGGGCTTGGGTTTCTGTCACAATTCTTAGTCACCATCAACTGGAATCGCTTTTGGCTGAATGAAACAGAAAAGGAACGTATGACAAGAACATTGGGACCTATAGGAAAAGTGAACTGTTTCACCAACACATCAGTGGTATGAAAAAAACACACTTCTGAGAACTCTGTGATTGAATAAAAGAGAGGACATAAGAAACATATCAACCACAGGCAACTGGTGGGCTCTGTTTGGATCCTGATTCAAGCAAATCTACTTTAAAAGATGATAGGGGAAATTATACTACGGCTGAGGGTTTGACGTCCTGAAGGAGTGACGGTGATGTTTGTTCCGATGATATTGTCGGGAAGATGATGATTCTTAGAGAGGTTTTAACAGAGGCTAACCTACTAAGGTATTTATAAGTGAACATAACATCTGAGATTTGCATTAAAAAAAAAACTCGAGGGAAAGAAGTCATGGGGTAGGGAGGAAGCAGAGGAGTGTAGAAGAAACAGAACTGGCAAAATGTTAGTTACTGCTGTCAATACATGAGGGATTTATTTGGCTCTGTGTGTGTGTGTGTGTGTGTGTGTGTGTGTGCACGCACTTGCACATGCAGGCATGCATGCTTTAAATTTTCCATAATAAAACATGAAAGCAAAACAGAAATCAGAGTCTCCATGAGGGCTGGAGAACAAGGTTTGGACTTGTCTCAACAAAGGAGGCTCTACATCACACAGGAGAGCAGGTTTTAATAGGGACACTGCTGTCATGGTCACCAAGCCCTGGATGCTGGAGCTTGCACTGCCAACAAGCGAGGCTGGGAGAATGATCATCTGGCATTTCCAAATTATGCACTGGGGGAGTTCTGTTGTGGCTCAGCGGAAACAAATCTGACTAGTATCCATGAGGATGCAGGTTTGATCCCTGGCCTTGCTCAGTGGGTTAAGGATCTGGCATTGCTATGGCTGTGGTGTAGATTGGCAGCTACAGCTCTGATTCCAATTCGACCTCTGGCCTGGGAGCCTCCATATGCCACTGGTGTGTGTGGCCCTAAAAAGATAAAAAACAAAAAACCCCACCAAATTATACACCAGGAGGTGCGTCTGACATTAAGATGGGCAAGGTAGGACATTCCCCAAGGTCAGAGAAAGGACAAAGAACATCCACAGTGGGAACCTGCTTGGCACACATTACCACCCCCCCCCAGATGCATACAGCCCCAAACTCCATCCTGTGTAAGGCTTTCTTCCTTAGCATCCTAGCGAGCTGGGTCTCTTATCCAAATGCTTTGTAAATATCCTCTTAAATAATCAAATTCATCCAAATGCCAGGAAGTCCTCTTGCTGCAGGAAGAGGAGAATCATTCAACTATGGGATATTCCCAACAACTGGAACCAATGTCTGTGTCCTGAGGGTAAAGAACCATCATTTCTAGCCATTGTTCTATATGCAGCACCCACAGGAGTTGCATGAACTTTGTTGTTGTTATTGCTGGAACTTGTGATATTTTTCCAGGTGTAAGAATAACAGAATGATATCGCACTAAACATGAACATGAGATTCGATCAGTTGGGAGGATTTCAGATATGTAAAAAAGGGGGAAATGGTGTGTCTTGGAGTCTGTAAAATGGGAGAGAGTATAACCTTATTTTTCTCTCACTGGAACACGCTAAAATCGTATCGTTGCAAACAGTCTTACATTCTGTAGATGGGAAGACTCAGGCACAGAGAGGTTCAGTAACTTATTCAAGATTATAATTTTTAACACTTATAAATATATCTCAAAAGTACCAAGGGGTTTGTATGTACACTCATATTTATCATAGCATTTTCTAGCCTACTGGGAGAACTTGGTTTTTTGTTTTGTTTTGTTTTGTTTGGGAGGGGGTGTTTTTTAGGGCCGCACCTGCAACATGTGGAAGTCCCAGGCTAGGGGTCTCATCGGAGCTGTAGCTGCCAGCCACAGCCACAGCCACAGCCACAGCAATGCCAGATCCAAGCCATGTCTGTGACCTACACCACAGCTCACAGCAATGCCGGATCCTTAACCCACTGAGAGGAACCAGGGATTGAACCTGCATCCTCATGAATACTTATCGGGTTCATTATCACTGAGCCCCAAGGGGAACTCCCAAGGGAGACCTTAGTTTTGAAAGCTCTATTTAATTCTAGAAGAATTTTATAGTCAAAATCTTCAAACACTATGGGGTTATGAAAACTAAAGTTGTAAATAAACATATGAAAAGTTTTTTAATATCTGTTTCATTAAAATAAAAAAAGAAGACAATATTTTCAAGATCTCAATCTTCAACAGTTTTAAGTTGACTTTAAAATTTTATTTTATTGCTGATAAAATGCCTGCTAAAAGATTCTTTTTTTTTTTTTCATGGTGTCTCTCCACCCTAATGTTCATAGTTTATCTGACTTAAGACTCAGAATGGTGGAAAATGTTCACCTTTTGGACCACTCTGTGTCTAGAAATGTATAATAACTTGAATTATTAAGATTTTTTCAACTTTTCTTCAAGACAGGTTTTAACTCAGGAGTTCTGTTGTGGCTAGGTGGTTGACGAACCTGACTAGCATCCATGAAGACGTGGGTTTGATCCCGGGCCTCACTCAGTGGGTTAAGGATCCAGCATTGCCTCGAGCTGTGGTGTAAGTTGCAGATGCTGCTCGGATCCCAAGTTGTCGTGGCTGGCAACTCCCATTCAACCCCTAGCCTGAGAACCTCTAGCCTGCTGTGGGTGTGGCCCTAAAAAGACAAACAAACAAACAAACAAAAAATTGTTTTTTTAATCTGAATTTGATCTACTCAGTTTACTAGAGCAGAATTGGTATTTCCCAAGTATCCCATCTACACTCTTGATCACAAAACTTTAAATTGATTCTGTTTTAAGCTTTTCCTTTTCCCCTATGAAACCACTGTTTCTGGAGCTCCTTTTAAGCCTTGGATTACTGTGCAGTGTGTTTCAACAAAGGACATCCCTCTTCATCATTTGTAACCTTAGAATTTTTAATTGCATGAAATTTCAGCAGGGGAGACTTTTGGACAGTTGTTCTGCAAATGCTCTTAAGTAACACTGTGTCGATAACTGTCTCAGGCATAATGGACCAGAGGCAGAAGCCTCTGCAACATGCTACGTTATTTTCTTTTGGGGAGGGCGGGTAGGTTATGGAAAGTACCTGAAGGCTGGGTACAGACTGAAGAGGGGGGTGTGATAGAACTTCATTCCCACTTTTCACTGATGAGGGAACTGGGGGCTGGAGAGTTTGAATGATGTATCTGAGGTCACGTGACAGAGTCACGTCCCTGACCAGTAGAGAATTGAAACACAGCAGCCTAGCTGCAGAGACCCTCATAGAAGGTGGTACTGATGAGGGTGTGGGAAAATGAGCCAAAAGCATTATCAAGGGATAGGAGGGGACCGTAAAACTGATACATCTCTCTGGAAGACAATTAATCAGTATATGACAATGAGAATGCTTTTTGACCCCAAACTTCGCTTTTCAGGATTTGTACCTATCAGATGATCAAGGATGCTGCTCAAAGGTGCGCATTACAGCATTGTTTAAAATATCAGAAATTTGGAAATAAATTGAAGGCTCAGTAATCGTCCTCCAATCAAACTGGTAAAGATTACGATGAACTAAATCTCAAAGAAAAATGCTTAACGGCATGGATGTCTTTTCATCATATTTTATTAAGAGAAGAGAAAAGTAACAGAATGATTGACTACAGCGTAGTCAATCCTGATTTTTTAAAATTATGTGACGCCTCTACTCAGCCTTTATTGGGAAATTACTGAAAAATCACAGTATTACTCAAAAGTCTTGGTTGTACATAACAGAAACTCAAAAGGGTTGCTGCAGCTCTCTGCTATTATCATCGTCATCTTTACCTTTCCTGAGGGATCCTAATGAGGCTTCTGGATGCTCGTCTAGTGTGAAGAACATGAGCCAGATGTAGAATATTCTCCTTCCTTCCTTTCGGTGACAAGTTGAAGTCACTCTGTGTTGGTCTGGTCCCTGCCATTTCTCACAGCCTCTGCCCAGGCCATTGACAAGTACTCAGCACTGGACACTGTGTGTGGCAAATATGGAGAAGAGAAAGGAAATCCATAACTTGGTCCTCAAGGAGTTTACTTTCTCTTTGGAAACACACGTCTGTGGTCACTGAATTTACCGGGATTTATAAAGGACAGAGAGTAGACATGATCTTGTTTGCACAATCACTGTTTGCAACAGGAATCCATTGTGTTCTCCCCATTCCTGACGGTCTTTGCAGTGGAGACATAAATACATAAATGAATAATCATGCAAGGGGATCTGAGACCAAAAGCCAGGATGGAGGGCTACAGGCCGGCAGGGCCACAGAAACAGAGGGCATCCCGAAGCGTGGAGGGGGGGGGTGGCAAAACACTTCCTAGAGGAAGAGAGATAGTTTGCTTGAAAAAGATGAGTGGTTTGTAGAGCAAGACTTCAGGGAGGATAGAATGGATCTCAAACAGATGACCGGGGATGATTCAAATGCAGGACGGTCTGACAGTCTGCAACCTTAGAACAAACACCTTAAGATTTAAACATATTTTGTTTCCACAATCTCTGTTTGCGACAGGAATCCATCGTGTTCTCCCCATTCCTGACTCCTGCGACGTGCTTTGGAAAGGATGAGGTCGATATTTTTCTATCATGAAGAGTTCCTACGAATCAATAAGAAAAGTATAGAAGAACTGAGATGATGGATGTTTCAGGGAAGTAATCAAGAGGATCGGTTAACAGAAATAAGCAAAGCTGGGTGAGTGGTGAAGAGGACTTGCCTAGATTCAACTGGTAGACCTCAAATTTAAACAAGTGGAAAGTAATTACCTTCTGGCATTGAAAACTACAAGTGCTAAGACCAACACAGTCAATGCTCAAAACAATATCCTTGAGAGTTTGCCATAGGAGTCGTTATCCCCAAAGTCACATTGATTCAGTTTATATTTCTCAATCTTGCTAAGTTAGCAAAACAAACCTAAAACCCGGGCATAAGAAGACCATGCTTTATGACTAAGAATAATGAGCTTGTTTAGATGTTTCTCAAAGTCATGTTCCTAGCAAATGCATTCATTAATAAAGATCCAGGCATTGTGAAGAAGAGTAATTATTTTCAGGCAATACATTAATTTCAGTAACCTCAGGCAACGTTGATTTCTATCACTTCTTGGATAAGAACACTAATTATATTTTTTGTTCGATTTGATTGATTGAACAGGAAAACAGAAACAAAAATAAAATATATTTTAGGGAGTTCCCATCCTGGCTCAGCAGTAATGAACCTGACTAATATCCATGAGGACATGGGTTCGATCCCTGGTCCTGCTCAGTGGGTCAAGGATCTGGCGTTGCTGTGGCTGTGGTGTAGGCCAGCAGCTGCAGCTCTGATTCGACCCCTAGCCTGGGAACTTCCATATGCTGCAGGTGCAGCCCTAAAAAGTGAAATCAATCAATCAGTCAATCAACTGTATTTTCATTACAAGAAGCACCTCTGCTTGTTCTTAATGAGGTTGCTATTATATGGTAAGAAGTGAAGCCCTGATCTTGCTCTGGTTGTATCTCAGGCTAGTCCCTTCACCAGTAGACACAGATGTACCCACCATTAGCCTACCCTCTCACACAAACTCATCCACACAGATACACCTGCCAGGTGTTCAAGGCCCATCACATGCTCTCATTACGTTGTAGAGGGCTTGTTTGCTACACAGAGTGCATGCGGCAGATGGCATGAACAGTCCCTGCCAGCCACCTCCTTTGCCTGAGCCCACCACTGAAATCGGGCTTAGCACGTGCTTTGTGTTGGCCAAAGAAGTGTGAGCAACAGGTACACATGTCGTGTTAGGAGAGAAGATTTACAAATCATTTTCGGCCTTGTCACAGTCTGTTTCCTTTTGCCTTGGGCCCAAGTAGTGACTGGTAGTTGGCCCTGGATTCTTATGCAGAGGACAAAGGTGGTGAGGGGCAGGGTGCCCAGCCAGTGCACAGCAGACAAGCATTATGAGCAACACGTAAAACTCCCATGAGGTCTGGGCAGCAGACCTAAGTCTATGCCAACTAGTAGGTTGGACAGGGAGAGAGAAAATTGGGGTACTGAGAGGTACTTCTGCTAAGTGTGCCTGGCTAAGAGTCTGGTTACTAGACCTCTAAGTCCCATCCAGTGCCTGGACACTTAAACCAAGCCTCTCACGGTAGCATTTTGTTGAGATGGTCCTTTTTCCTCTCCATTCCATCCCCATTAAATCCAGTGGTTCCCTCTCAGCCTCACCCACCTCTCTGCTCTCGTTACCTCCCTCTTCATATCATCTGCTTCAGTCGGGGAAATCATAGAAGTTCTGGGTTCGGGAGTTCCCGTCATGGCGCAGTGGTTAACGAATCCGACTAGGAACCATGAGGTTGCGGGTTCGGTCCCTGCCCTTGCTCAGTGGGTTAAGGATCCGGCGTTGCCGTGAGCTGTGGTGTAGGTTGCAGACGCGGCTCGGATCCTGCGTTGCTGTGGCTCTGGCGTAGGCCGGCGGCTGCAGCTCCGATTCGACCCATAGCCTGGGAACCTCCATATGCCGCGGGAGCGGCCCAAAGAAATAGCAAAAAGACAAAAAAAAAAAAAAAAGAAAGAAGTTCTGGGTTCGGCAGGAAGCTCTGCTCATAGTCTTGTTTTGACCAAGCATTTACTCTCCATTGGAGCCCTTTGTATTTGCCTCAGGGATCAGGATTTGGGAAGCTAAAGCCAGGAAATCAACATTTATTTTTTTTTCTCAGCTTCAGCCCTGTCACATCAAGCCCTAGAGGCAATGAGAACAGAGCCTTAACTAAGCTCTTTGAACAGAGGACAAATAAGCCATTGCTTACTATTTCACAATTCTTATGATGCCACAGATTTCTGAAACATCTTGTTTGGAATATCAGCTACGGCCCATTAAATAAAGTAACCTCAACTGTGACACACCTGTTACTGAGTCCAGGCTCTTTTTTTTTTTTTTTGTCTTTTCTAGGGCCGCACTCGTGGCATATGGAGGTTCCCAGGCTAGGGGTCTAATCAGAGCTGTAGCCGCCAGCCTACACCACAGCCACAGCAACGCCAGATCTGAGCCACTTCTGCAACCTATACCACAGCTCACAGCAATGCTGGATCCTCAACCCACTGAGCGAGACCAGGGATCAAACCCGAAACCTCATGGTTCCTAGTCAGATTCGTTAATCACTGAGCCACGACAGGAACTCCAAACCTAGCCATTTTAGAAGTATTTTGTTTTTATTTTCTCTCTGAAGTGGTTAGCCAAGATAGGACTTCATTTCCCTCTCTTTTGCAAGGCTTTGCAAGAAGGACCACTTACCATCAATTTTGCTTTTTTATTCAATGGATTTTGCACCTTCCCTTCAAGCTCAGTTTCGTCTAAAGTCAAAGTATTCAACATTTTCTAGAAGATGGGTTGTTAGCAGGCAGAAGTTAATGCCGCTGTGGTTCTATATTTTCTTCATGGGGTGATAGAAATTTCACCAGTTCTTTGAGGAACACTGAAAATTTGGCTTTACACTTGGGGCCCCTGTCACCCAATACTTTAAATAATCTTCCAAATGTCAGCTGTAATGCTATCTCTCCCTGCTGAGACAAAGGTGGGCCTAAAATGAGCTAGAAAACGACAGCTGGATCGATCAGGCGTTCTTCAAGGAAGATGCCAGAAAATCTTGATTAATACCATCGTTCCCTCTGGAATTAATTTTCAGTTCTCCTATCAGGTGTGTTGATAGAAAGCGGTCAGACAGTTCTAGTCATTGCTTCGGATTCCGGCGCTGTCCTTCATCAGGGCCTCTAATGAAGTCTGAGCTGTAGCCTGGGGTTGATGCCAGACTGGAATGCAGGGAGGCTGAAAGCTGACACCAGTTCAACCAAGCAAAGGGCCTTGGCTAAGGTTGTCTCCATGACAACCTGAGTGTTTTCCTGGTGATGCATTTACACAGCAGGGTTAAAGTTCTGTGAAAGCAACAGCTGTTGTAAAAACAGTATATTAAATATGTTTAGGACTGTAAAATGGGCATTCTTTATTGTGGCATTTCATTTGAGGAAATTCTGCAAATGCACAATGGATTTTAAAACAGAATTGCTAAGTGGCAGGATATTTCTTTGGTCAAATCTCTATTTTATTCTTGTTTCTGAGAGGGAGCAGGAGAACATTTCTGATGATCTTTTTTTCCCCTGTCATTTATTTCTTTTAAAATTATCTTCTCACATCAAAGTATTCAACCTACAACCTCGGATCCCTTCATACTGGCCAGTATGTTTGCAATAAGTCACCTGGCAAATAACTTTGGAGAAGGAAAGCAATCTATTAGCCCTGTAACTGAAATCATTTGTCATGCTTCTTATTGGGGTTTGTTCTTTTCTACTCACAAGCTTTCAGTTTTTCCTGCTGACTGATCATTCGGACAGGTATTCGAAAAACAAAACAAAGAATTTTCCAACAGTCCGAGAAAGACATTGATTTTTTTACAACAGAAACTTCTTTGTCTGCTTCTGGCAAATCATATGCCCCCAGGTTGATGAGACGGACGATACCCAGATTTGCAAGAGGGAAACCAAACATAATTCAGAATTCTGCCAGTTGGTGAGCAACTCTGTGGCATTATGAACAGAGTGAGCCCACCATCCAGTTGTCATGGACATCTGGAGTTCACTGCTAAAATCAGTAACATCTTGGCATACCAGGACTGGTTGGTCACTCCCACCTTCAAAAACATTGGGCAACATCTGTTAGTATGCCAGACTCTGTACTAAGGGAATGGGATCCAGAGTCAAATAGTCCTCACTCTGTTCCCATCTCCCCCGGTTATTTAGTGGAAAAATGTAGTGAATAAATTTTGGCTGTCTACCTGAGTATGTGCATATCTATAATAAGAGGTGATAAAAGGCGTGCCTTCCTTTCTGGGGTGTTGTGAGCCAAGGCATGAGGGCATGGCAGGACCCCTTTCTGCCCCAGGTTGCCATCTTGGTTGGGCTGAAGTGGGCATTTGCCGAGGGCCTCCTGTTTTCCTCCTCTCCTGGCACTGAGTGGCCAGCATTGGCCAGGCAAGCCCATTCAAGAGGTGCCCCTCCTGGAGCCTAGAGGTGGAAAACGCAGGAGTCCATCCACCTTGGCCCCATCACGTCAGATCCAGAATAACCAATTACATGGCATTTTACCCTTGCTTCTTTCCATTCGGAGACTGAGCTGAGAAAAAAAAAAATTTGTTTACATCTGTGGACTTTCTAAGCCTCAGAGAACATTGGCTGTGAATATTTTTCTAAATCAAATAACCAAGATGTACTGGTTGCCTGGCTACTCTGTCTAATGTAGGTGGCCCTGGAAAAGCCAAGGACACATTCTCCCTTTCCTTGAAAATAAACACCGTAAGTCCACTCCCTCTATTTATGAAGAGGGAAAGGAGACACCTAGCAAAGCTTCTAGGAACACATCTCAGAAATAAAAGCAGCAGTCAAAGGAACACACATCTTCCATTGTACTCTGCCCACCAAGATTTCAAGATGAAAATCTTCCAGTCTGGCTGAATTGCCCAGCAGCATGTTCCAATAATGAGCATGGAATCCCCCTGTCAACCACACAGAGTAGAAACCCCATGCTTGAGTCTTCAATGCATGCATGCATGCATTCATTCATTCCCCCAGTATTTGTTGAATGCCTTTTACATCTCAGGCACTGATCTAGGTTCTGCAAAAAGACCAGTGGTGGGGGTTGGGGTTGGGCAAGATTCTTGCCCTCATGCAGCTTAGTGATGGAGAGGACACTGAAACTCCACCAACACACATACCCCAAAATATTTCTTCATGAATAAATTCTTTAGAACAGGATTATTATAAGGTCTTCATTTCAAGGTTTATAGATCAAACTTTCCTCTCAAATTCTAAATCACAGTATCTTGATTAATACTCTAGATAGGTGTTTATTTTCCATGTGCATAATATGAAAGGAAATTAGCATGTAGGTTTTAAGAACTGGTCTATTAAAATTGTCCAGAATTAGCATGCCTGTGAGCACACCATCAAGGGCCTTACAGATGAAGTTAAAACTCACCTGTATTCTTAGCTGAATGAGCTAATCTCATAGCAAATTGATGAGCTTAGCAACTGAAGTGCCTTACAGAATTTTAGAACAGAGATTTTATAGGTAAATTGGACCTACTGTGATCTCCTCACCTTTCTTTTTTTTTCTTTTTTTTCTTTTTAGGGCCACACCCTGGGCAAATGGAAGTTCCCAGACCAGGGATCGAATTGGAGTTGCACCTGCCAGCCACAGCCACAGCCACAGCCATGCAGGATCCAAGCCACACCTTTGCAACCTACACCCCAGCTCAAGGCTTAACTCACTGACCGAGGCCTGGGATTGAACCCTCATGGATAATAGTCAGGTTCGTTACCACTGTGCCAGAACGGGAACACCCCCTCACTTAATCTTGAAGGTGGTTGAGATGGACTGCTTTTTAGAACTTTAGAAAGTTCTGCCCACTAGTCTGTGGCTAGACAGAGTACATATTATCTGAGAGCCACAGAACTGGAAGGTTTTGAAGACCTGAATTTCTTAATGGACATAGTAGCCCCAGTGAAAAAATATACTTCCCTTTTCATTCCTCTGAATCCCATGCCCTATGGTTGTGCTAAGCATAGACTTCTCACAGTAGCTTTTTTTTTTTTAATTTAAATCTTCTTTCTTTATTTTTTAAATTAAAGTGTGGTTGATTTACAATGTTGTTCCAACTTCTGCTGTACATCAAAGGGACTCAGTCATACATATATATATATTCTTTTTTAAAATATTATTTTCCATCATAGTCTATCCCAGGAGATTGGATATAGTTCCCTGGGCTATACAGTTGGATCTTATTGTCTATCCATTCTAAGCACAATAGTTTGCATCTATTAACCCCAATCTCCCAGTCCATTCCCCTCCCTTCCCCTCAAGCTTCCATGTCTTTGGATCAATTCAAATAATTTTTGCATATATTTTGATAACTTTCCAAAAGGCTGAGCAGAAACTGGAGCCCATGGAAAGCATTAATATACATGATACACTAATGGATGTAGGATAAGTGACTACATTTAATACCACATCTTCTGAACAAAGTCTACTTCAATGCTTTGTAAAGTCATGGCAAGCACTTTCTTCTGGGCTACACATGTGAACAAAGGTAGGATATGCTTTCAAGAAGCACTAGATTCCACAAAATACTCTCAAGATTTTTTTTTTTTTTGTAAGAATCTGCCTTTTGTAGCACGGGTAGGTGATAAGATTTTCCTTTCTTTGAAACAGAATTCCATTGTCAAGAGAATTTCATAGACAAAAAAAGAAAGGTTAAACGTGTGTTCTTTATGAAATTGAAGAAGCAGTCCTGAGAAGAGTTGCATCTGCTATATTCCTAGGAAGAGTAGAACATAAAATTTGACTCTTGAAAAATAAAATGTTTTAAGAGGTCAGCTTTGATGTTGGACCTAATAGTCATCTGCCAAAATACCTTCTCCCGGACCATCTCCTTCTAAACACATGCCACCATTTTTAAGCATCTGAAAAGCAAAGATTATTTCCACGTACAGCTAAAGTCACTAGAGGTCTAGAGCAAGCAGAAAGGGCTTTGGTCTGTGGCTTTTTCAAAGAGGTTTGGTTTGGATTTATAAGCCACCCTTAGAAGGTAGGAACAAATATTTTTAAAAACCAGTTTCTGGATTTGGGAAGGTAAGGATGGAACATGTAGCCTTGGATTGAAAACCCCAGAGCCTGAAACTACCCTGCTGGATCATTTCGACAGGGAAAAGTGCCTCCAGAGGTGGCTTCTAGAATTGCAGCCCTTGGGAACACCTAAATTGCCACCACCACAGAATAGATGGAACTTCTGGCACTGGCTTTCTCTTGAGTTCCTTGGATATGATTTTTTAGGAAAACGACTTGACTTATCTAAGGGTCTCTTTTCTTATTTGGAGTTGAGCTCTGTTCCCTTTCAGCTTTTCTCTGCTACACAGGCAGGATGGGGTGCTCCCACTCCAGGGCTATGCCCTACCTCTAGCACCATCCTTACTGTCTGCCGTTGACACACAGAGCGGTGAATCCTTTTAAAAGGTTAAAACAGCAGCAGATGGGAGTGCTATCTGATACCTTTCTGATGATAGATTTATACCTTTCTTAATGGGGGATTCCATCGATCCTTTAAAAGTGAGCCTAGGAAAGAAAGCCTGACAAGCACATGGGCTGTTTTCTCAAAACCCGATTTTTCCTCAACTATAAACCTTTTCTAGATAGATCAGTTTCACCTACTGTAGCAGCTTGTTGATTTGAAACATACACAATGGGCCCGTTAATGTCTAATTTGCTCAAGAATTTGGGGATGTAAATTTTCGTAAGTTTCCAGGAAGCTACCTTGTAGTATAGCCAGTTTCCCAGAATCTAAAACAAATTAGATTAATCATGCTAGAAACGAAATAAAAGTGCCTTGTTGGGGCCTGTTTGGGCAAGTCCTAACACTCTCTCCCGCTGGCCAAGAGGAAAAGAGCATCTGGGAGGGCTTACCTGCCACCCACCCTGACAGAGAACAGGGATGGGAATCTCTGAGCCTCAGTGTGGTTTCATTTCAGATGGCTCTTCTACTGGATGCCAGAATCGCGTTCTCCTAAGGGAGAAAACCCACAACAGGCACAACTTTCTGAGGTTTTTATTTGCACTAAGTGTGATTTTTTAAACATTTGAGCTCAGCACTCCCCAGGATTTGTTTTCTTTAATGATCCTCCAGCAGAGTGATTTTGCTCCTCCTCCTGATTGGCAGGGCACCTTTTCCCACCCATCCTCCAATTTGGTAAGTCTGGGAATAAGGGCATCTCTGGCCTGAGGGAGATATTTACAAGACTTGGAGAATCCATGGGCCTGACAGCACCTGACACTTGATTTGTTATTGCTGTTGATTTCTTCCTTAGATCCACATCAACTCCCACGTGTCAAGAGAGGCGCTGGAGGGACCAACCCAGCCCTGGCCATGTGTTCCTAATCCGAGGCTCCCAGCCTGCACGGAACCCAGCCTGCTGTCGCATGAGACTGCGTTGATTCCCAGGCGCTGTCACTTGATCTCTCCCCTACTCTCGCTAGCTTTAAGGAACCGAAAATATTTACTTTGTGTTGGCTTGACAAAACCCAGTAAAGAGCAACCTTTGCAGGGCCCAGAACACATGCCAGAGGGGCAGAGGGAGGAAGGTCCGAAGAGACGCAGTTATGCTTACAAGAGGGGTTTTCGGAGCAGGGATACGAAACCCAGAGGCAGTCAAGTCTCAGTTTTCTATTGCCTCTGAAGTCAGCATTTACTGGCTTGGGCTTTGGAACTGAATAAAACTATGATCTGCACCTCCCCCCTCCCCATTTTCATTTCTAAGTCTTTTTCTGGGAAATGGAGCTGGAAAAGTTTTTCAAATCATCTTCTCTGTTTCTATTGGGCAATCGCTCACTTACCCAACGCGTTGATGGAGATTTCGTGAAGAACAAGAGGACTCTCTAATCTCAAGGGGGAAAACAATCAGCAGAATAATTTCAGATTGAGACACCAGATATGAAAGAAACAAACCAGAGGATTTGATTGTGAATAATTGTGAAGCTGTGTTAGATAGGGCATTCAGGCTTCTGAGATGCTCGTATTTGGCTCAAGACCTAAAGCAGTCATCCCAAAACTAGCAGACTAGATTTTCAGGCAGAAGGAACAGTAAATGTAATGACCCTATTGGGGTAAGGAAGCACTTCATAGACTAAAAGATTAGAAAAGATATGGGAGGGCAGGGACCAAGGGAATGAAGAGGAAGGGGTACAGGATCACTATCAGTATCAGTATCACTACAGCACTAGCACATTTTTTCAAGTGATTGGTCCTTACTGCCATCACATCAATGTTCTATCCTGTACATGACCCTGCACCTGCTTAATCACACAGAACATAAACATGCATGATGTACGCAGAATGTCTTGACATTAAGGGGAAGCCAAATGAAGTGCTGCCAACATCCTCCAAAGACACAATGAAATGGTGCAGCTCAGGAGGCTTGGTAGCACCAGGTCTCATGGCCAAAGAAGAGCCTGACCCACGTTCTAGGTTATTGCATCCTATATTTCTTTGGAATCCCAGTCTTGTTTTTATCTTTCTAGGGCTGCGTCTGTGCATATGGAAGTTCCCAGGCTAGGGGTTGAATAGGAGCTGTAGCTGCTGGCCTACACCACAGCTCATGGCAGTGCCAGATCCATAACCCACTGAGAAAGATCAGGGATCGAACCTGAGTCCTCAAAGATACTAGTTGGGCTCGTTACCACTGAACCACAATGGGAATTCCCTGGAATCCCAGTCTTAATGAAACTCCAAGTCATGGGGATACTTCAGCTTTCCAGGTGAGCCCAGAGTCGATGTAAGTTGAGTTGACTGTTGGCAGCAGTGAAGATGGCAAGTGTAGGGTTGGAGTCTGCTGGTCCTGGATGAGAGTTCTGCCTCTGCCCTCTTTATAACCATATGCAAATCAAAATTATAATTTAATATTATAATTATATAAAATTAAATATTTGGCATAATCGCCCAAATAGTGAAATAGTGACTTCCGGTCTGAGAACTTGTCATTTGAGTCCATTAATTTCAAATAGCAGAATGCTAAGTAGGAAAAACGAGCAAACATTCTCTGGGAGTAAAGAGAACTGCATCTGTCTTTCAAGGGTGAAGTTGGCAGGGTAAACAGGGCAGGGTTGAGGGGGGGCATGGTCAAATACAGCTGACTCGGGGAACCATAACAGGCACCTCGCCCCTCTTGTGAATTTTGTTGCAAGGCTCCCACCTGTCTCCAGCATCAATGTGCTGACACAGTCATACCTGCTGTGATTTCATCCTGGAGGCACCTTAAACATTCCTTTTGGTCCCTCGTATCATCCATGGCAAGGGAACCATGCAGACAAATGCTGAATGATTTTGATGCCAGTGGGTTCTGTAAACCTTTTCTTAGGTAAAATGAGTCACACGCTCTGAAGGATCACTGGTTTCTTCACACTCTAACATTAAACACTCATCTGATTCTGTAAGAGTAGTCTTTCACATACAGCTTGCTGTTCCATGTGAGGAAATCAATCGCCCAGAGAAGCTTGTTAATTTCTTCTGCGTTTCTTGAGTCAGCCACCAGAAAATGGTTTTTCTTTCGACTAAGACATCCGTGGATCTTCATGGCTTAGAGGCTTTATGACAACAGCCAGACCATTATGCTTTTTTCCCCCCATTAAAGTAGAATTATTCATTAAGTATTAGAGAATGAATTATTTAGGGGCTAAAGAAGTAACAATAACAATTTTTGTCTTTATAACAAAAATTATCAAGATACAATGAAGAACAATGTCTATATGTGTATTTCTGTGTCAGTGTATGTGGTTACTAACCGAAATTTTTTTGTCACTTCCTCAGTGACAAAAAAGGGGGGGGGGGGACATACTCCTTGGCTTGATTTTAAACATTGCCTTAATGCCTTAGTGCTTTTTGTTTTTTTTTCACTATAAAATGTGAATTTTGTGTCTAGTTCTACCAAAAATATTGCTTGGATTTTCAATAGAATTACAGTAAATTCGTAGATGAGTTGGAGGGAGGATTTACATCTTTTCTTCATTTTTTAAAGTTTTAAAGTAGAGTTGATTTACAAGGTTGTGATCATTTTTGCTGTACATCAAAGTGATTCAGTCATACATGGACACACATCCATTCTCTTTCCGATTCTTTTTCCATATAGATTGTCACAGAGTACTGGATAGAGTTCCCTGGGCTATTACGATTAATATCTTTAGAAATGTTAGTTTCTTCTCCAAGAACCTGATACTTCTTTGCATTAATTTAGGTACTTAGTCGCATTTACAAGTTTCTTTATATTTCTCAATAAAGTTATTGCTGAGTACTTTGTATGTCTGTGCTACTTTGTAAATGAGGCTATCATCATTGTATCTGCCATCTGTTATCTCTACATAGGAATTACTGTTAATTAATGTTGTATATTAACTTGGTGGTTGCCCACCTTACTGAATACACACACACACACACACACACACACACATCTCAGACAGCTACTCAGATATACCTATGTATTTTTGTATGTATCTATTCTAATATATAAGCATGGACTGGAAGAATTACACTCCAGAGTCAGGGCAGTGATTGTCTACAGCAGGGAGAGGGGGAATGAAAGGAACTGAAACAGAAAGGAAAGAGAGAGAGAGTGAGAAAGAGAGAGAGAGAGAGAGGTAGAGGTGACTTCAGCTGTAATTGCATTTATTTCATTAAAAATAAACTCAAATGACTATATATTAGCATGTATTAATTGTGGATTTTAGGTACACAAGGGTTTGGTTATTATACCCTGAAACCCTCTGATTTTCTTAAAACTTAAAAAAAAAAAAAAGGTTTCCTTTGCTTGTGCTAATTAGTAGGCTGCCTTCTACATTATCCCCTGGCCCCCGTCAGTCCCTTACAGGTCACCTGTCTGTCTGTGCACACCTGAGCATTCACTCTCCTCACTTAAACACTTTGCCCAGTTAACCCACCTACTTAGCCTCCATAGCTGTCAGGATATGTCCTCTTCACTCACATTTTAATCATCTGCCCCCTACGTTTCCATTAGATCCGAAGCTCAGGAGGGCAGAGTCCCAGCCAGCCTCCTTCCTTGCCCTATTATGAGCTGGGTCAGCGCCTGGCACACAGTAGGGGCTTACCTGTCAAATGAATGAATGCTGCCTCCAAAAGCAAAGAGCACCTTGTCCGTCCAGCTCTTGTGTCAGCTCTTGGATACAGCTACCTACAACTTCCTTTCAGGGTCAAAATGGAAAAGTTTCCTGTTTTAGGAAAGGAACACAAATGCGATTATACACTCTTCTTGAATTTTTGTATGACCGCCTTTTTCCTATTTAAGAAAATGGTCTCCGGTAAAATCATGATAGGACCCTGCTCTGACAGACTTGGCTTCTTTCCCCTGCCTGGGTCTTCTCATGCTTGCTCTGCCCAGCAAGGCCCAGGAGATAGTCACTCAAGGGCTCTGGTCCTTTCTTTTTTCAAAAATTGAAGTATAGTTGACTACAATGTTGGGTACCTTTCAGGTATACAGCAAAGTGACTCAGTTATATATGGGTATATTTTTTTCAGTAACATTTCTCCCTTATATGTTACTACAAGACACTGAATGTAGCTCCCTGAGCTATGCAGTAAGTTGTAGTTGCTTATCTATTTTATACACAATAGTATATATATGCTAATCCCATATTTTTAATTTATCCCTTCCCCCACTCCCTTTCTCCTTTGGTAACCTTAAGTTTATTTTCTATGTCAATGAGTCTTTCTATTTTGTAAATAGATTAATTTGTAATATTTTTTGATTCCACATATAAGTGATAGAATATAATGTTTGTCTTTCTCTCTCTGACTAACTTCACTTAGTATGATAATCTCTAGGTCCATGCATGTTGCTGCAAATGGCATTGTTTCATTCTTTTTTATGGCTTAGTAATATTCCATCGTATTCTTTATGTTCTTTGTCCATTCATCTTTTGATGGACCTTTAGGTTGCTTCCATGAAGGACTCTATTTCTTAAAAGTTGCAAGTACACTTGCTTTTCTCTGAACAATTAAAAATGTATTAAAATAAAATAAACGGATGGGATGAATGAAATGGGGGAGAGGGTCAAAAGGTACCAGATGTAAAATAAATAAATCCTGGGGATGAAATATACATCGTGGTGACCATAGTTCATAATACTGTATTGTGTACTTAAAAGTTGCAGAGAGAAGAGGTTTTAAATTCTCTCAAGAAAAAAAAAAGTGTGTGATAATCTACCTAAACTAGTCTTGTGGTGATCATTTCTCAATACATGCAGATATTGGATCATTATCTTGTACACCTGAAACTAATATCATGTTACATGTGGATTACACCCCAATTTAAAAAATAAAATAAAATAGAAAAAAATTTCAAAAACCCTTTATACTATGATTTTTATCACACAAAAATAAAAACCGTATTTGCTAAAATTGATTATTTATTAATCTGTCCTTATATTATTTTTGTTATTCCTTATAAACCTTAGGTAGACACTCCCCAGTTGTTCAACATGTGTTGTGTTTTTAAAATCTTATGTAAAATGAGCCATCCATAGAAAACATTGAACCATTTCTTAGGGATAATGTTCTTTAAAATACGAGCAGTGTCGCTATAACCATGATGCCATCCTAATATTTACCCTAATAGTTATCTGTCTCAAAAATGTACACCGACCAGTACTAGATCTTCACCAACGCCAATGTTAAGGTGCTTTGCATGCGGTGTGTAATTTTTCTGGCATGTCCCTGTGTTTTAAATACCAAATAGTGAAATTGCAAGCAGGAAGAATACAGCATGCGTTCTTAAACATTTTCAGGTGTACAACTGTCTCATTTCCAGGACCATTGTGGTGTGTGTTGCTGAAAGATTTTGTCTCAAATTCTCCTCTGGCAGAAAGAAGAATAGAGCAGAGTCCACTTGCAACCTGGCCCTGAGCTGCTGAGAATGAGGAAGAGGCCAGAGCAGAAGGGCCATTTGTCTTTGTTATTAGGAAATAAATCAACCTTTGTTTTCCTGGCCAAACTCAAGGAATGTCATTATTACCAAATAAATTGTGTCCTTACAAATCAATCAAGCCACCTTTCATTTAAATGTGAATCACTTTAATTGTCTGGGCTTCAAACTTGATTCCATCCCATGGAAACAAATGATTAGATATATAGATCCTTCAAACTCTACACTGGGTACAAATCTCCAAAAGCTAGTTTTTTGGTTTTGGGTTTTTTTTCTGGTTTTTGTTTTTGTTTTTTGTTTTTTTTAGATTAGTCAACAAACTAACTCATCCATTCAACAGCCTCTCTTAATGAAGGGATTATCACAAAGCTTTCCTTGTGCATATAAAATCAATTTGGTAAAATGTTGAAGGCTACCTTTCTCAGAATATGGCAAGAATTACATTCTTGGAGAAACCACAAATGAGGTATTTCTGTCTGATCAACATTTGCATATTTTAAGATCTAGCCTTCAACACTAAACAGAAAACAGAGGTGTAAGCCTTCCTGCCTATTTGGAGGAAATTTCTGCGGGGCTTAAAGACTGGGTGGGTTGATACTTGCTTTTAACCAACTTCGATCTACCTTTTGCTGAACAGGGAGCTTATAGCTAAAACAACCCTAGGTTTTAAGTTCTGTTGTGGGAATTTTTCCTATAACGTATAATTTCCTTAGTATAGTTAGAAGCAACTTAAGCAGGATTTCTGAATTAATGATGCTACACAGCCAAAAACTTATCCCACATCCCTTCCTGTTTTCTCCCTGGGTTCTCACACTGTCCCTTCTCTGTGACCTCTCTCCCACCTCTGACCTCCTCCCAGTTTTCACCCTCGCTTTAACAATTGATTTATGATGGGCCCACGGAAGGGTCAAGCCCACTTTTATGGTTTGCTTAAAATATTTCTTTTAGAGTGAGCATCAGAAGTGGTCTTCAATCCTTGCTAAGCAGTTTCCCCCAGACCTCAAAAGAGTTCCCTTTACTGCCCATCACTGCACCTTATTTATATCTTTTGTACTTGTGAAGAGAAACTCATTAAATAAGGCAATTTTGAAACTTACCAAAATGAATAACTTATAAAAGATGGGGGATTAGCTCCCCTCCCCCACCCACCCGCCCATGAGACTGTCTGTGAATACACATATAACTCAGGGTGTAAGAAGGAGAGAAGAAAAAGCCACTAAGAATAATTATAAGCCTGGGATTATTTCTTTGATGGGATCTATTTTTCTCTGCATTTGACAGTTTGATCTGCGCTGGTACTGAAGCCCGCAGGGCCATTGGGTATACCCTACATTCATTGCCTCAACAGTAAATTTCACCCTTTTGTTTAATCTGACTTCCTGTTGTTTCAATATACTAAACAATTGCTTAATTTAGGAAGGCCTTTTTTAAAACTCTGGCTAACAGAACAGCCAACACCATTTCTTTTCTTTTTAAAATATCTTGATGATGCTGAAAATAGAATGAAATTTGCACACTATTTTTAAACACATATGCAATCCGAAAGATGAAATAGTGCCTTAAAAAGGAGGGTCGAAGCCAAGATTTCTAGCCTAAGAGTAACTGCAAGCTTGATACTCTCATTTGGATCCTAACATTGAACTTTAGATTGCTGTGAAATATTTGCCATCCTAATGATCTTATGTTAAGTAGGACCATATGATACGTCTGTAGATGGCTTTCCTGAAACTTATTGATCCCCCCTCCCCCCACTCCGGTCATTAAAAATGTGATTTATTAGCCTGACGTTTTTAATAGGACAAAGCTCAGAGGTTTATTACGATGGATTTCTAGCTTCCATGTGGCCTTCGGCTGCTACCAGGGCCCACAAGCCATCAAGACAGATACATGGTTTTCTAACGAGAAGCCAGCTTTTTTTTATAACGTCATTTATCTTAACTAAATGGCAACCCCAACATATCTAAAGTGTTTTATACCTGTTACATACCAATGACAGTTTTTCTCATTGCACTCTTCTCTTTTGTGTAAAGTGAAGGGTTTCCCCCCTCCCTCACCCACCCCCAATTAAAAGCCATCATTTCCTTAGTTTGAAGCTTGCCCGGACTCCAGAAGCTTGCAAGCTTAAACCGAAGGGTCTGCTGCCAAGAGTCTGTGTGACCTCAGACAAAGCGGAGGTCTCTGACTCATTGCCTTCCTCAGCCCTGGAAGGGGACACCGCCATGAAACAGAAGTCTCTTGCGTGAAATCGCAGCTCCAGCCACCTGAGTGTGACTGATGCAGTCTATGAACAGAGTCCAAATGAAGAACTGTGGTCCACATCCCCACTTCCTGGTCTTTGTAGTCATGGATTTTTTTCTTTTTAAGGCTGCACGTGTGGCATATGGAACTTCCCAGGCTAGGGATCAAAATCAGAGCTGCAGCCGCCAGCCTACACCACAGCCACAGAACCACCAGATGCAAGCTGTGTCTACAACCTACACCACAGCTCATGGCAACGCGGGATCCTTCACCCACTGAGCAAGGCCAGGGATGGAACCCGCATCCTCCTCCAAGATACTAGAAGGGTTCGTAACCTGCTGAGCCACAGCAGGGACTCCCATTCATGGATCTTTATGAATGGGGACAAATATGTGGCCCACCATTGAGTTTACATTCATACCTCTAGATTCTGGCTGGTGCCCGGGAAAGATCTGGAGAGAAGAGGGTGAGAGGCATTCAGCAGCTAGGGGGATTCAAATGAAAGTGTGGTGTGGGAGTTCCCGTTGTGGCTCAGTGGCTAACGAATCTGACTAGGAACCATGAGGTTGAGGGTTCGATCCCTGCCCTTGCTCAGTGAGTTAAGGATCCAGTGTTGCTGTGAGCTGTGGTGTAGGTTGCTGACGAGGCTCAGATCTCGCATTGCTGTGGCTCTGGTGTAGGCCGATGGCTATAGCTCCAATTCTACCCCTAGCCTGGGAACCTCCATATGCTGCGGGAGCGGCCCAAGAAATGGCAAAAAGACAAAAAAAAAAAAAAAGTTTGGTGTGGGGCTCAACCCGCTGCAGATTTGAACATTTCAGTCCCACTCAAGCTACGTAGCTCCTTTTCCTTTAGTGTCTTTCTGAATGCATGTTTAATTGGCCTATATTTTATTCATAGGTGCTGAATAAGAGAAAAAGGAGGTGGAGGAGGAAGAAGAGAAGGAATAAAGTTTTTTGAGAGAAAGAGTTATGGTTCTTTTGATGTTAGCCTATTTCATTAGCCACCACACCATGCATAGGGCGCAAACCCAGAATATCAGCTTCACCTCTTGTAGCAGTTGTTTGAATCAGAATCCTTTTGTTTGCATTCACTTTGATTGCAGGCCCAGGTACACAGCTGAGGAGACCATAGGAAAGGAGGGGACTCTGGCCCAGGCTTAAAATCAGGAGCTTTTCTGGGAGCAGGATACAGTTGCATTTGAGATGGCTGTATTGCATGTTCTAGAATACCAGGATTTTGCTGATTTTTTTTTTTTTTTCTGTTTTGGCCACTTCAAGGGATATGGAGTCCCCCGGCCAGGGTTCAGATCTGAGCTGCAGTGGCGACCTATGCCACAACACCGGATTCTTAACCCACTATGCCCACCAGAGATCAAACCTGTGTCCTGGCCCTGCAGAGACACTGTCAATCCCTTTGGGACACACTAGGAACTCATGAATTTTTTTTTAAACAAATGTTGCTTTTTTTTTTTTTTGTCTTTTTAGAGCCGCACCCAGGGCATATGGAAGTTCCCAGGCTGGGTGTCTAATGGGAGCTATAGCTGTCAGCCCATGCCACAGCCACAGCCACACAGGATCTGAGCTGCGTCTGCAACCTACACCCAGCTCATGGCAACACCGGATACTTAAGCCACTGAGAGAGGCCAGGGCTCAAACCTGCATCCTCACGAATACTAGTTTCCGCTGAGCCATGACAAGAACTCCCAACAAATGCTGTTGAAGCAAAAAATGTGTTACAGGACTCATTATATGATGAATTATCCAGTGCCTCCCATGCATCTCACCTCTCTCTCCACTTTCCATGTTTACTTCCTCCTGGGGAGTTAATGTAGAAGCACGTGCTGACCAATCTACATCCCTTCTGCAGCTGTGGGCCCCTCCTATGAGGTCATCCAGGAGCAGAGTGAGAGACCAAGGGCCCCCTGTTTGTGTTTCAGGAGCCATCCTGATCAACAAGTGTTGTCCCCCATACGGATCAGCAGCCCCTCTTTCCCAGTCAAAGGTGTCCTGGTTCAGACCAGCCATGTGGTCCTCTGAGCAAGTGGCACTTCACAGAGTTGGGAAGGCAATGGAACTCGGCTTTGGGTTCACATTGTCCCATTTAGCATGAAGCACAGCAGCGAGGAGGACCCATCCTGTGTCCCATTTCAGGGTCACACAGACTTGAGTTTGATTTTGGTCTCCATCAAATTCTTTAAATTTATTTTATCGAAGTATAATTCATTTACGATGTCATGTCGATTTCTATACAGCAACGGGACTCAGTTTTATGTCTGCATACATTTAACTTTCATATGCTTTTTCATATTCTTTTCTTTGGTCAGCACGTGCTTCTCCATTTACTCCCCAGGAGGAAGTAAACATGGAAAGTGGAGAGAGAGGTGAGATGCATGGGAGGCACTGGATAATTCATCATATATTGAGTCCTATAACATTCATATGGTTTATCACAGGGTATTGAATATTGTTCCCTGTGCTATACAATAGGACATCATTGCTTATCCATTCTAAATGGAATAGCTTGCACCTGCTAACCCCAAACTCCTAGGCCATTCCACTCCCTCCCTCTTGGCAACCACAAGTCTGTTCTCCATGTCTGTGAGTCTGTTTCTGTTTTGTCGATAGGTTCATTTGTGTCATATTTTATTTCCCACATAGAAGCAATATCACATGACATTTGTCTTTGGCTGGCTGACTTCACTTAGTATGATAATCTCTAGGTCCATTCATGTTGCTGTGAATGGAACTACTTTCAAATGTCTTTAGATATATGACCTTGAAGAAGTCACCTAATCTCTCTGAGCCTCAAACTGCTCATTTATGAAATGGTACAAATGATAACTGTTTATAACAGACCATGAAATATAATGTATCTAATACTAGTGCCTGTAAGTCAGGAACAAGTTAATATTTCCTTTCCCTAATTCTTGCCTCCCCACTCCAGCAGCAAAATCTTTTCGAAATGATGCCTTTCCGGCCATACGTCAGTTCTCAGAGAAGCGATAAATCTGTGGTGTAACGAAGGTCAGAGTCTAGACTACTATTTCCAGTTCTGTCACCCACTTGATCCCTGCAAGCTGTTTGCAGGCTGGATGAGCTGCTTAATAAGTGTATCGCAAGGATCATGATAGCCACTAACAAAGAACGTTGAAAGATTATTTTCTTTCCTTTTTAACAAAACAATATTTATTGTCCACTTTTTATTAAATTCTATCAGTTGTGGCAGGAAGCACACTCCATGAATGAGAAAGAGAAGAGACCCATGACCCATAACTGAAAGGGATTTGGTATCAATTGGAAAAGTTGCAAGTGGACCCAAATGCTGCCGGCTTTCTCACTCTGAGTGCCACTGTCATTCTTGGTCAGATCATTCTCTGGGCATTGCAGGGTGTTTGGCAGCATCCCTGGCCTCTTCCCACTAGATGCCAATAGCATCCTCCCCAGTCCAGTTGTGATGATCAAAAAATGTCCCCGATGGGGCTAATGGCATAATTTGCAGGACCAATGCAAAATGAAAACATGGTTCAAAAAGCAGGGGAAAAGTGACATTAAAGGTACTCAAATATATAGGGTTTCCCTTCTTCCAAAGTCTCTATCTCTGGTTTTGCCATGGTGTTTGTTTGTTTGTTTGTTTATTTATTTTTGGCCACATGGAGTTGCAGGGCCAGGGATCAGATCCGAGCCGCAGCCTCAAACTAAGCCCACTGTGCTGGGCTGGGGATCGAACCTGCATTCCAGAGCTCCCAAGAGGCTGCTGAGCCCATTCTGCCACAGTGGGAGGTGCGTGTTTTTATTTTTGTTTGTTTACTTTTTAGCCATGGCATGCAGCAGCTTGATGTGGGAGCTCAGTTCCCAGACCAGGGACTGAACCCCAGACACAGCAGGGAAAGCACCATGTCCTAACCCCTAGACCACCAGGGATCTGCCATGGTGTTTTTTAGAAATTGGCTCTATACGGTCATTCAAACAAAAAAAAAGATGAAGCCTTTAAATTATTAGCATGAACTTCACTGTTGATCATTACCTTGCAGAATACTTACAAGATAAGAGCACTTACATGCAGAATGGCCGAAATCTACCCAGCTCCTATTTCATTTTTCCAACACAGTGAATACACTGCACAAAATACATGCACATTCCACCTGAGCAAGGCCAGGGGTTGAACCTGCATCCTCATGGTTCCTAGTTGGATCCATAACCTGCTGAGCCACAACGGGAACTCCCCCAAAGACTATTTTTAATGTTGCCCTAATGAAAGAAAATTTTTATCGTTTGTCAAGTGCCAATTTAAGTAGACGTCATGACATAACTTGACTAATTGTAGTTATTATGTGTGTATATGTATTTTACTCATGGATGAAAAATTCTGAGTAATTCTGTACTTTCCCAGGTGATATACTGCACTGTCAAAATACAAGTTTCTAAAAGTCATTTTTCATAATATGGAGTAGGTGAAGCTGCACAGCCCCATTCTCTTTTTACAGAACTCTAACTGAAAGAAAAAGAATTAACATGAACACAAGAACCTCCACTGTGTTGAAGGCTTGGCACAGATATTGAGCGTAAATATTAAGCTGAAATATGAATATGGGAAAATAATCAGATAACAAAGTTCAGCATCTTTTCAATCTCTCTAAGGTTTTTCTGATAAACATAAACAGTGAGAGTTACCAAGGGGGAGACCTGGGGGGGAGGGGTAAATTAGGAGTTTGGGATTAACATATATACACATATATGTATAAAATAGATAACTGACAATACATATTACAGATAGCGCATTTATACTATAGAATTTATGCTATAAATAAAATAGGTACTATATAGCATGGGGAACTCTACCCAATATTCTGTAATAACCTATATGGGAAAAGAATCTGAAGAAGAATGGATATATGTATACATACAACTGAATCACTTTACACCTGAAACTAACACATCATTGTAGTTGTGTTATAGCATAATCAACTATATTGCAACTAAAAAAATAAATAAACAGTGGTAGATGAAAAGAAAACTAAAGAGGATTCAAAATACTCTGGTTTAAGTCCTAGCTCCTTCCATTTACCTTCCGCACTTCCGTTCCCTAATCTCTAACAATGGTAATAAGACTTATTTTGCAACTTCAAGCATTGTATTGCAAGTATTAAATAAAATAATATGTGTAGGAGCTTTGTTAACTACAGAAAGTATATGACTATTTAGTACTCTGTTACTAATTACATCAGAAGGATCTGAACCATCTAATTGTAATTGATTTTTTTCTAGACTGTCTCTGAAACAACATTATTATTAGTCAGGTTAGGTAGTGTTAGTTGCTATAACAAATAACACTCAAATCTCAGTGGCTTAATACAAAGAGCTTTATTTTCTCACTTATGTTCCAGTTTGATGCAGGTAAGATGGCTCTTGGTTGTGACTCTCCTCCAAGGTGTGACTCAGGGACCCAGGGTTCTTCTATCTTATGATTACTCCATCCTCAACACACAGCTTCTGCTGAAGCTGTCACATGGGAGCAGAGAGAGTGTAGAGGTTCATGCAGGATATTTCTATGGGCAGTCATGAAAATAGGGTGCATAACATCTGCTCACATTATATTGCCTAGAATGTAGTTAGATGACCTCAAACTAAGTGCAGAGGTAACTGGGAAATATAGCCTTTATGTGTGCCTAGAAAGAATAATATTTGGTAACAATCTATCTGGTTTCTGCCACATTTTAAGAACAATATAATGGTCCATTATAAGAAACAAAGTTTTTACTTCCTTATAAACTAGATCTCACCAAGGAAAATCTGAGGAGTCATTGGTTATCACTTAAAGTAATATCTAGTTAGACTTGAGTTTGTGTCTCAGTCTCTCTTTTACTGAATGGGTAAAGTGGTATACATATTTGAGCTAGCCTTTAGGGAAACCATTTATTTAAAGGAATACTATTTGATTATACAGATGAAAGCAAAGATCTTAACTGTGCACTTGTAATATGTATTGAGCACAAAGGTAGGCAGTATGTGGAGGCCAACACACACACACACACACACACACACACACACACACACACTACAACCCCTTATCTAGGAACTATAAAGAGTTGGGGAATCCTTAAAAACCCAAAGCAAGTCTTCCATCTTCTTAGAACCATCAGATTACACTAACTCCCAATAAGCCCCCTTTTTTTCAGACCTCAAAACATTTATAACCTGTACCCCTCATTAGGATAATTGATTGCATTTTCTCCTGTGATGTCTCTTGTGCTGTTCAGTTCTTGTCTTTATATAATTTAGTTTGACATGTGCTTACCTATCATCCAGAATAACATGTCTTTAATGTTTCAAGACAGTTATAGTTTCTTAAGAATTCATTTGGCAGCTCCCATCGTGGCCCAGTGGTTAACAAATCTGACTATCATCCATGAGGATGCAAATTTGATGCCTGACCTTGCTCAGTGAGTTAAGGATCTGGCATTACTGTGAGCTGTGGTGTAGGTCACAGACATGGCTAGGACCAAGCGTTACTGTGGCTGTGGTGTAGGCCAGCAGCTACAGCTCTGATTCGACCCCTAGCCTGGAAGCCTCCATTTGCCAAGGGTTCGGCCCTAAAAAAGAAAAAAGAAAAAAAAAAGAATTTTTTGTATTGTTTGCACAGAAAGTTTATCCTACATTCCTGTAGTAGGTGTTTAATAAAACTTGCTGAAGAATAAATGCCACTTGTGAAATACATGTAAGGATTATAATTCAGTGATTCTACTGCTTTGAATGCAATAAAAATAAAATGATTTGGTTTTGTCAATACAAAAAGGTTCTAGCAAGGTTTTTTTTCCCCCAATGTTGCAACTAAGACCACTGAAACAGCCTTGAAAACAAATAGTTAGTTTGCTCATTTTATTATCTTAACAACTGAATTAGATCAATGATTCAATTTAGTCCATTGTTCATAGCTCGGCCATTTAATCAATTAAACAAGGAAGTCTGGGCCAGCCACTTTTTCCATTGATTCTGGGTTTTTGTTTTTGTTTTCTTTATCTTGCTATCTTGGTGTCACTCTGTGGCTTTGTGCTCGTCTACTTTTCTCATCTCCCCTTGAGTCTCTCAATCTCTCTCTCTTTCTGTGTATCTCGATTTTTCTCTTTTCTCCCTCCCACCCCTTTGTCCATTTGCATCTCCTCTGTGGCCTCTGTTTGGTGCTTGGTCTCTGACTGGCGCTTACACTCTCAGTGCACCCTCCAAGTTCAGGGATGTGTTCAGAGTGCCAGCACTGGCTCCCCTCAGATGCCCAAGCTCAGGAAGTCATTTGTGAATTCAAAAATGGGTCATATGGGACACACAGGAAGCCTTTAATTCCTATAAAGATATGTGTGCAAATAATATGAAATGAAAGGGTGAAGAAAGAACAAGAGGAAAAATAGTAATAAACCCGCTAAACAGAAGAACTGGAATATTTGAGAACATGTAGAAAGGACATAGGATAAAAATCTTAATATTTGTTTTGACCCAAATGGAATTTATTTAGCAAAGGCCATTGAACAGGGAAGAGTCCATATATTTGAATGAGCAGCAATTTTGTATGAAAAATATACACCCCCCTTTCTGAGGTTTCTCTCTCAAAATATAATTTTTATTTTGCTCTGACCAGGTCATAACTTGGTCAGAGCAAATATAATGTAAACAGGATTTCTCTTTAAATGTGCTTTTCCCACCCACATTGGATATTCTCTATCGACACACTTTGACACTTGGAGGGAGGCAAAAAAAAAAAAAAAAAGATTTCTGAAATCAATACATTGCACCTTCCTAAGGGAAAATAATGGTACAGATGTCGCATCCTCACCCCCCAGCAAGACGGTCCCCCCAAAATTCCCCGGCGTTCCCACTGCTTCATATTCATTAATTAGTCTGCGTTTCCATCCGTGTTCCATTTACAAAGCCACTTAAATCCACGCACCCATTTAACATATTTATGACCCCAGTTTTCTTTCTGTTCTCTGAGACTGTACCGTGATTGTTCTCTGGACCCAGGGACGGCAGAGGGCCTTCCCGCTGAAAAGAGACAACATAAAGAAGGAAATGAATGTGTGTGGGTTGAATACCTTCAACAAAACAACTGGGTGCAGTTTGGCCCCTGCGCCCCCCCCTCCTCCCGGGGTCACTTTAATTGAGTGGAGCCTCACCCTCTATTGAGTCGTATGGGAGACTATTAACTCTTAACAACACTCCGTCTCAGGTTATTTATTTATTGCTTAAATGATTTGTTATTGCTACTTGAATTTAATACACCCTCTGGGAACCAAGATGCCAGCCTCATGTTACAGAAAAACGGCAAGTTATTTTAAAACTGTAATTGACGTTTTACGAGAGCCATAAAATCGTTCTGAACAAATAACTTACCATTAGTCAGAAACTTCAGCAGGAGATCTGTAAAATTAAGGCTCCGGTAGAACAGTACTGTACTTGTGTGTGTGTATCTGTCTGCATGGGTGCTGGGGAGGAGGATGGGGCAGGAGGGAAGCAGAGAAGCAGCAGAGAAATTCTACTTGGTTATTTGGAGTGGCTTCCAGGCGTCTTGATTTAGATCATCATGCTTTTGAGCCACAGTAATCTACGAAATGGTGCAAAAGATTCCCAGGAAGGATGAACTACACACAATGAGCAATTTCAGGTGACTAGATTGGGTTTTTCATTTTGCTCTTAATTGAGCCCCTGACCAGCCAGACACCAGCATAGTCTATAGTGGCGGGGCTGCACAGCTTAGCTGAGTCAGCAGTTACCAGTTAGAATAACCTCAGAGGGTTATGCGTCCCCATCATAGGTGGATTCTTCAGACCTCCCTAAGAGCTATGAGAGCCCATCATTGATAGATTTGGACAAACCCATTTTCTTCTCCAGCAGAGCTTCATATTTTTGACAATGCTTTGAGAAAATAACAGGAAAGAACTGTCTCTAAAATCCACAATTCTGAAAACAGTGTGTGCCAGTTTTCTGTTTCTTGGGATGCTAGCGGATGTGTCACATGGATCTCATAACAGGACTGAAAGACTCAGTCCCCCACCTGTCCTGAGTGTTGCCTGCTGACGTCCATAGCTGCAGCCCCATGAACTGCCTTTGATGGGAGTGAGGTTGCCTCCCCAATGTAATCCAGATCCTTTGAGAAGGCACAAAACCTAGCTTCCTTGTCATAATTTAGGGGAACTACCACGATTTCCAGAACTACCTGTAGGATCTGCTGAAGTCTTGGTTGTAACCACATCACAGTTAAACTTTTCCCTCTGCCCCATCATGCTTCCCGCATGTTGATCCCAAGACCATTCCCTAATAAACCTTCAACTCAGAATGTGTTCCCAGAGGAACACAACCTAAGACACTGTTCACTTTGCCTTTGTTGACACTTTGGGCCAACCTGACACCCTCAGGAATCACACATTTATCCATCAGTCAAGGGAACTTTAAGGTTGTTTCATAAATTGAATGTTCGTACTGGCTTTAAACCCATTTTTGCTCTAATCTCCTCCTTTCTAGGTTCTGAACTCAGCTCTGAAACATCCACCAAATCCTACTTCTGGCTCCCAAAATTCAGCCACATTTTTCTCCTCTATGTATTTTGGTTTTTCTAAGTGTCTTTGATTTGGAGCCCCCATTCTGGATCTTGGAGGTAATATATATATATATATTTTTGTCTTTTTAGGGCCGCACCTGTGGAATATGGAGATTCCCAGGCTAGGGGTTGAGTCGAAGCAGTAGCTGCTGGCCTACACTACAGCCACAGTGACACCAGATCCAAGCTGTGTCTGCGACTTACACCACAGCTCATGGCAATGCCAAATCCTAACCTGCTCAGTGAGGCCAGGGATCGAAAGGGCAGGAGGATAGTGGCCCAGAATATGAGAGCCCCATTAAGGAGGTGGTTGGGTTGTAGGCTCTGGATTGGCTGGTTGGCATGCTCAGGGATGCTAGTCAGATTTGTTTCTGCTGAGCCACAATGGGAACTCCTCTTGGAGGTAATTTTTGTAGCCAACAGTAGGAAGTTCCTCACAATTGTTCCAGATGAGAGAGGAACTCAACCCCAATGAGAGTTAATGCTGGTTAATGCTAGTGAACTCTCACTCTCATTAACTGGTTAGTTAATGCTGCCCTCCCTTCTCCACCAAGCTCCCCATCTCACCCATACCAGTATTTTGAGTACCTCCCACCAATATTTTGAGGAAAACATGCCAGGCAAATAGAGAATAGGAACATTCACAAAATGACACATTAACTGCTACTCATGAAAGGAGAGTCTGATTTTATGAAGACTTAATCTTTTACAAACACTAGCAGTGTGCTAGGCACTCTCTAGAACATAGCATATAACTGAATATTAGTGCATTGGCACAGAAATAAGTAGCATGACCCAGGACTTATACTAGATGTGCATGATTATGCAGAATAATATACACAAGAGGAAACTTAAAAGTGATGTAAGACATGAATTTCCTCCCTCTTCCCCAATGCAAATAATCTGTTCAATTTCATTTTCTGAACTACTGGCTTCTGATTACTCTTCTTCAGGACGGGGAATTGCTATACCCATAAGCGCTCATTTCATTTCCAAAGAGCTATAGCTATTTGAAAGTTCTTTACAGGGATGTTTAAAAATGTACCCAAGATACATCTTAATTAGGTATAGTAAGATGTGCAGACACAGAAATGACTGTCATGAAAGAAGAAGTTTTTACACCCACAGATTCCTAGAAATAGCAGGCATGGAACACCAGGGAGGGCCACATGGGGAAGCACCAGGGCTGGTCAGGAGGCAAATGGATTGGGAGAGAGTGATGGGTAAGAGCCTTTATTTCATTCTCCATAGGAAGGAAGGGATGAGGCAGGGTGAGCAGGTTTAGGTTTGTTAGTTCGAATAATTGTGGCGGATTGTGAGGCAAAGTTACTGACAGGTACCTGGCCCATGGGAGATTAGGGCAGGCAGATAGTGGCCCAGAATATGAGAGCCCCATTAAGGAGGTGGTTGGGGTGTGGGCTCTGGATTGGCTGGTTGGCATATGAGAGGCACACTCACAGGCACATCAATTGCTCTCTCTGGGAATTTGCTATCCCTGGGAGGCTTAGTCCCTGTGGTGCCACAGATGTCAAGGTATCAAATACAGAAACTGGGAAGAGTAGTCACTATGAGGAATGAGCTATAAATGCCTCCCTGTCATTTCTACACAGAAGTCCTGGTTCAGACCACTGGGGCTGAGCAGAATTTTCCTGGGAATTAACCCCGATGGTTCCCAGCCATCTTCTTCCCTCTACTCTTCTCTTACTATCCTGTGTCACAACTGCAAACCACCTCCCCAACTTGTCTTGCTCAGCAGACACCAGTGTATACTTTTCTTCTCATCTGGCGCATTACCCAGCATGGGGTTGAAAACATTCTGCTTACTTGCCAATGTATTCTGAGCACTTATAAGTTCCCATAGATTGCATCCCTAGAGGAGAATTGTTCATTTAACAGAAATATGAATTACTCATGTTATAGATAGTAAGAAATTCCTGAGATTCTTCATTGCTTTGTTCTAGATCTACTATTTGTATATCCCATACCTAGTACATTAATGTTGCTAAAGCTGGTAGTCATTCTCTTCCCTGTACTTCTATAACATATTAAAATAAGAAGTAGAAAGTCAATTTTCCTTCCGTTGTCTCCTGCTCCTTTTACACATACATCCAGAGTGAGTTATAATAATACTCACTTGATTCCACTCTTAAAGTAATTATTGGCATTTTATTGCCTGGACAAGCAACCAACAACTTAGCAAATATTTGTGGATTAATGAAAAACACGAATGGTATAAATATTCTGATTAAATGAAAAGTGACAGGCAACTACAGGAAAAAAAATATAGAGAAGTTAGTAACTTGGTTTTTTTGTAACAGAAGGTGGAAAACTTCAAAACGGAATGTTACCATGTCAAATTGTGAGCAATAATAGCAGGAATTCACCACATTCATATTTTATGCTTTGTATTGGAAATCTCAAAGCACTGCAGGAAAAAGAAGTACAGAAAGAAAATACTGATAGTAGTCGTATCCTTGGACATGGAGACCCACTTTTCCTTCTGGGCATTAGGGTTGATTCCACATCTGCTGCTCCTCAACTAGCCACTAATCCCCCTCCCAGACACCAGTTTTCTTTTCTTTTCCTTTTCTTTCCTTCCTTTTGTTTTTATAAATTTTATTGTAATATAGTTGACTTAACAACGTTGTGTTACTTTCAGTATAGTGCGAAGTGCATCAATTATACATATATAGGTTCCTCCTAGGGTAGGAAGGAGCTGGGGGTGCTTGTCTATCTCAAAGGACACTCATAGCCATTCTTTCACTGCCTGCCCCTCCCTCACCTCAGGCCCATGGACCAAGAAACCCCATCACCTCCATCTCTTTCTCCTTTGGGGGACCTCTCCCCTCCGTCTTCTTGATTATGCTGCTCTATCCTCTCTTTGGCAGGGGAGTCAAGGAGCCTTCTTGGAACAGAAAGGGAATGAAACTGAGATGGGAGAGCATACACACTCAACTCGCTCAATAATTTACCTGTCATATTTTCTATTTTGTTTGGGAGGTCACTGAGAGAACAGAATGACCACAAGAAAGAGAATCGTATTGATCATTGCATAGTAAAAACAAAGCATTATGAGCCAGGTGATTTTTTTTTCTTTTAGGGCTGCACCCACAGCATAAGGAAGTTCCCAGGCTAGGGGTTGAATCAGAGCTACAGCTGCCGGCCTACACCACAGCCACAGCAATGCCAGATCCGAGCCACGTTTTCCACCTACACCACAGCTCAAGGCAACACCAGATCCTTAACCCACTGAGTGAGGCCAGGGATTGAACCCACAACCTCATGGTTCCTAGTCGGATTTGTTTCCACCGAGCCAGGACAGGAATTCCCAGGCGATTTTAAAGTGCATTCAAGGACCAAATGTTTCTCAACATTTATGCAAACACATATACCATACATACATTATTGGAAATCACGCAGAGATGAATTAACCCAAGGAGAGTAAAAATAGATACGGTAACAACATGGTCAATTAGATTTCAAAAAGCGAAGAAGGAGTTCCCATTGTGGCTCAGTGGCAACGAAACCAACTAGTATCCATGAGAAGGTGGGTTCGATTCCCAGCCTCACTCAGTGGGTTAAGGATCTGGCATTGCTGTGAGGTGTGGGGGTAGTTTGCAGACATGGCTTGGATCCCATGTTGCTGTGGCTGTGGTTTAGGCTGGCAGCTGCAGCTCCAATTTTACCTGGGAATTTCCATATGCCACAGATGTGGCCCAAAAAAAAAAAAAAAAAAGCATCGAATACCGGATTGGGGGTCAGGAAGTCAGAATTTCTGTTTGAGCTCTGCGGTCTTATCCTGGGAATGTAACGGTCTGTTCCAAAGCTTAGTTTTCTAATTTGGGAGATGAAAGATGAACAGGAGCATCTTGAAGATCCCGTAAGCCCCACAATCCTACAGCTTCTGCATAAGCCATGCTAATACAGGCGGGTTCAATTCACTAGCAATGAGAAAATTAGTTGGAATTTTGCTGCAAATATCAGAATTATCTGCCACTCTGTGGAACATTGCCGAAAGGCAAATTAGTCTCACATAAGTTTACGAGTCTCTAAAGTAGCCAAAAGGAAACAAAGGGATATGGGAAAGGAGCGATGAACATAAAGAGGTTCTACCAACACTTGAGTGATAACTAAAATAATCCATGATACAGCATTATGTGTTCTTTGTGTTTTATTTATTTGTTTATTTATTTATTTAGGGCTGCACCTGTGGCATATGAAATTTCCCAGGCTAGGGGTTGAATCGGAACTGCAGCTGCCAGCCTACACCACAGCTACAGCAACATGGGATCCAAGCCATGTCTGTGACCTACACCTCATCTCGCAGCAACACTGGATCCTTAAGCCATGGATCAAGGGCAGGAATCAAACCTGCATCCACATGGATACTAGTTGGGTTCATTATCGCTGAGCCACGACAGGAACTCCAGCATTATGCATTCTAATGATTATCGCTGAGATCACAGCCCAGTGGACAAATGCTCATTTACCTGTCTCTAGGCAGTAGGCATGCACACTGGTGTAACAGTTATCACAGCGTCTTCATCAAGCAGATGGTTCACAAATGAGTTCAATGATCATCATTTATATATTCCATGTACAGATTATGACGAAAACCCCAATTGCTTATATACAATGTTAGTTCTTAACTCAAGTAATATCCTTAACATTAAAAAATTTTTTTTTATTTGTCTAGGGATACTTATGTAATACACACCCAAGTGGGCAAAACTCCACAGCTACTGAAGAATTAAAATGTTGGGAAGTCTTAGAGATAGAAGATTCACGATGCAGGCTGGGGAGGGTAATAGCACATAGTAGAAGAGAGCAATTAAATAAATGGAAGATGGCATTGAGAGGGGAGCATTTTTTCTTCTCACAAAAAGCATTTTGACAAGTTTCTCAATGATTTAGGATCAAAAGATGACTTTTATATTTATTTATTTTTTAATTAAATTTTTTAAAGTATAGTTGGGGAGTTCCCGTTGTGGCACAGCAGAAAGGAATCTGACTAGGAACCATGAGGTTGCGGGTTAGATCCCTGGCATCGCTCAGTGGGTTAAGGATCCAGTGTTGCCATCAGCTGTGATATGGGTCACAGATGCGGCTCGGATCTGGCATTGCTGTGGCTGTGGTGTAGGTTGGCAGCTGTAGCTCAGATTAGACCCCTAGCCTGGGAATCTCCGCATGCAGAGAATGCTGCCCTAAAAGACAAAAGACAAAAGACAAAAAAAAAAAGACAATTGGTTTATAATGTTGCACCATTTTCTGCTGTACAGCAAAGCAATCCAGCCATATATATATATGTACACACACACACACACACCACATTCTTTTTCTTATATTATTTTCCATCATGGTCCATCCCAAGAGATTGGCCATAGTCTCCTGGGCTATACAGTAAGACATCATTAACCCCAACCTCCTAGTCCATCTCAGTCCCTCCTCTCTCCCCCCTTGGCAACCACAAGCAAAAGACAACTTTGAGTGAGAATTCCCGCTTGAGGGACTTAATACATTATGACAAAAAATATAATAATTTGAGGACAAAGAATTTGTTAGAGATCCAAGGAAATACTGATATATAATTTTAACATTTCTTAAAAGTTAAAAATAGCCCACTGAAATGATGGGTTTAAATGATATCTATTGTAGCATTGTTTATAAGAGTAAAATATTGGAAACAATATAAATAGTCATCAGAAGAGGACTCATTCATTCAATGATGATTTATCCACATCCGGGGACACTGTCGCCTTTGAAAAGAATGGGGACAGAGTGGGATGGACTGGGAACCTGGGTTAATAGATGCGAACTATCGCCTTTGGAATGGAAAAGCAATGGGATCCTGCTGTATAGCATTGGGAACTATATCTAGTCACTTGTGATGGAGCATGATGGAGGCTAATGTGAAAAAAAGAATGTACACATGTATGTGTGACTGGGTCACTTTGCTGTACGGTAGCAAATTGACAGAACACAGTAAACCAGCCACAATGGAAAAAATCAAAATCATTTTTTAAAAAAAGAATAAGGACATTTTCTCTGTGTGCTGTCAAAGTGAAGAAAGCATAGGGCAGAATGAGTGTGGCTGATGTGTGCTGTGGCTTTTGAATGTTTACTCCCTGCCAAACTCTGGAAAGGTATCCAAAGTAACTGTTAAGTGCTGCTGCCTCTGGGTTATGGGAAAGAGGAGGTGGTACAGCCAGGGGAACTCATCTTGATTTCCACTGTACACTCTCTTGTACCTTTTGGAATAACATATCACATGTGAAACAAAAATTTAAGCTGGCAGGGAGCATATGCATAAAGATGACATGGGAATCAGAATGGTGCGGTGCATGCATTGCAAAACGCCTTTTCCCATTCTACCTCTGCTTCTCCTAGCTCCTTTCCTCCCATCCCTCAGCTCCCTTTTGTCTAATTATCCCCAGTGGGATTAATTTGAAACATGCAATGTGAAAAAACATTAAAAAAAATACTCTTCCAAAACAAACAAATAAAACACAAAGCAGAACAAGAAAAGAGCTATTTTCAGGGTTAAGAGAAAGCTACACAGAAGTCAATCTGAATATACTAGACTGTAGGGGAAGATCTTCTAGTGAGAAAGGGATTACTGTCTTTCTCATTGACACAGTTTTTTCCCCCTATAATTTTGTGTCGAAGAGGTGGAGGTGATTAAAAGCCACTGCCACAGAAAAGATATTCTCAAGAATGATGGGGAAGGAAGAGCCAAATAAAGATGATTCCTCTAAAACTAGGGACATTATATAAGGATGCTGGGAACATACTTTCCCTGGGAGAGATTTATTTACTTATTTTTAGTGGAGAGGTAGCATATTTTATGACTGTCTTAGTCTGGCTGCTATAATAAAAATTTCATAGACTGGGTGGCTTATAAACAACAGAAATTTATTTCTCAGAGTGCTTGGAAGTCCAAGATGGCAGGCAGATTTGGTATCTGATGAAGTCCCACTTCCTGATTCATAGACACTACCTTTTCACTGTAACTTCACATGGCAGAAGGGTTTAGGGTGCGCTATCAAATCTCTTTTGTGAGGGTATTAGTTTCATTCATCAAGGCTCTGCCCTTATGATTTTATTGCCTCCCCAAAACCTCACCTCTTAAGACCACTATACTGCAAGGGTAGGATTTCAACATATAAGGTTTTCAGGGATATAAACATTCAGATCATAGCAATGACCTTGTTGGAGTGAAAATTTAGACAAGGAATAAGCACATCTATGAGGGCTTTTTCGTACTGGCTATGCCTTTTTCCTTGGAGGTTTGACATTTTCTACTATGTAAATAAATGATTATTTAAGATAATCTGAAAACGAGATGATATAAGGTAGATTAAAGAGTAGCAAGCTCTCACTTTTTTTTTGAATACTGATATTGATAATTATGGTAACCATGACAACAGTGGTCATGCTCCTGCTGCTTGTGACTATGGTACCCATGAGGATGGGTGATAATGATAATAACGGTAATGATTCTGACAATGGCTGACGATAATGGAGATGGTGGGGGTGATGATGACCGCTATTATTTTATGGCAGACCCCAGAGAACATTCAGTCGTTTCACAGCAGAACCCACAGCTCTCAATTCTTCTTTTGCCACAGATTACGTGGACATGATGACCTGCTTAGAGGCACATCTCTCAAGGGTGGACTTTGTGCTAGTGTCAATTGCTATATAACCACAAACACAATGGCTTAAAATAGTACCCATTTATAATCTCACAGTTCTTAGGTCAAGAACCCAGGCACAGTGACAGGGTGTTCTGCTCAGGGTCTCACAAGGCTAAAATCAAGGTAACCATCAGGCTGCATTCTCAACTGGAGCTTGGTGCCCTTCTCCAAGTTCACATTTAGGGCCTTGCAATGGCAGGGCTGGGTTCCCAGTGTCATTGCTATTATCTGGGAACTGCTCTTAGCTCCTACAGGATGCTCACAATCCTGCCACATGATCGCTTCTGTCTTCAAAGTCAGAGATGGGAACCCATTAATATGTCAAATCCCTGCCACATTTCAAATTTGTTTCACCAGGAAAAGCCTAATCTCTTTTGAGGGTTCGCCTGATTAGGTCAGGCCCAGGCAGATAATCTCTCTCTCTCTTATTTTTCTTTTTGTAGTGGCATTTGGAAGTTCCTGGGCTAGGGGTCAAGTTGGAGCTGAAGCTGCCAGCTTACACCACAACCACAGCAAACACTGGATCTGAGCTGCATCTGCAACGTTATCCCACTGAGTGAGGCCAGGGATCAAACCCACAACCTCACAGACATTATGTCAGGTTCTTAACCCATTGAGCCACAATGGGTATTCCCTAGTCTCTCTTTCTTGATGTGAACTATGCCACATATATATCATAGCCCAATCCTGGGGTGACTGTCTCATCATTGTCTCAAGTCCCAAGGATCCTATGTGGTGTGTACGCCAAGGGGCTGGGACCATCGTACAATTCCGAATGTGTGTTACTGAGACGCATTTGTTTTGCTGAGACCTGCAAGGGTAAGGTGAAATCCCTGTGGATAAAGACTCGACCTTACAATGAGCTCATTCACCCAGGTAAAGACTGGGTTCCTTGGATGGGAAATAGGAATGGGGGAGACTGGGATTGAGATGGATGGAAGAGACAGAGTAGACTCCTGGTCTTGGCCTCTATTTTGAGAAACTAGACGGTCCAGGTGTTCACTCCTGGTAATGTTGGTCCCTGTCATTGGATACAACCTGGGCTCTGGGCAGAAGGGGTCCCCTGGGGTGCATCACGGCATTTTATCAGCCAGATAAAATACTGCCTACATCCTTTGCTCTTTTGTCCTTGCATCAAAAAGGCTTTTTTTTTTTTTTTTTTGAGCTGTGTAGTTAGTTATAAGAGAGGAACACACATGGGTGAAAGGAAGAACTGACTCTTTGAAGCTAACAGAGCAGAAGTTTTCAGCCAAAAATGCCACGGGGAACAGGAATCCTAGAGAGAGAACCAGGATGTGCCTTGTGTGGCCCGAGATCCTTTTCTGACCAGTGTCATCTCCACCTCTGTCTGACAGCGATTCTGGGTTCCGTGCTCTTAAAGAAACTGGATGCAGTCATGCAGATTAATATACAATTGTGAAAAAGGAGAAGCCCTTGGAGGATTATGCGGATGAGCTGCAATGCGCCACATTTCAAGATCTGCCTTCCCTTCTCCCTCCATGTACCATCACAGTCAGTCCAAGTCACCAGATTGGCATTTATTCAGTGGCTCTGAAGTGAACATTGTATTTATTCACCATGACTTTTTACCTTCTGTATTTCTGATCATGGGGCTTTGATGACCTTGAAGGGACTGCCCCTCCTAGGGCTCCATCCAGTGCCTGGAGAGGGTTAAGGATACGCTGGTGACAACATCTTTCATAGACAGACCAACCGATCCCAAGCCCACCCTCACCCCCTCCTTCATTGGATTCTCACACTCCAGGCCACTCTTTCTCTTGCCCTAATCATATAGAACCAGGTTCTGGACTAGAGACATTCCCTACACTCCAGGGTCCACTGAAATTACTCCAAGTCAATTCTAAACCTGCCTGAACTGCCTCTCCCATTCCTTCCTGCAGAAGCCACAATAAATGCTCTTGTCTGCATTTTCCTCCTGTTCTTCTGCCTCCTGCCTGATCCTGATGTTTCCCCATGTGGCCCTGGGTAGTGTGGCCTGTGCCCTCCTCTTGGGAACTGTGAATCACTATCTGTCTGTTGATATTAATTTTTTTTCCATTCCTGGGCATATGGAAGTTCCCAGGCTAGGGGTCAAATCAGAGATGCAGCTGCCAGCCTATGCCACAGCCATAGCCACGCCAGATCTGAGCCGCGTCTGCCACCTACACCACAGCTTGTGCCAATGCCAGATCCTTAACCCACTGAGTGAGGTCAGGGATTGAACTCGAATCCTCTTGGATACTAGTTGGGTTCATAACCTGTTGAGCCACACCAGAATTCCCTGATATTCATTTTCTGATCCATGGACCTCACCATTCCTGAGTGACAACAAAATCTGTATTTTAAAACACCAGCCTCCAAATGTGCTGACGTTTTCTAGGTGCAAATAATGTGATGACTTCCTTTCGGTGGTACAATTGCAATCTGCCCCCTCACAAAAGACATCCTCTGTGGGAAGTTAACCCTAGTGGTATTAAAACAACAGAATGAATTCCAAACACTCTCCTTCACTGGCCACTTCTTTGACCCAAGGAGTAAGACAAAGTCACTCGGAAAATTATTGCACATAATCATGTAATTTCAATCTAAAAAGACAAATAAATAAATAAAAGACAAATAAATAAATAAATAAATAAATTAGCATTAAACTCATCAGCAGTTCCAACTTTGTCATTTGCCCCAATACTTTTCATTCTAATGTGTGATCTAACAAAGCCCCTTCAGGGTATTTTAAATCATTTCTTGATTTTTTAATGGAATGTGGTAAAATTATCTCAGGTAAAATATTTATTTGATATATAAATATATTTGCACAGATTGTAAAATTCATTTCTTTTTTCTTTTCTTTTTTTTTTTTTGCCTTTTTAGGGCTGCAGCCACGGCATAAGGAGGTTCCCAGGCTAGGGGTCCAATTGGAGCTGTAATTGCCAGCCTACACCACAGCCACAGCAACACGGGATCCTTAACCCACTGAGCGAGGCCAGGGATCTAACCTGCATCCTCATGGATGCTAGTTGGGTTTATTAACTGCCAAGCCATGATAGGAACTCCATAAAATTCATTTCTAATGGAAAAATTCAGTTAACATCAGTGGAACATAAAGATAAGTTTTGACTGTCTCCCATTTAATATGATCCAAGTCCTTGGGTAACTCCAAATCAATTGTGTGTGAGGAAAAACATGATTTGTTGATGAATGTACTACTACATCATGTATTATATTTTATTTGGTTTGGATAAAAATATATATTCTATTGGGGATTAAAACTGAACCAACTTGTCACAGCTTCACCACTGATATAAGTGTCTCTTTATGGCCCAATATTTGAAAATCTTGAATTTTGCTCTTAAAAATTATGGTGTTTATTTATGTTTTTGTTAAAGTGTAGTTGATTTACAGCGTTTCTTCCATTTCTGTTGCAGAGCAAAATGACCCAGTCACACACAGTTCCCTGTGCTGTAAAGTAAGACCCCTTTGGTGTTTATTTTTTAAATACGTTTTCTCTTTTGCTTCTAAGAGGTAAGAAAAGGTTTCAGATCACTGTCTACAAATCAGTTTATAAATGAAACATTACGAGTGTCAGGTCTTTATCAATAGTAAGTGCAAAAC
This sequence comes from Phacochoerus africanus, assembly GCF_016906955.1. NCBI lineage: Eukaryota > Metazoa > Chordata > Mammalia > Artiodactyla > Suidae > Phacochoerus > Phacochoerus africanus. Next base: position 33,944,556 of record NC_062555.1, on the reverse strand, counting down.
TAAATTGACTATAAACACCAGTGTCTTCTTTCCACAATGCATCTTGAAGCCCTTGGTGTATTGAGAAGGATTTGTGTGTGTGTGTGTGTGTGTGTGTGTGTGTGTGTCTTTTTCTAGGGCCACATCCATAGCACATGGAGGTTCCCAGGCTAGGGGTCTAATCAGTGCTAAAGCCTCTGGCCTACGCCACAGCCACAGCAACGAGGGATCAGAGCTGCATCTGCAACCTACACCACGGCTCACAGCAACTGGATCCTTAACCCACTGAGCAAGGCCGGGGATTGAACCCGCAACCTCATGGCTCCTAGACGGATTCAATAACCATTGAACATGACGGGGGAACTCCGAGAAGGATTTTTTTTTTTTTAAATCACAGCAGCACTATTCACTGATATGGTGATGATCATCTGGAGGATGGCAGTTTTTGAGGATTATTTTTGCTTTTATGCACTTCGATAGTCTGTTGTATTTTGACACCATTGCTCTTTGTGATTCCTCCTCAAACCAATGATGTGTAAACTTTACATGATTCAAAACCAAAACAGTTTAAAAACCAAGTGATCATTTTAAGCACCATCATTGGCCTCCATTAATTGTCATGTACACACCCTGTCTTTTTTTTTTTTTTTAAGGGAATAAAAATCAATGCCCCATTGCTTGATTGTTTTTAATAAAATTTAAATAGGGAGTTCCCATCGTGGCTCAGTGGTTAACAAATCCGGCTAGGAGCCATGAGGTTGCGGGTTTGATCCCTGGCCTTACTCAGTGGGTTAAGGATCCGGCATTGCCGTGAGCTGTGGTGTAGGTCGCAGATGCAGCTCTGATCCCTCATTGCTGTGGCTGTGGTGTAGGCCAGAGGCTTCAGCACTGATTAGACCCCTAGCCTGGGAACCTCCATATGCTGCAGGAGTGGCCCAGGAAATGGCAAAAGGACAAAAAATATATATATATTGTAACACCTTCAATGGCTTGATCTCCAGGAACACCTTCCTGATCCCTTGGAGAGGCCTGTGATCCACCTGTTAGAAGTGCGAATCAATGGACTAAAAGTCAAACTACCTTAACAAGGCACATGAAACCCTCCTGCTCTGGCCCTTGCCAATCTCTTATCCAGTCACACATGCATTTGCTCCCCAAAGAGGTGGCATACAGTCCCCAGAACATATCTTGATGCTTGATACCCCTCAGCCTTTGCACATGTGAGAAATGCCACCCTTTTGTGTGAAATGCCAGGAGTCCTACATGCTGAGGTCACCTTGTTTACCTCCCCCTGTTCTCCAAGTCCAGTTGAGTGCTATCTGCTTAGACTGAGTGCTCCTAGATGGCAGGGACCATGTCTCGTTCATTTTGTAACTACAATGGTGAGCCCATCTAGCACCTGTCAGAAAGTCAATACTCCTTCAATTTTGATTGAGTCAATGAATGAATAAACAAATGAAGAGTTGAAGGGGGAAAAAAATGCTTGAATGCTGAAGTGGGAAGCCTGCCTGATGCATCTAAGCCATTTAGGGGGAAGTGGCTAAAGAGATGACTTAAATGGCCAGGTTTGTGCCTGGTGATTTTGTCTCTTAGCCTCATCTGATTAGAACAAAGTGACAGGGGGCTGCATGGCATCAAGCATCAAATCTTTATATTGAGAATTTGAATTCAGGGAGTTCCCATTGTGGCTCAGTGGTAACAAACCCAACCAGTATCCATGAGGATGCTGGTTAGATTCCTGGACTTGCTCAGTGGGTTACAAATCTGGTGTTGACATGAGCTGAGGTGTAGGTCACAGAGATGGCTCAGATCTGGCTTTGTTGTGGCTGTGGCATAGTCTAGCAGCTGTAGCTCGGATTTGGGTGTGGCCCTATAAAGAAAAAAAAAAAAAGAATTTGAATTCAGAGGCCCAGAAGCTGTGTTCAAGATGGGGTCAGACATTGCAGCCATGAGGGCTCACAGAATTGGAGCCATAGTCATTGCCATTGGAAACCACAGCCACAGGCAAACGAAGGTCATGGAGCAAAGAAACCAAGAGATGCCAAGGAAGCCCTATGGCAGAGAGGCAGATGGAGGAGGCTAGGAGGGGAGGCCACATTAGAGACCCAGGGATCCTGAGACTGAATTGATGCTTTGCTTCTTGATCTAGAACTCTGTGGATTTGAGCCCCATATGTCAAGTCTCAGGTCTCCATGTAGCAGGCAAAAATTCCAGAAAACCAGAACAGAAAGGAATCAACTTTCAATCCTTTTGATATGTGAATTTTCTTCTCTTAACAGACAAGCAGCCAACACCTTCAGAGAGAGCAGGATTGATTGCAATCACTGACCACACGTTTCCGAATAAATACCTTACGGTCCATTTCTAGTCTACACAAAATCCGCCTTCATAAGCATTTAGTTCTGACCAGTTGGGAATTGTAACTCATTGGTCTCGCCCATTTGTCCCAAAGCAAACGGAACATTTGTGGTTTCAAAAACCTTGATGCGATAAATAGATTCAGGTTAAAGGGGACTTCATTATTTCCCTTCTTCTAAGAGTACACATCTCAGAGAACATCTAGGAACATTGAATGCCTGTTGTTGAACAGTCTCTCCTTGAGTGGTACACATTCCTGATAGGGTTGACTTATTCCTTCATAAGTAGCTTCAGGGCGTCACCTTCCCTTCCATGGGTATAAAAGAATAACTTTTATTTCCTGTAATAAGGTTATTATCATTGACCTCTTGGGTACGAGTACCTGCAACACCAACTCTGTGTTCTTTGTTGGACTATTTATTTATTTTTTCTTTTTGCCATTTCATGGGCTGCTCCCTCAGCATATGGAGTTTCCCAGACTAGGGGTCTAATCGGGGCTGTAGCCACCAGCCTGTGCCACAGCCACAGCAACACGAGATCCGAGCCGCATCTGCGACCTATGCCACAGCTCACGGCAACGTTGGATCCTTAACCCACTGAGCAAGGCCAGGGATCGAACCCGCAACCTCATGGTTCCCAGTCAGATCCATTAACCCCTGCGCCACGACGGGAACTCCATGTTGGACTATTGAAAGAGGTTATAAAACAGCCTCCTGCACTCAGACTCGGGAAGCATCTTTATTCCTGGCTACTGATGGCTGTGTCCAATGTCTAGATGCCTTTTTAACCAGTCTGGAGCCACAGGCTCTCCTGAGGCAGTTCATTCTCTCACACAGTCTCCTCACTTCTTTCCCGAATCTGCTCCCAGGGGGTTGTTGTAAGATCTTTGCAAGCATAGGCGGACCAGTGCCTATTGTGGAGCACAGTGCATTGCCAAGCCATCTCAGCCTCGGTGTGGTATGCACTTTGATATGAGAAACTGTTCTGCTCTGAATGTGTGACATGATGAAGCCTGCACAAAAAGGCTGAGGTCTTTTCTTCCACTGTAAGTGTTAAATGCTCTTTGATGGAGAGCTGTGATTGGGACCAACACGAATTCCTTCATTAATGAGGAAAAGATGTTTTCTTAATTTATGCTTTTGATTCAATAATGCTATTTCTGGAAATCTACGCTAAGGAAATGCCAGTAATACAAAACATCCTGGCAGTTTCACAAACTTAAGAGGCTTGGGTGGGTAGTTTTGAAAAGCAGGGGGAAAAAAAAAAAGGGAAAGTGTTGGAAAATTTATAGATAGTATTGCAATGATACATTATACAGCCTAAAGAGGTAAACGCAAATAACTATTAGCCATAAATAGAAGTATATAGAAAATAATATCTGCAAGTGTGTCCATAAAAACCCAGAGGCCTCAAAGAAATTGAAATTGTTGCTGCAAGATGGATTGTAAAGTAAATGGGATTATTAATTTTTTGTGGTTGGTATTGTAAAATTGTTTAATAATATCAAAATTGAAAACTTGTCGGAGTTCCCATCATGGCTCAGTGGTTAACTTGACTCTGACTAGCATCCATGAGGACACAGATTCGATCCCTGGCCTTGCTCAGTGGGTTAAGGATCCGGCATTGCCATGAGCAGTGGTGTAGGCTGCAGACACCCCTCAGATCCTGCATTGCTGTGGCTCTGGTGTAGGCCAGCAGCTACATCTCCGATTCAACCCCTAGCCTGGGAACCTTCATATGCCATGAGTGTGGCCCTAAAAAATAAATAAATAAATAAATAAATAAATACATTGAAAACTTGTCAAAGAAAAAGCTATGTCTGTCTTTAGAGGGTCCACTGTGACACCTCCAGCTCGAACACGACCTTTAAAAAAGCACACATGCCTGAGCCAGGCAGGAAAGACCACATTCAGTGTGATTCCATTTACATGAATTATTGAAAAAATGGGCAAATACCTAGAGACCAAATGCAGACTGGTGGTTGCCAGGGGCTGGAGGGAGGGGAAAAGGGGAGAAAGCGCTTAGTAGGAATGGGGTTTTATTTTGCAGGATGGAAAAGTGTTAGAAATAGATACAGGTGGTACTAGATGCTGCTGAATTGTTCACTTTTTCTTTTGTCTTTTCAGGGCTGAATCCATGGCATATGGAAGTTTCCAGGCTAGGGGTTGAATCAGAGCTGCAGCTGCTGGCCTACACCGCAGTCACAGCAATGCCAGATCTGAGCCACATCTTTGACCCACACCATAGCTCACAGCAATGCTGGACCTTTAACCCACGGAGCAAGGCCAGGGATCCAACCCCTGTCCTCATGTCCTTACAGAGCCACAATGGAAATGCCTGAATATTCACTTTAAAATAGTTAATTTCATGTTATATGAATTTGACCTCAACACATTAAAATAACTTTTTTTTTTTTTGGTCTTTTCTAGGACTGCACCCACGGCAGCTTATGGAGGTTCCCAGGCTAGGGGTCTAATTGGAGTTGTAGCCGCCGGCCTACGCCACAGCCACAGCAATTCGGGATCTGAGCTGTGTCTTCAACCTACGCCCAGCTCACAGCAACGCTGGATCCTTAACCCACTGAGCAAGGCCAGGGATCGAACCCGCAATCTCATGGTTCCTAGTCGGGTTCGTTAACCACTGTGCCACGACGGGAACTCCAAGGCTCTGTATTTATAAAGTTTCCCAGGTGAGATATAAGAACTTGCCATCAGACCTTTACCTCACCCTGCCTGCCTAATCTGTGATGTGAGCAGAATAACTCTACACAATCTGTATCAAGTGCATAAACGCTGGATAAAATACTGTGATGCAACTTGTATATGCAAAATTCAAATCATTGAACAAGAAGTGCACCTGCAATGACATCCCTTCCGGAGATGCACCACCTTGCTGGCAGCTCAGAAGGATTAGGGCATGTCCACAGGTGCAGGTCTACCTCAGCTGAACCACACCTGAGCATCCCACAAGACCAAGAGCCCGTTGCCACTGCTTTTGTTCTCTTCCATCATCTCACTAGATGAACCCTTAAATCAACCCTGGACAAACTTTAAAACATGGACCAACGCCATCCTCCAAGAAGGGAGTTTCTTCTAATTACTGACCTGATACAACATTTTACCAAAGAAGAACAGATTGACTCTATCTGCTGACCTTGACATTTTTGCAAACTGGATCCCATTTCTACCACCAGAAAAAGTTTTATTGAAGGGCAGATCATTTAGGAGCTGAGTAGATTTCACCACATCGGAAGCTGTTCAAAGGTAGCCAGTTGGTGAAAAGATAGAAAAGCAAAAGGCGACAAAATGTGTTAAAACACAGCCATCCATATGATAAGGGTGCTTATCATATCAGCTCCTTATTCTATGGTTGCTTAAAACACAGCACCCATAGAATAAGGAGAAAGGGAACCCCCAAGCAGAATTAAGGGAAATCCTTATGTGTGGGGCTACTGTAGACTCATTTGTCCTCTGCTGAGGTCATTCCCTGGCCCAGAAAAAGCGCTGAGGTTTGCAAAGGTGTTTTGAAGATAAATGCAACATTTTGCTCTGTTATCTTGTCAAAAATACTTCCGGTCTCAGGATTCTTTCCTTAGATAGGAGGGCTGATTATTTGGGAATTGTCAGTTATCCAAGAGGTCCTTTTGGGGAAATGCATCTTTTTGCCAAAATTTAAACAGTAAGTATATGCACATGAAGATGAGGTTTTTACCTTTTGTTTTCAAGGATATGCAAAACGAAGGAGGAATAAAGTGGGCCTGGTAATACCCCATTTTCCTTTCAGCGGTTTAATCACGCGGGAGGTCTCGCATTTCATCAGGGTGTGAAATGCCTTATATTTCTCCTGGTTTCTTTTTTCTTCTTGCAACAATGAATGCAAGTCCAAGAACGTGAATACGGCCTTTCCCCACTACACACATGCCCTCCTCCCACCCCCTGCCAGCTACCCCTGCTCTGACCTCCCGGCCCCTGGAGGACACTGCCTCCTCCTTTGCAAGTTACAGTTCCTGCAGCCCCCTCCGCCCCCTCCCTCCGCGCCTCCCGGGGACCCCTCAGGGGCGCCGGTCTAGGGAAGACCGGAGACCACGGGAGCAAAGCCTCCCTTCCTCCTCCGCAGCCTCCATCACCTCCACCTCTGCCAGGACCACCACGGCCACCACCACCGTCCCCTCCGCGGCCACCACCACCTCCGCTCTGTCCAGCCACCCCGTGGGGTCGAGGTGGACCCAGCTCTCCAGGCTTCTACCAGACGCAGCCCAGAGACCCCGATTTCTATGCACCCTGGAAAGGGTGATTAATTTAAAGTGAGTAGAGTCTGTTTCTTTAAGACAAGCTCATAAATCGTGAAAGATCACCACTTCTTTTCAAAAGCCTCTCCACGGTCTGAGTTTCCCTTCTGGGTCAGTAAAGTCATTGAAGCTTTAACGGCATGCCATGGCAGATTACACGACACAGCTGTCCCAGCACCGTGAAAATTAAGTTATGCCCCGTGTCAGCAAGGGGGTTTTCCCTTTTCTTCTCTCTCCCCTCCCCCGGCCCTTTCTCTTTTTTTCTCTATTCCTTCCCATCCCTCTCCCTCTGCCTCTCGCTCTCTCTTTCTCCCTGTGCCTCTCCTCCTCCCTCCTCCCTGCCTCTCCCACTCTTTCCTCTGGGCTCTTTCATGGTGCTCCTGGGAAGTGCGCATCCCCGAGAGAGAGGCAGAGGTTGGCCCACAGGGCGGCGCTTGGCTCCCCCCCGCCCCCCGACCCCGCCAGCTATTGAGACGCAGTAAATGGAGACGATGAGCCTTTCAGAGGAGAGCTATCCAAATAGTGGCTTTTGTTCACCACCCCACGCCCACATTTTGGGCTTCCTTCTCCCCTTCTTTTTCCTCTTCCTCCCCCCTCCTCTCCTTCCTGCCTGCCCTCAGAGTTGAACCCCTGCCCCCAGTTTGTTGCAGAGGCCCAGAAGGCAAGCGGCACCCCTCACTCAGTGTGCAACACCCCCCGCCTCCCTTCCACCTTCCAGATCCTGACTTACCCTCTTTGGACCGCTCTCTGCTTGGGGGTGACCGTCCCAGGTCAAGGGCGGAAGTCAAGCCTTAGTTTCCTTCCAAAATGGAACGCTGCGGTGCCTGTGCCTGTTGCTCTTTTCTCTGGGGGGAGAGGGAATACACAGAGAGTTGGAGCAACCCCAGCATCAGCTCTACACCCCCACACTCCCTGGTGTGTGAACGGGCACAGACCTACAGGACCTCTTTTTTGCAGAAAATATTTCTTTCTGTTAAATTCATTTAAAAATTTTTTAATTATTATAGTTGATTTACAATGTTGTGTCAATTTCCACTGTATGACTTTTTTTTTTTTGTCTTTCTGTCTTTTTAGGGCTGCACTTGTGGCATATGGAAGTTCCAAGGCTAGGGGTCGAATCAGAACTGCAGCTGTCAGCCTACACCACAGCCACAGCAATGCCAGGGATCCAACCCACAATCTCATGGTTTCTAGTCAGATTCGTTAACCACTGAACCACGAGGGCAACTCCTGTATGACCTCTTAATAATGCTTATGGCTTTTCAATGTGTATTCATATCCAAAAAGATAAAAAATAGGAGTTCCCCTTGTGGCTCAGGGGGAACATACTTCTGGCATCAGTGAGGATGCAGGTTCGATCCCTGGCCTCTCTCATTGGGTTAAGGATCGAGCCTTGCTGTGAGCTATGGTGTAGGTTGCAGATGCCGCTGGATCCTGCGTTGCCATGGATATTTTTCTATTTGCATTTTCTCAGCATCTTCCCAGGAGCTGGGAGAAATGTTTACAATGGGAAGAAATGAAACCCTTCCATCATGTTCTCCAGGGAAGTGAAAGGCAGATATGAACTGTTGGTTGGGGGGGGGGGATGCTGGAGAGCACTTCCTGTAGGTTAAGGGACACTCCATCCTTCACAGGAACCCCCTTCTCACATACTGCCCCACTTCTGGATGCTCTCCCCACCACCTGGGTCACAACTGAGGAAGGTCTTTCCTGAAAGCTAAAGATCCATGAATTAGATAAAGCCACCCCATGAGGTTGAGAACAGGGGTTGATATGGACGCTGTGATCACTGTCCAATGAAAAACAAAAAGTTTTGTAGAAACTCAGTTGTGATGGTAACAGTGTAAGCAGCCACATTTTATACTGTTATTATCCTTTCATTTGGTGCTTTTGAGGGAACTTCTAAAACCAGAGTGAAGTTTTGATTTTCTTAGTCTATGGACCAAATGTAAAACCATTGTCAATGATTAGGAGGAGCCTAGATGAAGATGATATTGCAAGGTGACTCCTTATTTCTTGGGGGACAGTGGGTACCTTGGCATTGGAGAGTTCTCTGAAGCTCAGCCCCCTCTTGAAGACAAGGTCACCCATGCGTGAGTGGATAAAGTCACCCTGCTTTTATCTAAGACGCAAGGAGGGAGGGGGTGAACAAGCCCCAACCTTCCTCTCCTTTCCCTAAAGAGCTAGCCTCTAAGGTCCTCAGGCAGCTCCTAAGCAGCTCTGAAGACTTTCAAGGAGGGAATCAAATCTGAGGATGGTGTGAGTTATCCAGCAGCACAGAAGCACGGAGCTTCTTGGCAGCCAACATAATAGTGCTTTCCTTTGAATGAGTATGTTTCTGCAGAGACTTCATTGATGTCTAATGATTGCATAGCACTATCTCAAGTATACTGTTACCTTAAAACACTCCAACTCAGGTTGCTTTAGCATGGATTCCCCCAAGAGGAGACCCTGAGAGAAGGACATGGGTGCCTGCAGATAATTTGGGGTGTGATTCCAGGAAGGAGGGTGAAGAGAAGGGTGAATTGTCAAGATCAGCATGGTGGGATGTATTTCAATTCCACTGAGACCTCCTAATGCTTCTGCTTAAAGATGGGGGCATTGGTCCATGAGCTGCCTCTTTCCCGCTGGTCAAGGGTGTCTCACGCATATTAATACCCCTGTCCTTCTGAGCTGGACATTTGCCAAGTAAGGCCACCGTGAACCAGGCGGAGGCCTAGAACAGCAGTGGAGATGTGCAGAGCGAACTTGAGAAATGGCCTTAAGCATTGTACAGTTTGTAAACCCATCATTTCCCAGGGCTCCCAAGGGGAGGTGCTCTCTGCACTTCAGAAATGCAGCTTGGTCACAGGAACACTTTGCCCATGGTACCTGCCTAGTGGGGGATGGCAGTGGGGTTTCAGCCCAGGAAAGTTTCTTTCCACCATCCCTAGATGGCAGATGGTGTCATCCTCAGTTTGGTTTGAACCCTCTTCTTTCTTCACCTTTATTTCTACCCCATTGCTAGTTAACCACCTGAGGACTAGAGAACCAAGTGTCCCCGTTGCAGGGATTCTAAAAAGTGCTTCTCTGGTAGTTGTGGTCCTCCCAGAAGCAGAACCTGAGACATGGTTTAAGAACATAGTTTTTGTTTTGTTTTTTGGAGATGTAAGGAGGTACAACAGTGGTAAGGGGGTGACACAGGGAAGGGAAGGCACCCACGAAGGGGTGCATTGTTAAGTGAGCTAATACCAAAGGCAACTGATTCCTTATCTCACCGGAAAGTTCTAGAAAATGTCTAAAACACCTATTGCAGAATGATTCCAACCAAGGGGCAAAGGAACGGTGGTACTGCTGCATCACGGTTAATGGGCACTAGGCTCAGTGTTGCAGATAAATTGGTTTCCAGCAGCTTCCCAGCAAAGAGACTAGTGCTGTCCTGGCAGCTGGGCTGATGTGCTTCAGCACAGAAGGAGGCCAAAGGGATGTTGATCAAGTTGGCTGCAATCTCCTCTGCACCTTGACCTTCCAAGAGACAGAAGTGACTTTTGAGGACTGGAGCTTATTGGCATAAAATTCCATCAGGCTCTTCCGTAATGAAAACCTAAGCTGTGAAGTGCTTGGTGCTGGTCGTGGATATCCGTCTCTTTTCTTTCTCAACTATTTGCCTAAGTCTTCCCTTCCCTCCCTGCTGTTGCTCTTAGCCAGCAAGTAGCAAGGTTCAAATGACCAAGGCATAGTATCTTTCACCAATGACCTGTTACATGCACGCTCCAAATGCCTCTTAATCCTAAAACACTAATTAAAAAAAAAAATCTAGCATGTATTTGCTTCAGCTTGAGAGGACATTGGAAAAGATTCAGCTGTAAATGCCACACATGACAAATAGCCTTTACCACCTTCGGGCTCCTTTTCACAGGTAGTGCTTTGATCCCGTTTCAGGAGTCTCAAGCCGGCTCTGGAGAGGCACCTGTGCTTGTCACATAGATTCCGAATGAATGAGATGCCGCCCGCCCACTACAACGCCCAGACTCCTCATGCTCATGGGTTTTGTTCCCAAGACTAGATTATCCAGCTTTGTTTGTCTAGCACATAACTTCACAAATTACCTTATGTCGTCCCTTGGATCGGGGAACACCAAGTGCCAGCTTTGTTCTCTGGTGAGTGCCAGCCAAAGAAAAGGGAAATGGCTTTGCACAGTAAGAGGCAGCTATGAGAAATTTCACAATTCTTCGAGATGCTGTTCCTAAGATCATCGAATCAAAGGCAGAGTCTATCACAAACGATATTTCTGTCTTGATGAAAATGAACACAAGATACTTTTGGGCGATACTTTTTTAAATTCCGAATTTCACGAGAGATCATTGAGGAAACTTGCCATTTCCATTCATCGATTCTCACATAAATGTTTCAGGCTTGTTGCGAAAATACCTCTCTGTTATAATCTCAGTCATTTAAAATTTTTTTTGTTACCCCTTCCTGAAAGAGCTTAGCTTCAAGCTTATGTTCAAAAAGCCCTGTTTTCGTTTGTATCGGCTGATCCCTGTAGAGAAAGGCAGCGTTTTGTCACTCAAGTACATCAATAGTTACAGCAAGGCTGGTTTATGGAGAACATTCTTTCTCTGATTTTGTTCAAATGCAAGTGCTGATACAATTTGATTAAAGTAGCTGGAAAATATGCTGGGTATGTGGGAGGTAGGAGTATGGAAAGGGTTTGAGAAATCCTAAGCCCAAAGCTCTCAAGACTGCGAGAGTTGGACCCCATCTGGTGTAAATGGATTAAAAATCTTTTCTCATTTCAAAGGTTTGATCTCCACAAGGGCTTGATTTGATGAAATCAAAGTGGCAGCTTGGATTTGAAAACTATTTAGAGTGGAACTTCCTAAAGTTTATATGTGAGGGAAGAATTGGCAGAGGTATAAATGTGGGGTGACGATGTATTTATATGTGTGTTTCACTGGAGGTCTGTTTGCAGAGAAAAAGATGGAAAAAAAATGAAGTTGAGAATGAGGATAAGTATAAGTATCAGGTTACTTGTGTAACGGAAGGATGTTTTTCTAATTCTTTGCTTGGAAGGTAAAAAAGTGTATCCGCTTCAAAAGAACAGATTCTCCTTCTGCAAAAGCTGTTTTGCATATGACCCCCTCTTCCTTCTCCTTAGTCAATACCTGATAAATACTCTCAGGCCTTTGGGCTTCAGGTTGGCCTTGCCCTTAATAATGTGCTATCATTAGTGACAAATAACCCCCACATAGGCACAGGAGAGAAACCAAAACCAAAACCAAAAATGGTTCAATAATAGATGGTAGATGGAATGTAGGACATAAAGAATTGCCCATATATGTGGTCTTTGAGGCCTAAATTCCTTTTTTTTTTTGTCTTTTTTGTCCTTTTTTAAGGGCCGCACCTGCAGCATATGGAGGTTCCCAGGCTAGGGGTCTAATTGGAGCTGTAGCCCCTGGCCTACACCACGGCCACAACAATGCCAGATCCAAGCTGCGTCTGCAACCTACACCACAGGTCACGTCAATGCCGGATCCTTAACCCACTGATCGAGGCCAGGGATCGAACCTGCAACCTCATGGTTCCTAGTCAGATTCATTTCCACTGTGCTATGACGGGAACTGTGAGCCCTAAATTCTTAAAGGTTTCAGTGTTTTGTTTAGACAAAGAATTCGCCTTCTTCCAACTGAGTTGGGACGATGATTAGTCTCACTAATAATGCGCAGCTCTGCTGTCTCTGGGATGATGCAGGAGTATTTGCACAGTCTCCCATCCCCCACCACCCCATGCCCAGTGGTAACAAAAACTCTAGCAATTTGTGCCTTTGCCAACGGGCAACGTCTACACAGCATTTGCAAAGGAAAAAGTATTGGAAACAATCTGGTTTGATATTCTGCATACTTTCTGGGATGATGCTAGAGGTGAGCAAGATGGCAGTGTTCAATATGCTGCCTGATGGAACAGAAAGCTGTGACCTAAACCTGCGCTGCTTCTTAGAGTTAGCAAATGAGGGAAAATCCCTGAACATATATATATGCATAAGAAACCCCCATGAGGGAGTTCCTGTCGTGGCGCAGTGGTTAACGAATCCGACAAGGAACCATGAGGTTGAGGGTTCGGTCCCTGCCCTTGCTCAGTGGGTTAAGGATCCGGCGTTGCCGTGAGCTGTGGTGTAGGTTGCAGACGCAGCTCGGATCCCGCAATGCTGTGGCTCTGGCGTAGGCCGGTGGCTACAGCTCCGATTCAACCCCTGGCCTGGGAACCTCCATATGCCGCGGGAGCGGCCCAAGAAATGGCAACAACAAGAAAAAGACAAAAAAAAAAGAAACTCCCATGATATAAATGTAGTACCTCTGGACATTTTATGAACTGTCTTAGACTTTAAGTTCACACTTGGCTCTATATCCACCTTGCACATAAAGATGCTATTGAAAGCATTACTCTGCCATAAAGAAGGCACTGAAAGTCCACAATACGCTTTCATCCCAGCTGCATTTATAAACCATTCGACTCTCTGCTCTCCCTTCCGTACCTAACTCCTCTTATGTTTTATCATTGGCATATGGGACTACAACTATTGTTTAGCATGTAAATTTAGAATTTCCTGCATAAGTGTCCATAAAGATATGCAACTTCTTTTCCATTGCTGCTATAAGAAATTATCATAAATTAGATGGCTTCAAACTATACAAAATTTTATCTTGCAATTCTGGAGGTCAGCAATCTGAAATGAATCTCATCAAGCTAAAAATAGGATTCCATTTGAGGGGTCTGGGGGAGATGCTTCATCCTTCCCTTTTTCAGCTTCTAGAAATGGCAGGCATTCCTTGGCTCATGGTCCCCTTCTATCTTCAAAGCCCACGATTGGATCATTTCAACTTCTTTTTCCTGAGGTTGCCTCTCTCCTGCCTCCTCTCATGCACATAAGGACCACTGTGCTTACATTGGATGCACCTGAGTAATCCAGGATACTCTCCCCGTCTCACAGTCCCTGATCACATCTGCATTTACCTTTTGTCATGTAAGGTAAATAGTCCCAGGTTCTGGGGATTGGGATGAGAATATCTTTGGTGACCTCTTATGTACCTCTGACAGGCACACAAAGTAAAACACACACCCTGACAAACAGGACTCTATCAGACAGGTTTTAGTATGCTAAATTTATTCTTTACCCTATTACCTGAATTTCATTAGTTCTACTATCCAACTTCTTTTCAACTGAAGAAAAGTAGAGCAAACTTTCAAGGCTGTTTAATGAGTACTTTTGTGGATCCAAAGTAATGTTAGGGTCTTCAAGAGTTTAGCTTTGATATTTATTCACTTTAGTCTACTATGATAAGGTGACGACTCCTGCAGTTATCTCCAGTTTTTATATATAACAACAAACTGAATGAGATAGCACTATTGGACAACTGTTTATGAAAATAATCAGAAAAGGAGAGTGCCAGTGCCAGGGAACTGGTTGGTTATTACAGGTATTTGTCTCTGGCTCATTTAATCCCATTTCAGATGTGAAAGATTAGCTTTCAGAAATTCAGTGGCTGGTGGGATTTACAGAATGGTGGTGAAAACCTCTATAAACCCACTCCTCCATGAAAGAAACAAAAATGTTGGCAAAAATTGTCAAAATCCACATTTTCATAACTCTGGAAATTAACCAAAGGCCTGCAATAATCTAAAGAGGGTTTATTTGGGAAAAACTGCTAAACATTATTAAGAACTACAGAGTTTGTATTATTTTTAACTAGATCTACCCATATTTCCGTCTCCTAAGCTCCCCTGTAGCCTTGAAAACCAGCATCTAGCCCCACAACCATGGTGACAGCCATAACGAGGGAAGCCCAGCTTTTGAAGTCCTATCCCTAAACCACAGTCACTATTTGACTTGTCTTGCAGCTTCATGGAAAATGCCATTTCCAGAGCTGTGTCTTCATTTGGCCTGTCCTAGTGCTCACTTCACCAGAAAAGCCTTATCTCCAGTGCATTTGTTGAAAACAGTCAGAGGCAATTGTTTACCACTGCAGTTATTTGAGTCTGGTATATCAATTAGGGCAAACAAGACGCTTAGCCAAAACCTAAAAAGAAGATACAGGGAATGAGCTATCCATAGGGGGCTTTAAAAAACTCTGACATATTCCTGGAACTCTGAATCTACAAGGCTGTATGTATGTAGATTTGTGCATGTAGGGTTGTGCTTATGACCAGGAAAGAGTGAGAGATCTCCATACTCTCACCTCTGCCTAACCTTGAAGCCCTACATAAGCAGGATGTAAAGGCTGAAGGAGAGCTGTAAAATGTTGAGACATCAAGGGTATATCCCAACACACATTCAGAGCTTCTTGGCAAAAAATGGAGACTTACTGATTAAAAGTATCTAAAGCAAATCTCTAACCAGGCATTATCTTACCACCAAACTAACTGAGCAAATACTTCAGTGACTGCACGTCACAAAGATTACAAATTTTACAGCAACAACAAAGCAATAACAAACTGTGGGTTGGAATAGGGCTAATCTGATTTCTAGAGTTGCCACATTATATTATTTAAAAATTTCAGTTCTCAACAAAGTTATAAAACGTACACAAAAACATGCCCCATATAGGGGGAGGCAGAGAGGAATAGTCTGTAGGATGTGCATTTGAAGAGATACAGATATTTGACTTACTAAACAAAGACTAAAAAAACTATTATAAATATGTTCAAAGAATGAAAACAAACTTTATCTAAAGAATTAAGCAATGTAGGAAAACAATGTCTCACAAAATAGGGAGTATCAACAAAGAGATAGAAATTACATTAAAAAGGACCACATAGAAATTCTTGATTTAAAAATAAAATAATAGAAATGAAAAATGTACTAGAGAGACTCAACAACAAAGGTAAATTGGAAGAAAAAAGATCAGAGGACTTAAAGACAGATCCATTGAAATGATCCAGAGCAATGACTAGAAGCTAAAAAGACTGAGAAAAATTAATAGAGCCTCAGAAACCTGTAAGACACCACTGAGTGTACCAACATATGCATAATGGAGTCCCAGAAGGAGAGGAGAGAAAGAAACACATAGAATATCTGAATAAATAGAGTCCAAAAAATGTCAAATTTGTTGAAAAAGAATAATTCACAAGATGCTTAAAAACCCCAAGTAAGATAAGCATGAAAAGACTTGCATTTACACACATCATAATCAAACTGCCAAAATTAAAACCAGAGAGCAGCAATTCCTTCTACGAGGCCAGGATTAACCTTATACCAAGGTTAGACAAAGGCATCACAAGAAAACTTTTGACCAATACCCCCTATGAATATATATGCCAAGATCTTCAATAGATACTAGCAAACTGAATCCATGAGCATATTTAAAAGGATCATGCATCATGACTAAGTAAGATTTCTCTTGTAATTCAAGGTTTGCTTGACATCTAAAATATCAGTTTTGTGAATAGAATAAAAAGCAAAAGCCTAATAATTATTTCAGTAGAGGACGAACATTTGTCAAAATCCAACAGCTTTTCTTGATAAAACACTCAACAAACCAGGAATAGAAGAAAACTTCCTCAACCTAATAAAAGCCCTCTATGGAAAATGCAGCGTTAACATCATACTTAATGTTTAAATGCTTACTCCCAAGATCAAGAACCAGACAAGACTATCTGTTCTTGGACTCAGTATTCTCATCAGCAAAATGGGCTAAGAGCAACATCCATTCTTCAGGACATGACAGCTGAAATAGCTTGAGACCATGAGACACACAGGTGGTCAGCTGAGTGACAGGTGTACTGAATCTAACGCCACAAAAGCCACCATGAAATAGCCAGCATTCTAGGTCTGCAGTGGGAGCGGGTTCTGTGTGCACGTGTGTGTGCAAGCATGTGTGTCTGTGTGTTCCTGGTGAAAAAACAAGTGTTCTGTATTCACCTTTTCTAAAATGCATGCATGATCCTACGTTGATTAAGATGGGATGCTAATCCATAAAATGTTACCTTATACCTTTCAAATAATGCTGACTTTTTGGTTTGTTTTGAATGGATTTTATTTTTAGAACAGCTTTAGATTTATAGAAGAATTGAACTGATTTTCACATACCCGTTTATGCAGTTTCTCTTGTTATTGACATTTGTACAGCACATGTGTTATAGCCATGAACCACATGGATCAATTATTAACCACAGTCTATAATTTATTCAGATGGCCTCAGTTTTTGCCTGATTTATTTTTTTCTGTTCTAGGATCCCATCCAGGATATGTTAATTACATTTCATTTGTCCTCTCTGTAGTCTCCTCTGGGCTGTGAGAGTTTTTCAGACTTCCCTTGTATTTGATGATTATGACAGTTTTGAGGGGTACTGGTCAGGTATTTTAATATTTTACTTTTTTTTTTTTTTGCTTTTTAGGGCCACATCCATGGCATATGGAAGTTCCCAGGCTAGGGGTTGAATTGGAGCTACAGCCGCTGGCCTACACCACAGCCACAGCAACGCCAGATCCGAGGCAGGTCTGCGACCTACACCACAGCTCATGGCAATGCCAGATCCTTAACCCACTGAGCGAGGACAGGGATCGAACCTACATCCTCATGGATCCTAGTTGGCTTCATTAACCACTGAGCCATGAGGGGAACTCTCGATGCTCTATTTTTCAATACGGCAGAAAAATTTTCTAACACTTAATTGAGCATTTCCTATGCGATACTTCCTAACACTCAGAGTGGTACCTCCTGTCTCTGTAGTATTATATTGTCATGATTTTGCAAGTGGGGAAACTGAGGCTTTCTTTGCTATTGTGTGACACATTTAACAAAGGAATGCAAGGCTGAGCTGGGGTAGGAGGTTGAGGACAGAAACGTACATTTTACAAACCCCTAAATAAATTCCTTTACTTCTCTGCACTGCTTTCCTCACGGGTCTCCAGTCCCTCCGCGCCCAGGAGGGCAACTGAAATTTCTCTGGGTGGTTGCTGATCTTGAGCAGCCCACCTCCCTCCCGCTTCTTCAGGCAGGTCGTTCACACCCCAGGTTGTAACAGTATGTCACTCCTCAAAGACCTGGGAAAGCTGTCCCCATGTCAGATCCTAGGGCAACCTCAGAAAGCTGCTGTCTGTGGGCTGAATCTGCGCTCAACACCCTCAGCCTGGCCTCTTACCAGCGTCACAGTTAAGCTAAACGTCCGACCATTTTTTCATCAGCGAGCAGATAATCATTCAAAAGCCTGGCCCAAAGCAACCTCTCTGAAAGGATCTTATGAAATCATTTCTCTTTGCAAATCCATAAAAATCGCCTCGGACTCCTTATCAATAGGGAAGCTTAGAGGGTGAGCAGAAGTCGTTGGATTATGATGTGCTTGTTTTAATGAAATTCCTCTCCCGCTGAGATGTTCCCTGCAGATTTTCCATATTTCAGCCTGGGAAAGGTTTGATTCGTTCCTGCCGGTGCCAAGAGTTAATTGAAAACATTTCAGGATAAATTTGGCTCGGGGGCCAACGCTTCCAGTCCATCATTATTCTTAGAAATAATAGAGGAGTAATACAATTATTAATAGGCATGTTGTATCCTCTTAAAATGGCCATGGGTCTAGGAACCGTGTCTTCGATATTCTTTCTAAAACTGCACACAAAACCCTGAAATAAGAGGCTGGGAACTTAGAAGAGAAACAAGCTTTGCTGCTAAATAATATACTTTGGCCCTTCCTGTTTGGAGTGGCTGCCTGGTTGTAGATGATTGCTGGGTTTTTTTTTTTCCCCCCAAAGTTCTGTTTTCAAATCTATGATTGGTTTTTGAGCAATACACACTGACAGATATTAAAATGAAATGTCTTGTAGACATTGGCTAACAATTTATATAATTGTAATTGTGCAAGGCCTTAAGACAGTGCTCCCTGGGGCAACTTACCCTCTCTCAACATTGAATTAAATGGAAGATACAGCCTGTTTTACCCTCTATCTGCTATTTAACTGTCTCCTCAACTTTATTGAATAATGTGGGAAACTGATATCTAGTAGTTGTTATGAACAGGAACTCTTATTTTCTTTACTTTTTCATGGGGTTTGGAATGTTCATTCTTTTATTAACACCTTCCCATCTTGTTTGAAAACCAGTGATCAGATCTTTTCTTGAAACTTGATCTCTCTGTGGTCCTTAGAGAAATGTTAGGGTAACTGAGCAAATTGGAAACACATCTCTGTCCTGGGTGCTGCCTGTTAAATGGATCAATTAATACCATCCGATCTTCAGATCTTTCCTTCTTCATGTTAGGATTCACAGACAAAATGTCTATGAAAGAATAAGTCACAGAGAGGTTTAGCAGTGCTAATTTTCAGAGCAGTACCGTAGCTTTACACCTCTAATAGGACCTTTCAGTCATCAATCATTGAAACATCTTTTTGTTCTCTAAAAATGCATACATTTGATACATATACATAAATTTAGTGTCTTTTTTTAATATCACCACAAACCCATTATCAATGGAGGGAAAACTGAGACTCACAGTGTACGAGAATAAGGGACCATAGGGGCTAGAATTCGCATTTGCTCTTGGGTTCTTGTTTGCCTTCCCTTCTTGGGGGTAAGCAGTGAGTTCAGGGACAGTTCAATTGCTGCTTTTTCCTCCTCTGCTTAGAAGGGTGCTGAACATATACTGAATCAGTGAATGAACTGTCTGGCTCTTCTTGACCCTTGCCTTTATTTGGGGAAACAAACCCAATGAGAAATAACTTTCTATTTCATTAAACTAGGATGGTGTGGTTTTTGTGGAGAGGGGTCTCTAAGAATGTCATTTTGACTTAAGATGCACGGTTAAGTTAGTTCTTTGGGGATATTCTTGTAGTTGTTAGCTAGGAAGCCTCCTGCCTTTACAGTGTGATTCTTGGGACTCTCCATAAAACTGCACTCAAGATGCCTTCAGCTCATTCAATAGATTCTGCAGGAAATGCCACCATTCCTTCTGCTCCTACCTCTGTTCCTTAAAGTGTAATCAAGAGATATCTGTCAAAATAGAGACAGTCATACCTCTGCCCTCAGAGATTCTGGGTCAGTCAGTAGAAGTGTGGAACCTAGGAATCTGCAGGTAGAACAAATCCCTAGACACTTCTTTTTTTTTTTTTTTTCTTTTTGTCTTTTTAGGGCTGCACCTGTGGCATATGGAGATTCCCAGGCTAGGGGTCTAATCAGAGCTATAGTGGCCGACCTATGCCAGAGCCACAGCAACACCAGATCCGAGCCATGTCTGTGACCTACACCACAGCTCATGGCAATGCCAGATCCTTAACCCACTGAGTGAGGTCAAGGATCAAATCTACAATCTCATGGTTCCTAGTCAGATTTGTTTCTGCTGTGCCACAATGGCAACTCCAGCCTAGACAATTCTTACGCACACTAAAGTCTGAGAAACACTGGGTGAGTTTTAACACTTCCCAACATGAAGGTAGCCTTGTGAGGAGCTATTGTCAAACATAAGGTGGTATCGTAATATGATATGACATCTGAATTAGGGGGAATAGTCTTGCTCTAAAGTGAAGCCTATGGAGTTCCCATCATGGCTCAATGGAAATGAATTTGGCTAGGATCCATGAGGACTCGGGTTTGATCCCTGACTTTGCTCAGTGGGTTAAGGACCTGGTGATGCCGTGAGCTCTGGTGTAGGTTGCAGACATGGCTCGGATGTGACATTGCTGTGGCTGTGGTCTAGGCCAGTGGCTACAGCTCTGATTCAACTTCTACCCTGGAAACCTCCATATGCTGCAGGTGCAGCCCTAAAAAGCAATAAAATAAAATAAAGTGAAGCCTAGCTAAAGAATATAGCAACACTACAAAATTCTTGATAAAAGAAGTAAAAAGTTTAAATCACCACTTTGTCATTCTCCTCAATGCAACTTCCTTTTTTAAAAATTTCTGCTTTGTTGAGGAATTCCCATTGTGGCTCAGCAGGTTAAGAACCTGACATAGTGTCCAAGGCCAATCCCTGGCCTTGCTCAGTAGATTAAGGCTCCCACGTTGCAGGAAGCCCTGGCATAGGTCACAGCTGCAGCTCGGCTCTGGCATTGCTGTGGCTGTGATGTAGGCCTGCAGTGGCAGCTCTGATTCAACCGCTAGCCTGGTACTTCCATATGCTGCAGGTGCAGCCAGAAAAAGAAAATGATAGATAGATAGACAGACTGATAGATAGGTAGATAGATAGATAGATAGATAGATAGATAGATAGATAGATAGATAGATAGATAGATAGATTTCAGCTTTATTGAATTATAATTGCAATTACAATTGTAAGGTATTTGAGGTGTACATTGTGGTCATTTGATACACGTATACATTGTGAAAGAAGTCCCTTCACTTAAGTTAATTAACACATCCATAACCTCATGGATATACCTTTGTGAGTGTGTGTGAGAGAGAACATTTAAGTTCTGATCTCTTCTCAAATTTCAATTATCCAGGACAGTGTTATCAACTCCAGTCACCATGTTTTACATTAGACCCTCAGACCTTATCCATCTTATAGCTGAAAGTTTGTAATTCTTTTATTAAACTCATCTTGTTTTCAAATACCCTGTATGAGTTTGCTACGGCTGTCATAACAAAGACCACAGACTGAGTGGCTTAATTGTCTCATGGTTCTGAGAGCCAGAAGTCTGAGATGGAGGTATCTGCATGTTGGCTCCTCCTCAGGCCAAGGAAGAATATGTTTCATTCCTCTCCCCTGGATCTGGTGGTTTGCTGTACATCTTCAGAGTTTCTTGGCTTGTAGAAGCATTGCTTCAAACTCTGCCTTCATCTTCACATGTTCTCCCTGTATGCAGGCGACTGTATCCAAATGTCCCCTTTTTATAAGGACACCAGTCATTTTGGTCCATTCCATTATGAGTTTATTTTAACTTCACTAATTACATCTGCAACAATACTATTTCCAAATAAATTCTACATCCCAAGATGCTAAGGGTTAGGAATTCAACATATGAATTTGGGGGAGGGGGGATATAAATCAACCATAACATCCTCCATCCTTGATAAGTAGGCTCCAGGGACACTTGAGCTTGGTGGGCCCATGTCAGGCCCAGGCCAGCTTGTCACCCTCTGCAGCCTGGGTGCACATAAGTGTCCCTGCACTTGCAGCCACATCAAGAGCAGAGCAAACTGTCCAAGAGACTCACAGCCTGAGCTGGCAGGTAAGAGCCATCACTGGGGAGTAGAATCAGGGGAATAAGAAGTGAGGGCAGCAGAGGAGCAAAGGCTGAAGTAGAGGAATTAAGAAGAAGGCTGGAGAAATTGCTACTACCAATGCCATCTCAACATGTGCACATCTGGGAACTTAGGGGCACCAATGACAAGGGAGTTTAGGAAAGTTGTCTTGAAATCATACTGACCCAGCAAGCATGTTGCTGTTTTCCTGTAGCTCCTGTTAACATTTATTTGGGTGGCTGGGAGGGAATTGATAGAAGCATGAAGTGGCTGTCACTCCCCCCACCCCATGCCATCCCTCTGCCCTGCTATTTGTCACTGATCAATGATGAGGATGACAATGATAACTGTGACATTGTCTCCATATTATGTAGCATAGTTACTGGCATGTAGAGAAACTTAATATACATTGGTTGAATGAATAGCCCAAAAGGTCTAAGGTCTCACTTAAGACCAAGCATATTTGCTTCCTGGGAAAAACATTCTCCCTGGTGACATCACAAACAAATTAAAGTCAGAGGGCATGGCTGGCATGTGCTTAGCTGACAAAAAAGAACTTATTACAAAAGATTTGGCTTGGTTCTGGGATGTTTCATACAACCCAAAATGAAAGAGGAGTGTTTAACATGAAACTCAGCAATGGAGGCTCAATGTCAGTCTCATATGTAAAGAATCCTTAAACGTGATGACTAATGAAAGCTACATCTGCCTCCTTCCCAGAGGGAAATGTTTATATCAGAAGGTGAAGAAGAGAAGTTCCAAGGGCCCGATACATTTAAGACGACTCTATTCCTGAGACTGGGTAGCATGGTTTGTTGTCCCAATAATCATAACGGCACCTCAGATCTGAATGGGTGTCCATAGTACACGGCATTAGCTTCACAGGGTGAACTCTTTGGGGCTGCATTTTCCCCTCTGCTGTAGTGAGGGTTGATAGCCCCATTTCCCAGTGATAGTAACAGCTGCCATTCTTTGATCATCTGCCCATCTTCCTGCACATTAAGATATAGAACCTCCATTCCTGGTCCTAGAGTGAGTCTAAGAATCCACTGAGTTGCCAGGGTATCATTTTTTCCTAGTCCCTTCTAAATCTAACTTTGTAATTTTCTTCTACTCTAATTCCCCTCTCTGCATCTTGGACCTGTTTAATCTACTCCATCCTTAACCCATGAGGAAAGAAAGCTCTTTCTTCTTGAACCACATTTCCATCACTTACAAAAATCAGGAGCATCAAGGAGGGTATAATTTTATAGGAGTTTTATAAATAATAGTGAAGGATGTTGTGTGAGTTCCATACCACAGATAATTTAAAACAAATATTAGGTACTTATTCTCTGCAAGTCTATCCACTATCTCCATCACACCCTGCTTCCATCTCTTGCCGTGATGCTGTGTCTTATCTTGTTCTCCACTTTCTTCCTCTTTTCTCCTTTCACTTCTGATTTTCCCACCACAAGTCATGGTTACTTCTCATAAAAAAGTACTCGAATAATCTTTTTTTTTTTCCCAGACAATTTCTCCATTTCAGAGCCTCCCTCTGCTCCACTACCCAACAACTTATCAAGGTTCTTCCTAAATAGACTATTTCTTCCCTAAGAAGAACTTTACTTTGTTTTGTTTTTAAAAGGTAAGATGTAGATTTAATGAGAGAGATGGTGTGTGGGCCATCTCAGAAGGTGAGAGTGACCTGGAAGATACATATTCCATAGACAGAATGTGGTCAGTCTCAAAAAGTGAGACAGCAGCCTCAAAATATAGGGTAGTTAGTTTTTACAGGGTGAGTAATCTCATAGGCTAATGAGTGGGAATTATTCCAACTATTTCAGGGAAGGGGTGGGGATTTCCAGAAATTAGGCCCCTGCCTACTTTTTGCCCTTTTATGGTTGGCCTGGGAACTGTCATGGTGCCTGTGGGCATGCTCTAATACATTAGCAGGATAACACATTATAATGAGTGCATAATGAGGCTCAAGGTCTACTGGAAGTCAAACCTTCCACCATCTCGGGTCTACTCAGTTCTAACCAGTTTTTATTGTATCCTCAATGGCTATGTCATTCTTTTAAAGATTGTGGCCTCCCCCCTTCCCTCCTGTTTCATTTTCTCCTCAGAGACTTTACTCTCATATTCTTATGGGAAGCAGAAGGGTGATTATCCCTCTTCTGTAGTTGTTTCAAAGCTGAGTATGGGCATTGTCCCTGCCCATCAGGGAGTCAAAAAATCCCTGGAGGCCTGATCTAGGAGCCCCAGTGGCAGGACTGTGCCTTGTTTAATATGGGCTGGAATCCCACTAAGAGGAACTTTGGTTCAAACTGGAAAAATAAGTTTTCTATCTTCCCTTTTAGCTCATAACAATTCTCTAAGAGTAGATATAATTATTTACCTGATTTTGCTGTTCTACACACACACACACACACACACACACAAATATGTATGGTTAATTCTAAGTAAAGATTGGTTGCAAAGAAAAAATATGAATAGCAAAACTGAGCAATTTATGAAACCACATGGAAGTGATGGAGGGAAGAAGGGCTTAGGAAAAGTGACTGTCTCCTTTAGGAGAGCAATATAGACTAACTTTACCTATTGAGAGAAAATAATAGTTAAATATATGGGTTAGATTTCAAGGTAAACAATAGAAAAAAATAGGGCATGCATAACTTTCAAACAATTTGGAGAATTGGGGTCGGATGGGGGTCACGCAGCCAAACAGTGGTGTAAAGATATGATCAGTCCAAGAAAGGCGATCAAAGTCCATTAAAAAACATGACAAAATAAGAAAGCATGGTAAATTTAAAATGCAAACTGAGAATGAAGAATAAATTGAAACAAACCAATAACCAGTAAATATAAACAGACATAAATTTTTATGAAAAGATAAAACTCCACTGCATTAAAAAAGTACTGATCAACTAACCAATCAAATAAATTCTACCCTAACCAACTATGTGCTTTCTATAAGAATTAAAATTAAAAAACACAGAAGATTGAAAATTAAAAGATTTAAGAAATTATATCATCCTCCCCAAAAAATTAGTGTTAGTATGTGATTATATTAAATAAAATCTAAAATAAAATGTACATTTTGATTTTGTTCAAATATATTGAAAGGTTATATGTAAATATATATAATCTCCAGGTGTTATTATTTTGGGTTCTTTGATTAACTATCTTCTAAATTTTAAATGTATATTATTACTCTGCAACACAAAAGAGGAAAGTGAAATTTATTTTTTTAAGAAAATAATACAGATTAACAAAATAAAAGCATGCATAGCAAGATTATTTTGAGACAAAATAAAGGCCAAAATCATTAAAAGGGAAAAGGGAAAAGAGTTATATTTCACATTGCTAAAAAAGATATTTTCTCCCATAAAGATAAAATAGTCATGAACCTAAATTAATTTATATATATATATGCAAAACTTGATAAAAATAAAGGAGAGGCATTTCCATTTTGGCACAGTGGATTAAGGAGCCAGTGTTGTCTCTGTGGTGGCTCCTGGTGCAGTGGGTTAAGGGTCCAGCATTGCCATGTGGCTCAGATTCTTTCCCTGGCCTAGGAACTTGCATATACCATGGACGTGGCAAAAAAAGAAAGAAAGGAAGGAAGGAAAGAAGGAAGGGAAGTTGATGAGACTTTAACATATCTCTTTAAGAAAACAACAGAAAAGGAAATATAGAGAATCAGTGAAATAACACTAAGTTGCAAAAAAACCAAGAAATTATTAGGTTATGTACATTACCCATTTTAATGAAAATTATAAAATGAGGAAATAATACCTAAAATTAAAAAAAAAATTTAAAAAGTAATCTAGTAACTGTGAGGCTAAATAGCCAATCCAAGTGGGAAGTATGTACTCTTTGAAAATGAATTACAGGGAGTTCCCATCATGGCTCAGTAGAAACCAATCTGACTAGCATCCATGAGGACTCAGGTTTGATACCTGGCCTTGCTCAGTGAGTTAAGGACCCAGCATTGCCATGAACTGTGGTGTAGTTTGCAGACACAGCTCAGATACTGCGATGCTGTGGCTGTGGTGTAGGCTGGCAGCTGTAGCTCTGATTCAACCCCTAGCCTGGGAACCTCCATATGCCATGAGTGTGGCCCTAAAAAGCAAAAAAAAAAAAAAGGAAGAAGAAGAAAATTAATTACAGTAAAATAATAGCTAAACAAAGCCTGTAGGATGTGACTTAAAAGTTGCATAAAGGAAAAGTAGTATCCAGAAATCAATTTATTAGAATGCTCAAAAAATACAAATAAATGAGCTAATAAGCATTTAGCTCAAGAATCCAGGAAAATAAGAAAAAAAAATAAAGTGGAAGAATAAAATAAGTAATGGTACAGTAAAAACTAACAACAGAAGAAACAATTCCATCATGAATTTTGTAGGTGAAACTCAAAACTTACTGTTTGAAAAAAAAATAAAATGAACAAAATATCAAAAGTAAAAAGGCACATAAAAGGTTAAAAAAGAATTAATACATAAACCCAAAATTTAGAGATTAAAACTCTTAAAGAGAATATTTATATGATATAATGTGAATGTTTTAGAAATCTAGATGAAATTATTTTATAAAAGTGCAAATTATTAACAATAGCTTATGAAATAGAATTCATCAGTAGACCAAAAAACAAAAAATAAACTGAAAAGAAATTTCCTTAATTTCATAAAGCATGTACTAGAAACATATATCAAGCATCATAGCAGATGCCTGGCAATCTTAGCCAGGGCAATATGACATTAAAAGTAATTATGAGGCTTAAATATTATAAATATTAGAAAGGAAAAAATGTGTTAGCTGTTTTCAAAGAGTGGTGTACCAATGCCTAGAGCATTCCCAAGGTCTTTCAAGCATACTGTGGGATCAAAACTTCTTTCATAATAATCTCAAGGCACTATTTTCCTTTTTCACTATGTTGATATTTGACTAATAGAGCAAAAGCAATGATGACTAAAATTGACGAAATGGGAGGGACACACAATACATTTGAGCTTCATAAAATATTTTTCTCAAGGAAAAACACCTGTGTGGTTGTTTGAGTTGTGAAGTGAACAGCTGAACTTGCCATTTTCCACTGAGCCCTGTTTTTACATAAAGGAATGACTGAAAGACAAACTATTTTTATTCGGATTTGGATATTTGACAAACATTTTATTAGAAATAAACACAATTCAAAGAAAATAATAGGATTTATTGACAACAATAACATTTGATCATGCATGAAAAATGAGAATTTTGGAAAACTTGTATTCTGCACTGTGAACCTAATATATTTTGAATAATTAGAGAATTTTATGATGAGATTGGTGGTGATATTAACAAACATTGTTTATTTAATGTTATAAATTAATGTGTATTGATATTTGGATTATCTTCATAACACAGTGACAAATATTTTTCAAAAGACCAATGGATGCTGTTATAAAATCATGCATGGATGAAAGTTCTATTAAAATATCAAGACAGAAGAATGGATTTTAATATCACAGATTATGAAATGTTATTGATATGATTTTACATTCTGCCTTACAACTAGCCTTTGAAAATCTACCACTTATTGAGGGTTGTGTTTCAAAGAAGAATGTCTGCAATTACATGAAAAGATGAATCATTTATGCCATTTATAACTATACACATTTAGATATATAGTGTAGCTCATATATCATATTGGAACAGATTAAATGCAGAAGCAGATATAAAAAACTAGCTATATTCTCACTAATTTTTTTGAAAAATAAACTTATTTTCCATTAAAATATATTGTTTATATTAACACAGAAGGTTATTCTTTAAATGTATTAAATATTAAAAATTTTCATCTGCTTTGATTTCTTTTTCTGGTCTATTTTTGGGGGGGTGGGTTCACCCGTGACATATGGAGGTTCCCAAGCTAGGAGTCGAATTGGAGCTGTAGCTGCCAGACTACACCACAGCCACAGCAACACAGGAGATCCGAGCTGCATCTTTGACCTACACCACAGCTCATGGCAATGCTGGATCCTTAACTCACTGAGCAAGGCCAGGGATCAAACCTGCATCCTCATAGATGCTAGTCAGGTTCATTACCGCTGAGCCATGAAGGGAATTCCTGCTTTGATTTCTAATATGGTAAATATGGATTATACATAACTCATCAGGTAGTAAAGAAGTTAACCTTGCCTCCAAAGAGGTCTGGCCTTTGCCTTCAGCTTCTAGGAGGTAATTTTGGTTTGCTTGGATGTCTTGGGCTAACCAGGTAGTAAGGAAGTGATTTAAGATGGGGTATGGCCACACATTAGAGTGGGGGCTGGCTATACCAGAAAGGACAATAATGTGATCTATGGATCACATGGTGTCAGTTGGCCTGGAGACTGAGATTAACTACATGGGGGATCAATCAGTCAATCAATTGTGTATAAAATGGAGCCCCAATAAAAGCTCCCAACACTGGGCTTACTTTCCTGGATGGTGATTATCTATGTGTAATATCACACACACCCTGACTGTACGAGGAAAGAACATGAAAGCTCTGCGTGTGATACTTCCCCTGATTCTGCTCCACGAACTTTTTCCCTGTAAGAAACTGTAACTGTGAGTATAAGGGCTTTCAGTGAGTTCTGCGAGTCTTTCTAGTGAATTATTGAATCTCAGGCTTGCCTTGCAATGGATATCAGAAATCAGAGCAGTGTTGGAAATTGTGCCCCCTAGTTCTTTGCACACACATAGCCAAAATCTCAGTAACTTTTTTTTTTTTTTTTTTTAGAGCTGTACATGTGGCATATGGAAGTTCCCAGGCGAGGGGTTGAATTAGAGCTGCAGCTGCCGGCCTATGCTACAGCAGCTCGGGATCCAAGCCACATCTTCGACTTACATGGCAGTTCATGGCAACACCAGATCTTTAACCCACTGAGTGAGGCCAGGGATCGAACCTACATCCTCATGGATCTTAGGTTTGTTAACTGCTGAGCCACCAGGGGAACTCTGAAATCTTAGTAATTTTTAAGAATATAAAGTTTCCTTAGAAAAGTTTGAGAATCGTTAATGTTTTTTATATGTCTAGAAAATCAAAGAGAATCTCCTGCCAATAACTAGAGCCCATAATGGTTCAACGAGGTGTTTAGATGCAAGATCCATGTACAAAAACCAGGTTTCTTATAAACCAGTAACAATGAATCAGGCAATGTAGTCATCGTCATTCAATGGAAACTACAAAGGACCTGGAAATAAATCTAAAAAGAAAGAAAAAAAACTGAATAAAAAAGAAGACATAAAATTTACAGTAAGAGCTCTTTATGGATTAATGTAATATTTATCGAACTGTAATGATGGAAAGACTCTCTAGTATAAAGCTACCATTCATCTTTATTTTACACTGATCTGTGAATTCTATCCAATCCCAATCAAATTTTCAATAAAGGCTTTTTAAAGAAATTTAGAAGCTAATACTAAAATTCTTCTGGAGGGCAAAACTACCACATACATACAGTAAATTATTTTGAAGTAGGAGAAATTGAAGCAATGGTCCTACTAGACATCAAATCACATTGCAAGTTTTTTTTTTTTTGTAAATAAAAGAGTGGAATGATATTTCAGGTCTTTTCTAGCTTTTTAGATTTAACATTCTATAACTTCTGAAGATTAAAGCTCTACACTACTCTTATCCATTTCTTTCTCCCTATCATACCCGCAGACCCCAAGGAAAATATATATTATTGTGGAAGTGTTTCTATAATTCTTCCCATCTCTGAATGTATGCCCCTTTGCAATTGCACTTTCCTTTTCTTCTCATCTTTTCTGGAAGCTGGGCCTGGACAGGTGACTTGCTTTGTCCAATGGGAGACTGGCAAATGTGATCTAAGTGCTAGCTTAAAAAGGACACGCACACTGGGGCTGCCGCACTCTTGCTGCTCGGGGGCGGGGGGGGGGGGGGTCCAGCTGTCATAATAAGAAACTTGGGCTAGTCTGCTAGATGTTAGGTACATGTGTCTCAGAAGCCCTGGTCACACTAGTCAATTGCCAGTCATGTGAATGGCCATCAGGCACAAAGTTCCCCCCACCTGACCCCCAGCTAACCACAGCCAAGCGAGCCTAAAAAAGGTCAGCAGAAAATCTCCACCAACAAAACTGTGAGCAAATAAATGATAACAGCTTTAAGTCACTAAGTGTTAGAGTGGTCTATTAAGAACAGAAGCCAAGTAATAAAACAACCAATTTCCTGCGGGCACCCTAAATACTAGCAGTTCCTTAAAAAAAAAAAATGCTATTTGTTTCCATAGACTGAATTTTGAAAAAAGAAAGAAAAGTCAGGTGACAATGAACAAAGACTCCACTTTATAATTTAAATGAAATATGAGTCTGTTGTTTATTTCTAGAGCTTACTAATGGTTACTTTAAAAAATAATATGCAATATTCAATTTTATGATTCACTTACTCACAGATAATTTGTTCTTCCAGAATATAATTAGACATTTTCATTTAGGCACATGTCAAGAATTAGGGCATATTTGAACTCCCAAAAGTGCTATAATAATTTTTGGCTAAACTCTTCTAGTAGAACTTCGCTAGAAGAAGACAACCGTACAATGAAGTGAAAACTCCAGGATTTATTTGTTCTACTTGCAAAACATAAAAAAACAACAACCACAGAATGATTAGTCATACATATGAAAGTTTATATTGTGCCACATGTATTTCTGAGGCATGAACACATTTGGAGAAAGGAAAGATAAACAAAACACTTCATGAACAGGTGTAGAGAAAGAAGAGGGTGTGGTCATTCTTTCACAGAGGAAGGACGGTCTTGTTACAAGACCACAAAGCAGGAGGGAGTGAGATTCAGAAAACAGATTTCTAGTATGGCCCGCACTCTTTGTGGGCAGGAAGCTTCACTTTTTGGTTCGCTTACTAAGAATCACACGTGCCTAGCTTATCACTTGGCCCATTGTAAGAGTTCAGTAAACACTGATTGAATGAATGGATGAATGAATAGATGAACGAAAGATCTCTTGAGACCCTTCTTGCTCTAACAAGAGGCAATCTTTTTATGACTTATGTTCATTTGTTATGTGCTTTCTCAAACAGACGAATTTCAGTTTGAATTGAGGCTTCAAAAAAGATCACTTCTTCATGAGGATTTGAGGTAGACTGAGCATAAGAGAAGGGAGAACACAGACCTTTGATGTGAAGGTCTGTGCAGTGACCACAGGGGCAAAACTACACTTCTTACTTCTTTTTTATGCTTCTGAATATTATTAGTCAACCATTTAAATCTGAAAGTAGGGTAATATGTATTCATCAGTAAAATTTGGGAAACATGTAAATATATAAGGAAGAAAATGATAATTACCTGCAATGCCACCATTATTGAAAGTTGATATGTATAAAAGCTATGATTTCAATCTCTTGAGATTTTTGTATTCATCAACTTACATACTGAATACCCGTGGTCAAGTTACTTCAATATCAGCTTCTTCATCTATCAAATAGAAATAATAATTAAAAAAACCTGAAGTGGAGTCCCCGTTGTGGTGCAGTGGAAACGATCACGACTAATATCCATGAGGATGTGGGTTTGATCTCCGGCCTTGCTCAGTGGGTTCAGGATCCGGCACTGCCATGAGCTGTGGTGAAGTTCGCAGATGCTGTTTGGATCCGGAGTCCCTGTGGCTGTGGGGTAGGCCAGCAGCTCTAGCTCCGTAGCCTGGGAACTCCCATGTGCCCTGAGAGTGTGGCCCTAAAATGCAAAAAAAAAAAAAAAGAAGAAGAAAGAAAGAAAACAACATGGAATTACTGTCCTGAAGAGTTGTTACGTGCTCAGCAACCTTCATGGCACATAATAATAATCACTCAGTAATGTTAACTATTATTTTTATTATTACTGTTATTTTAATGCAGTGGCAGAATTTTGGTGATTTTGAATTTTCCTGGAGTTGGTTGTGATGATAATTATGATTACTACTATGCTTATGATGAAGACTATTTTGCTCACTTATATTTTTCTTGGAAACTCAGTGAATTCATTCTTCTTTTTAAGCAACAGTCTTGGTTTCTTAAGCATTTTCCTGTTTTGGTGTCTATGTCCAGAAACTATATGATTCTTTGCTCCTGTTCCTCCTCAGATGCATCTGACCCTCTCTTATCCCTCTGGGACTCCTCTCCTGGGCCCCCCTTCTCTGCCCGTTGGACTCTTTCTCTCTGTGCTTTCTTTGGGTCCATCGCTTTTAACCATGATCACCAGTCTACAAGTCTGATGCCTGCCTGGACCTTCAGCCTGCAGCTGGTTTCCTGCAGTCCATTGTCAAATGGGTACTTCTTATAGCCTCAAATATATCTCATCCTCCAATCTTTCTTCCTTGAGGACCGAACATGACATCATCCACCGGAAACCCAGCAATCTAGCAGTCCCATTGGCTTGACCACTCTACATTTGACCTTGTATCTTGAATATTCCTTCTTCCTTCTCCCTTCCCACTGCTGCCATGATTTTAACACAGTGCCTGGCTTTTTTTTTTTTTTTTTTTTAACAGGACCTGGCACTCACTGTTGTCCTAGTCTCTGGTCTTCACGCCTTAAAACCATCATGCACTCTGTTCAAGAAGATGAATCTTTGGAACCCTCAGCTGGGAATTTTCAGAAGGTTTCCCGTCATGAGCCCTGGGCTGGGTACACAGGGTAAAGTCAATGCCCAGAATGACATTC
Source organism: Phacochoerus africanus (assembly GCF_016906955.1). NCBI lineage: Eukaryota > Metazoa > Chordata > Mammalia > Artiodactyla > Suidae > Phacochoerus > Phacochoerus africanus. The sequence continues at coordinate 33,912,101 of NC_062555.1, read as the reverse complement.
AAGGCTCTTATGACCTGGTATTAACCCTTCTTTCAAGCCCCATCCTTGCTACTTCCCACTTTATGTTTTGGTGGTGACAAATGAACACCCCCCCCCCCCACACACACACACCCATGCTGGGCTGTTTGATCCCTCCCTGCCTTAGGAGATGTGGTTTCTTCTCACGGGAATGTCTTCCTCATCCTCACTTTTCCTCGTGAAAGCCTATGCCTGTCTTCAGACTCAACTTCAGTGAGCCTTCTCCAAGCTTTCCTTACACCCGGCATCAAGCTGGTCCTCTGCACTTGCCATTTGATGTCATAAAGACGTGTGTGCCTGTCTCTCCATCCTGATTACCAGCTTGTCCATTGATGAGACTCTGTTATATACACACTGGTACCTCAGCCCATAGCAGCCCTCAGCAGATGCCGGTGGAACCAAAGCAAACTCTTTTTGTTCCCCATCCCCTCTGCTCACTAGTTCAGGATTACAGATGTAGATCTTAGTGATCATAAGAGCTTACTTCAACATTCCCTAGAGAAGGATGCTCCAAACAGGTGTACCTACCTGACAGGTAAGAGGTGACAGGGCTTTAAATGAAAGGTTAGATGACTGGTGCTTCTATAAAAGAGATGTCTATGAAAAAAGCCTCAGATCTCATTGAAATGTTCCTTATTATGGTGCTTATCCCATCGATGACAAAAAACTACAATAGGATTTAGTTGTGAGATACTACTTCATTCTGGCATCCAAGGACCCACTGATATCTGATATTTAAATGTCAAAATGAACAAAACATAGTGATAACCAGAGGCCACAGAGGTGTCCATAAAGTCTGAAAACAGATAAGACGACTTTATTTTTTGTTGCAGATTGAAGATGTCCTTGGTGATATGTCTTTGCACCTGTTTGCAGACTCGCCCAGTTTGCTGATGGGGAACTCAGCAAAGCCACATCCAGTGTATATCAACACCATTGAGAGAGACCGTCTTTGATCCATTTTATAAGACTGGACTCACCGTGTGGCAAAATCACTAAAATATACTTTTGACAAATGCCCTGTCAAAAAATGTACACATTCGCTTTTCTTTGGGAAGCCAAGCTCCTGAAATCAGGTAAGGAAATACTTTCGGCCTCATAGCAGCCTGTCTTGCTTCCGTTGCGTGCATATTACACAGGGTTTGGAGGTAGCTGTCCAAAATATGAGCTGAAAGCTTCCTCGGAAAGCAAATCTTTCCCACATCCTTCCCTGCAGTTCCTCTTTAAGAGGTGTCAGCATGGCTGAAAGAATGAAGTGGCTGCACATTGTTTGGCTGTGCTATTATGTGCTTAACATTTCCATAACAAAAGTGCCACTCGACTTCTCCCCGATTAATGCAGCTCGAGGGCTCTTGTCGTCCTTTAATAAAACATTGTTGAAATCATTTATTTAGAGCCCCTGGTTACTAGTGGGAGAATGACCATCTTTGTGCCAAAATATAGTGTATACAGTCCACTATTTTGTAGTAGATCATTCTGTTATTTAAGAAATTGATTAAATGGATGCCTTAGAAGGTATTTATGCTAATAGCACATTACTTATGTCATTCAGATAGTCAAGGGTGAAGCTTTGCAACTGTCCAGCAGAAGCAATCCCTCAAACAGAATACTGTAACCTCCGACTTGACTTAATTCGCAAAGCTGCAAGACCCACTGGAAACCCAAGCCTCCCAGGATGGCTCTTGGGCCACAGGCGTTGCAATAAGGTGCTTCCAACAACCTTTCTTTGGGGAACTGGAAGAAATCGGGTCCACTGATCTTTCTGAAGGTCCTTGGTATAAGAGGTCAAAACCCAATGATGTATGCTTTTCTCTTTTCCGGGCTCAAAAAGGGGTATGTGAGGTTATGTCTGAGAACTTCCACAGTTGAAACCAGTGAGCTCATCATGCGAAGACAACGTTTAAAAGAGAAGGATTTTCAGGGTAGAGTTTGATGGTCTCTGAAAGTTCTCATGGCATTTTCCCCTCTTTTTCATCCTATTCCACACAGCATTGCAGGGATGGAGTTGGGGTGCAAAGGCTGGGAGTGGTGAGGAAGGGACCCCCCGCTCCATATGGTTTCTCTGGAGGCATCAACAGAGAGAGTCTGCTGGCTCTGAGTCACCTTTACCCACGTGGACCTCACTGGAGAGCTGCAGTGCATCCCAGCAGTGCCAGAGCATGGTGGCCCTTAAGTTGGTGGCCGTTGGCACCAGGAGCCGCTTCCTTGCTTGTGGACAGTTGCCAGAGCCCTGCCCATGGCTTAGGGATGTCCTGCTACTTGGTGCAAGAATTGAGTTCCTTCCAGCCATTTTTCCACTTGACGTCTGCGTATCGCCCGCGTACATTGCTAGATATTGTTGCAAATAAAGAGAGACCTTATGTTATGTCCATTGTGGTCATGCACAAAAGCATCGCCGTGTGCTTGGGTGGGCAGTGAAGCCTGAACCTCCTTCCATTTACTGTATGGTCACTGTCAGCTCAATGAACTGCCTCCTTGTTCGCCACCATTGTCCCACACTCCCTTAAACATTTGTCACTGAAGAGCCTCCAAAGACAAATAAACTGTCACTGCGAATGCAAACCTGCGAACAGGGAAATGGGAGCGGGCCTGGAGAACACAGAGTTTTCCATGAAATCCAAAAGGAGTTGCTCTCGGCCCTGGAAGACTTGCGTTAGAAGCTTTTTAAGAATCCCCAGGAAAAGCCAGCGATACCTTTGCCTCCAGTAATGGTTCTTCCAGGCATCCTCCACGAGACGTTGGGCCCCCTCGAAGGTCCAGAATTCCTTAAGGCTCCCCAGAGAGCATGAGCTATTACAGATGTCAACATCTGTAAAAATCCTTTCTGCCTGGGAGCAGATGGCAACCTACATCCCATCACCTAACATTCTCGGCAACCTGTTCTGAAGCCACTAGGTCTGCCAGGGCTGGAGGGGGCTCCTGGGCTCCAGGGTAGAATTGTTTAAATTAAAATGGACCACCGATCAATGTTCACTTTCTCTGAGGAAGAGAGCAGAAAGCTTCGCGTCCCCACTCCCCCAAAAGAGAGCTGTGTTGATTTACTCCAGGCAGATGCTTTTGACAGGACCCTGTAAAATCAAGTCGTGAGTTTATTGTAGCAGTTAATTATCAGGCCTTTTCTAGTGCTAATGCCTTTTACTTCTTACTGGGGAAAACTGGGCCTTTTACTGGGACAAAGACTTAACTTTTGGTCAAGAACGTGTTAAAATAACACGAGGAGATGATTTAAATATATTTAAGGACCAGGGCGGAAGCATTTGCTAACTCGTCGTTGTTGTTTTTTTTTTTTTTTTTTTTGGTAAAGAAAGCTGATTTCATTTACAAGTCTCTTGGAATACTCTTTGTTCACTTCCCAAAGAAACAACGCTTTCAGCTTTATTTTAACAATATGTTTACTCAACCATTCAGGTGACAGGGGTTTAGCCACACACACTCTCCTGGGCTGGTCTGACACAACTACCTCAGACTTTTTGATGCTATGCGTCTATAAATCTTGGTTTTAGGTCCAAGCACCTCGAAGCCCGCCCTAAACGTTGGGAAAAAGAGTGAGAGGCAAAAGAAACCTGAAAGTAGGGGGTGAGAGTGGGTGGGAGGAAGTTGGAAGGGGGCATAGCTTTGTTAATTACTTCAGGCAGCAGAAAAATCTGGTTATGTTTTCTCAGCACATGTTAATATCATATAAAGAGACACGAGATCTTGCTAATCTGTCGACCCCTCAGACAAAGTTTATTTGTGGTGACTTTTAAACTCCTGACTTGCCTTCCAATCACCGAGTTTAAAATGAAAAGCTTTAAATAAACACCAGGAATAGAAGATAAATAAACTTTTTTTTCCCCCTTGCAAGTGCCTAGCTTGGCGAGGTTCAGACTCAAATCCCCAGAGGACAGAGCGCTCTCTTTTGTGTTAATGTTTAAAAGATTTTCCAATGCCGGAGTTTATTCCTACTGCAAACATTTCTATTTACAAGGTCAAGTGTATCAGCACTCGACACAGCTTAAGAGTGTAATTATTTATCTAAGGGCGTTTGAGTGTAGATCAGTAGCTCTGGCAGGAACCCAGCCTTCAGCCCACTGCTAAACAACTCCTCACAACAATATTACAAGTTCTGGTAATTGTTCCTCTCCCCAGTGTGTTTACTTTTGCCCGCCTGAATGTTTTGTAACAAAATTTTATACTTATTCACCCAAAGTGTGAAAATGACTTTGAAGTTGAGTCTCCCAGGTTTTTGAAGACCTATTGGTAACAGATGTTATTGGCATGTTCGATTGTGTGAGGATGTCCCTTAGCCAGAAGAGACACTTCTGAGGGTGGGGGGAGGGGGTCCCAGTGGGGAAGGGGGGGGAGAAGGCAGTGTCTAAGTTCTCCCCAAATTCTCTGAATTCTCTCCACAAACATAAAAACCAATGGAGATCAGTCAAATTATATCTTCTTAGCTGCCTCATTTACAGATGTCTAATTGTTCATTAAATTGAAGGCAGAAATAATAGCCCTCATTTCTTCTCTTGTACTGGATTTTAATTTCAGTTGATGGTTGATAGATTCCCTGTGGCCCCTCCGCCCCCCCCCCCCATTATTGGATTAACCCCAATGTAGCTCTGGAAAGTAACTACACCATATTCATTATTTAAAACTCTTTACTGATGTACACATTTTAATAAAATCAAATAACAACAAAAAAAAGTACACAAAGCCATAGTTACTTAAAACATAGGATTTTTTTTTTAAAAAAAACAATGTCTATAAAAATACAATGTTTAAGGCAGTTTGGAAATGCATTTATACATTTCTACAATGTCCATAAATTCTCTTAAAAATAAGAATGTTAACTTCAAATCTATAAAATACACTGTACATTTTAAAATGGTTCTAGATAGAGTACACTTCACAATGGACTGTGATTTTGGATTCCTGGTGACAAACAGATTTTGTACATTTCAGAGAAGAAAGGTGTACCATGAATGTGGATTTAAATTTTTAAATTTCTTTTAAAAATAAATTATTTCTGAAGCATACAATTTATAAAAATTCTATGTACAAAATACAGCAACTGGTAACAAACCCAGTTTTAATACACTTTATATACGAAGTACCAGGGGTGAGCACCCTGATAAAAGCAGAGGCAATATATGTTCTCCGCATTATTTGTACATACCATTTGATGTAAAGAACCAAAAACGATAATAAAACAAACATCATAAAGAAGCCTTCATAGATGGCAGTGCAGAGCTCTTTCAGATATAAAGTTGCATTGTTCAACACCACTAGCAACTCTTTAGATCAGCATTTTTTGACCCTTAATCCTTAGAAATGTGCTTAGAGATCAGAGTGGTGCCAATGAAATTAAAGTCAAGGGCTCAAAGTTATCCAAAACTAATTCAGCAACATTAACCCCTCTCATGCCCGCCTCCCCCCCCCCCCCCCGCCCCCCGCCAAACTGAGATTTCTGGGCGCGGATACCAAGAGTAAACGAAAGAATCGGTTAGATTGCAATGTCTTCACTGGCCACAATAAAAGTCGATACCGGCACTTTTTTCCCCCCTCGCAGGAGACATGTTAATAACCAGCCCCTTTGCACACAGAAATCCTCCTTCAAAACCCCTGCTCTAAACCCAGTCCCTTGAAACTCTTAAGGCCCCACTGGTCAGCATCTTCTCTTCGGAGTCCAGGACTACGGTTCTGTTCCCCACCCCCTCGCCGCCCCCCCAAGCCCGTTTCATCCCGGGCGTCCTGAGCTCAAACTAGGAGGGTTTCTGCAAGGAGTTTCTGGAGCCTGGAATGCGGGACAGGGAGGATGTCCAAAAAGTCCTGCGCGGGAGAGGAGGCGGGGGTCGTGCAAGAGTCGGGTGGGTGGGGGGAGCCTGACTAGGCAGAATCTACCTAGAGAGCGTCCCCAACCACCCACCCTGTCCCCGAGCCACAGGTGTCCCGGCGCCCGCCCTCCCGCGGCCGGCGGCGCGGGGCGTGAAGGCTAAAAGAGCAGCGGGAGCAGCAGCAGCAGCAAGATGGAGGCAAGCTGGGTCCAGACGCCTCGGGGCGCCGAGCGGCAGCCGCCGCTGCTGCTTCTGCGCCCGGACCCGTAAGGCAGGTCGCCGCGGCCGCCTGCCGCAGCAGCGCCGCCGCCCGGGCGCGGCGGGTGCGGGACGCCGTCGTCGTCGTCCAGCGGCTGCTCCCCGCCCGCGCCCCCAGCGCGCTGTTCGTCGTCATACTCCTCATCGTAGTAGTCGTCCAGGCCCCCGTCCGATCCGCTACTGCCGGGGCCGTTGCCCAGCTCGGCGCCGAAGCACAGGCGGGCCATGTTCTCCTTGACCGACTCGCAGATGGGCCGCTCCAGGCCGTCGCACACACAGTCATTGAGCAGCGCCGCCTTGGGCACGGCCAGCATATCCTCGATGACCGTGCGGCACTCGTCGGTGCAGCGCAGCCCGTTGAAGAGCTTGCCGCAGTAAGTCAGGTAGCGACTGAGCGCCAGGTTGCAGCGGCTGTCGCGGTCGCAGCGCCGCCGGGCCTCGGTGCAGCCCATGACCCCGCCCGCGCCCGGGCCGCCCGCGCCGCCGCCGCTCGTCCGGGGCAGGCACGGCTCAATGGCGCGCTTGGTGGACTTGCAGTTCTCATCCTGCGCGCAATCACAGTCTTCCAAGGCGGGCCCGCGGCGCGTGTGGTTGAGCTGAATGAGGGCCGAGATGCAGTGGCTCGGACAGCGCCAGCGCGACGAGAAGGAGGCGGCGGAGGCAGGGAAGGCGGCGGCTGCGGCGGTTCCCGGCGCGTCGCCCCCGCCGCGCTGCGCCAGCACCGGCGCGCACGCCTCGGCGTACTGGTTGTAGGCGTAGCTGCACTCCGGCTCCCCCTGGCACTGCAGCAGCGCCTGCCAGCAGATGAGGCGGCGGCCGTGCGCCAGCCCCGAGCTCCGCGGCGCCGAGCCCAGCAGCTGCAGCAGCGCCATCAGGCACAGCCAGGCGCCCGGCACGGTTCCCCCGCGGGCCCCGCCGCCGCCGCCCAGCAGCCCTGCCACCATCGCGGGCAGCGGCGGCCGCCGGGCGAGGAGCGGAAAGGAGACGAGGCGCGGGGAGCGTCGGACGCGGAGCCGGCGGAAAAGTTTGCCCCTGTCCTGCCAACTTCTTGCATGAGTGTTTTCATAAATCCATGCGCGCCGCTGGCTGTTGCCCCGCTGCTTGCAGAAGGTCGGCTCGCACTCGGGCTGCGGGGGCTTCCTAGAAGTGCACGGCCACTGAGGGCTCCTCCGGTCGGCCCCCGGCGGTGGCGGGAGGCGCTCACTGCCGTCCCGGGGGGCTGCGGGCCGCGGGGCCGCGGCGGGGCTGCGGGACCGCGCGGCGCCGCGGGTGCATTTTGCTCCGCGCTTGCAGATCCGTTGTGCGGCCGCGGCGGCTCCTTCCTCCCGGGCTCAGCGCCGCGCCGCCGCCGCCGCCGCCGCCGCGGGCTCTCGCATCGCGCCGCTTCCTGGCTCGCGGCCGGGGGCTGCCCGCCTTCCCGCGGCCGGGCCGCCCGCGTCCCCTCCCCCTCCGCCCGCGGCGACCCCGGCCTCGGCGGAGCTCCGGGGAGCTCTTTCCGGGAGGCGCGAGGAGAACGAGAAACTTGGCGCGGCCAGAGAGCGGCTCCCGGGCTTGCCTCGGCGGCGGCTTCTCGGGTGACAAGGAGCCCGGGGAGCGGATCCGCTGAGCCGGGCTGCGGACTCGCTCGCAGCGAGGCTTTAAATACAAAAGTGGGCCGGGAGCCCCCGCGTGGTGCCGCGGTGCCCCCTCATTATGCATGCATGGAAAAGCAAACAAACAAAAACATTAGCAACGCTCCTCCGGCTCTCCGAGCTCCGGCCCCGCGCGCTCCGAGCCTGCCCGCTTTCTCCTTTCTCCACTCTCTTTCGCCCTTTGCTCGGCCCCCTTTCCCGGCTTTTCGAGATGCTATTGGTCCCGCCTGTTGTTGTTGAAACTTTTTTTTTTTTTTTTTTTTTTTTTTTTTTACGAGCCGCTGGAGTGGGGTTGCGGAGTGGGGGAGGGCGGGGAGGGTGGTGGGCAGCTCACATTCAGGCATTCAGGGCCTGAAAGGAACGGCTTAAGGAGTCTGACAGAGGCCCGGGAGCTCCTCCTACTCTTAAGGAGGCTCAGATATGGAGCCCCCTGCTCGCAGCACAGAACTAGCGAGCAGGGCTTGGGGGCAGCTGCTTGCATCCGGCTCGGCCATGGTCCTTTTTGTTTGGTTCATTTTACTGTGTGGGTTTTTTTATCTTGGGGGGAGGGCACTTTTATTAATTCTCCCTGGTCCCAATCTGTGCTTTCTACTGGCTTCAGAGTTCAGTTTGTTTTTCGAGTTTCCCATCTTTGCCGATCATCAACGGGGGTGGGTGTGCCGGGACCGGGGGTGGGGGGTGGGAGGGAACTCAGAATTTAATGTGGGACTTTGAAACTTGAAAAAATAAAATCCAAATGCACACAAGAGGCACACGCTTAATTAGGAGTACCGATGAGATATTTGCAACCCTCCCTCCACCCCTCCACTCCCCCGCAACCCGATCCCAGTTTACCGATCTCGCAGGTACGGTCCCTGGGCGAGGCATCCTTGTCAATTGCAAGACAGAAATCCAGTAAGGCAATTTATTTTTTTTAAGAATATAAATTTCTAACACAGACGGCGATGAAAAAAACAATCACAGTATTAAACATCTTTAGGAACGTTGAGCCGCGGTCACAACCCAGAAGAAGGGGACAAACCGGCACCCTCCAAGGCTTCTATTAAAGTGTAAGTTTCAATCCCTGGCTCGGTTTAAGGGTAACCGCCCGAGTACAGCAGCCTCTGCAACCCAGGCGCGAGAGTTTGCGAACTACCTTAACTGCGGCGCAACGCAGCCTTCGACCACCAGAGGCACCGGGCGCCTGCGGCCTGTCAAAAACTGGCGCTTTTTTCCTCCCCTTTCCGTGGAGAGACTATCAACTCCATCTGTCACAAAAATTAAGGCTAAATCTCCTTTCTAGAAGCAAAAAGGAATGGGGGCCCCAGTGAGCACTGAGTTCGGCTACCCGCCTCTCCCTGGGGGCTCCGCGAATTTGAAATGGCAAAAGTCAGAACAGACTGGTGACACATCAGGCTACAGCAGCAACGCCTCCTATTCCTGCGGAGCCTGCTGCATTCCTCAGAGGCTCAGGGTCTGCCTTAGGAAGCTGCACCTCTGCAATCCCCCCAAACAACACTTAAACAAAATAAACCCTAAAAGAGCCAGGTTGAAATAAGACAGACCGCATGGCTCTGACTTGAGTCACAGAAAACATGCAAACAACAATAGCAATCTCTGTTCAAAAAACAAAATAGAGAGGATGCAATTGTATGGTCCGTGTAGAACAACCCTTTCCCAGGTGCTGGGTTTGTTTTATTATTTATTTGTTTATTTATTTATTTAAAATTGCAGTATCCAATTTCTTCATTTTTTCTATCTTTTAAAAAAATTATCATTGCTTTACAATGTTCTGTCAATTTCTGCTGTACAGCAAAGTGACCCAGTCATATTATCTATATATGTAATTCTTCTTCTCACGTTATTCTCCATCAAGTATCATCATAAGTGACTAGATACAGTTCCTGTCCTATTTAGAAGGATCTCATTGCTTATCCACTCCAAATGCAATAGTTTGCATCTACTAACCCCAAACTCCCAGTTTATCCCACTCTCTCGGTTGTGGGTTTTATTTAGTTATTTTTTGGTTATTTGGAATGGACCCATGAGAACAGCCATTTCCCGGGTTCCGGGTTTGTTTTATTTTGTTGGTTGGTTGGTTGGCTATTTAGAATTGTAGTCTTGGTCCTGCCAAGAGGGCTTGGACAAGTCACACTCCTTCTCAGTGCCTTGGATCCTTCACATGGAAGCTTCAAAGCCAGCTTGGATGCTTGAAAAAACCTTTCATTTTTAATACACTGGGATTTTTGGCTCATAAGAACAAAGTCAACAGTCAGCTGCATCTTGAAGCTAATGTTTGTTGAGTTTCTTTAGAACAGTGGGTCTCAAACCTTAGTAAGCATGGGACTCACCTGGTGGCCTTGTTCAAATCTACACTGCTGGGCCCTCTCCTGGAGTTGCTGAAGCAGTGGGATGGGGGCAGGGCAAGAATCTGCATTTCTAACATGTTCTTGTGGCTCAGTGGATTAAGGACCTTGTTTCTTTGGGGATGTAGGTTCAATCCCTGGCCTGGCTCAGTGGGTGGAGGATCCAGCGTTGCCATAGCTGGGGCATAGACTGCAGCTGCAGCTCTGATTCAATCCCTGGCCCAGGAACTTCCCTATGCCACATGTGTGGCCATAAAAAGAAAAAAATATTCTCACTATAACAACAAAAGGATGGTAATTGTGGGAGGTGAAGGATGTATTCAGTAATCTAATTGTGGTACACACGGCACAGTATATATGCTTAGCAAGTTGTCACCTCATACACTTTAAACTTATACGATGTTCTATGTCCGTTATATCTCAATAAAGCTGGGAAAACAAATCCCAGCTGGCCCTTTTAGGCACAGCCTCCACCTTAGCCCTTTTCAGTTCCGTCTGATTTTTCTTCCATAATCCACATCCCACTAGACCCCGAAGTAAGGAACACAGGCTGTTATTTCTCCCTTGTCCCCACTTCCAAAGCGTTCTCTGCCTTCCTCCTTGGAAATCTCCAGATTCCTTGAACAGCGTGCTGTCAGCTATTCCAAGAGTCACCTACTGGCTTTTCCTCCAGCTACAGCCCTTCTCAACCAGGATTGCTCCTGGAAAACAAGCAGACAGAAAATAAGCTGAGTGTCTCTTTCCTCCCTGCTCTCCAGCATGGTGCATAACCAGTACTGGAACCCCAGGTCATCTTCAGGTAGAGCCATTAAACCTCTAACCTGCCTTCACTGACCAAGCTCACTTTAATTGTTGCTACAGAAAACTTGCATGTCTTCCAAGTGTCATGTAGCCTAAACAATAAGATGTTTGCCCAAGTCATTTTTAAGGAAAACAGCCGTGTCCAGTTTGAGCTCTAACTGGTTAAGACTGGTTTTATCTTTGATTGATATGACCATAGACCAGTGACCCACCAACTGAGCATGCTTGTGTGCCTGCTAAGGAGACCGCTCTCTCTCTCGCTCTCTCTTTATTTTTTTTTTCCTTTTTTGGATGCATTCATGACGTGGAATTTCCTGGGCCGGGGAGCAAACCCGAACCACAGCAGCAACCTGAGCCACAGACAGCAGTGACAGTGCTAGATCCCTAACCCACTGAGCCATCAGGGAACTCCTAAGATGACCTCTTGATATCAGAGGGCCAAAAACTCCAGCGTCAGAACATGCTAACATGCCCTGTCACCTGTCTCAGTGCTGTCACCTCTCACCTGTACAGGATGTTGCTTTGCAGTTACTTCTTCCACTGCTGTGCCCTTGCTCCCGTTTTACTGTATCATGCCCATCCACTTTGTTCTACCTTAAAACAAAACAAAAAACCCCTTCCTAGACCTCAAGTTCCTACTCAGTAACTCTTCCATTTCAATGAAAACACCTTGAACATTTGCTTTTACTCTCTTTCTCTGCTCTCTCTTCAGTTCACAATACTCAGGATTCATTTCACCATTTTTCTCATCAAGGATGACCAAAATCTTGACCTTTCGACATCACCATGGGCCATGACTGATAACTCTTCTTTTGAAAGTGCTTTTTCATTTGGCTTCTTGGATTCACTACTTTTCTGTTACCCATCATACTGGCTGGGGGCTCCTTCTCTGTCCAAACTCGCTCCTTAGGTGATGTCATTCAGTGCCTAGATTCTAAATTATATCTCTTGATTTCACCATTTCCATCCTAGTCTTTCTTTGATTTCCATGTGTATGTTATTCACTTGGTTGCTCAATGAACCTCACAAACATAGCTTGTCCCAAGAGCACTGCTGATTCTGGGCTCCCAAATCTTCATTGTTTCCTAGTCTTTCAGTGCTATACATTCTCCAAAATTCATCTCCATCGCTTTCCTCCATCCCTTTATATCCGTGCTACTCAGATTGAGAGGCAGAGTCTAATTTCTTTTCCATTCAGTCATGGGCAGACCTTAGTGACTGACCAATGAGTTGCAGTGACAGTGACTGACATTCTGGGGCTTCTTAGTGAAGGGCACAAGAGGTCTTGCAACTTCTACCTGGGCTTCTTGGAATGCTTGCTCGGGAGAAGCCGGTAACCATGTAAGAAATCTGATTACTTTGAGACTGCCAGGCTGTGAGGAAGGCCAGGCTTGCCATGTGGAGAGGCTACATGGAGAGAGAAAGAGATGCCTGGGCGGTTCCCAGCTTTTTCAGCCATGTGAATGAGGAAGGCACAAGACATGCAAGAGAAAAAGCCATCTTGGACGTCCAGCCCAATGGAAACTTTCGGTGACTTCAGCTCAGCTGCCATCTGATGGAAGGTATGTGGAAGACACCCCAACCCAGGGCCAGGACTAGGGTGAGAGGAGTGAGATTCCCAGGTACAAGACTGAAGGAGGAGCTCGCTCATCTTGATATTGCAGGGACCTTGAGTACATCCTGTAGCCTAAACACTTCATTCACCTCCCCCTCGTTCTGGTCTTTCCCTCATGAAAGAACAGCACCGCTTAGCCTGGTCAACCCAAAGAATCATGAGAAGTAACAAAAAATATTGTTTTAAGCCACTAAGTTTTGAGGTGGTTTGTTATGCACCAATAGACAATCATATATACACTTTCCATCATATTCAATGGCTTGGCTCAAAGGTCTATCTGGACTCTTCCGTATTCTTCACATCCCATATCCAATTGATGGCCCATCACAGGCAGTCAATGAAACATTCGTTTGGCTGAATGCATGGGAAATCAGAATTTATGGCTTGTCTTCTAGATTAGCCAATTCAGAACTAGGCTAAACCACTTATACTGCAGAAAAGGGAACAGAGATCTTGAGAGGTTAAAGAATACAGAGTAGTTCTGACATTTTAAAAATAGAAAATGATGTTCTCGGAGAGTTCAGTGGTTCAGTGAAAGAATGAAAGAGTCAAGGAAAAGTACCACCTACCTCTTGGTGCCTAAGCCGTGTGGCAGATAGAAAGCCGTAGGAGGCAGGCCCTCTGCCCTTTTGGGGACTTACCAATATGTCAGCTGGTCATGAAAAGATGTCTAGGATACCAGCTGAAGGCTTAAGTCATAGACACCTGCTCACTTGTTTTATTTATTTTTGTTTTTATAACTAGAGACTATAAATACTTGGTAGCAGACCACAAGTGGAAACCAAATAATATCTACTCTAGAAGTCTATATTCTACCTCATATCCTAAATGTCTACCCCGTTCTTTCTAAAAGTTTTCCCTTGGTCTCTCCATTGCTTTTTTAAATGTTTTCTAATGATTTTTTTTTAAATTAAAGTATAGTTGATTTACAATGTTGTGCCAATTTCTGCCATACAGCCAAGTGACCCAGTCATACATAGATACATGTTCTTTTTTCTCATATATCTTCCATCATGTTCTATCCAAAGAGGTTGCATACAGTCCCCTGTGCTATTCTTGGGAGCAAAATAGAAGGATGGGAGCCCCAAATGGATGGAAACCCCATTCATGCTCAACAAATGTGGGTCATTCCCATAGTTGAAGGTTTGGGGCCTTCTCCTGAACTCATCTCTCTTTATAACTCTCTTAAGGACCATCCCAAGTCTTATTAGCTCCATCTAAGAAAATGTCTCACATCTAACCTTTCTGTATTCTCACTGCCCTGTGTTTTGTTTCTATTTTATTTTATTTTATTTTAGGTTTGCACCATTGCTAACCCTTAGTTTCCCAATTCTTCCCAACTTTTCCTCGAAATCAGAGATTCTTGACAGTGGAAGTGTGTCAGAATCACTTGGGAGGCTTTTTAAAAATAAATTATGCATTTTTAAATAATTATACTTGAATTTTTCCCCGAGGGCCTAGGAGTGTGTATTTTGGAAAAAAAAAATACAAAGGCATATTTCTGGTTAAATAATGCTGCCAGCGGTTTGCAGATGTCAAGATTTCATAGATCAGTTCATTAAAAAATTTTTTTGGATTATCTTTGAAAAAAGATACCAACTTCTTAATTGTACCACATGTTAACAAACAAATTTTCACAATCCTTACTACCATCTATTAACACTAGTGTTTTATTAAATAAAGAAGATTTTGGAGGGAAAGACAGAGAGGAATAACTGGAGATTAGAGGCCTTTAAATTGAATGCATTTAGATTTTTAAAGAACTTAATACCTTGTCCTGTATTTTTTCTCACTTCCACAGAAAGTTACTACCCAGGGGAAACTGCAGACAGCATTTTGGAATCACTAGTTAAAATACTCCTCCTTGTTGCTGCTGCGTCTCACTGAATCACTGTTCCTTTTAAAAACTTACTGCAACTCTTTAGGAAAAAGCCCAAAGTCATTACTATCACTGCAAGATGGAATAATTTGGAAAACCCATTCCAAATATTTACCCCCATCTATTCCTGCCTGTGCCCTCAAATACAGACAGGCATGCAGACACACACACGGACACACATATGCACCCATACATACACACGCACCCACACACATGCATGCACACATGCACACATGCAGGCACACACACATGCACATACACTCACATGTGCACACATATAAGCACCAATTGGCATTTCTCTTCTGAGCATCCATCATGGCATCTCCCTGCTACCTTTAATCTGGGACCTTTTGTATGTTTGTCTCTTTATCAGAGAAATGGTTCCCAGCTTGAAGGGAATATGGAAGAGGGGCTCCCTGTAGAACCCTTACTCCCTGGACATTGCACGTGATGTCAACATCATCAGCCTCTCTGTATGCACATACTCTTTGTTACACCGTCAGTGGCAGACTTCCCAGGTTTCCTCTCGTGTGCCCTTAGCTTTCAGGGTCAGATGAGTCAGTGGCTGAGTGGCTGAGCTGTTTGGGTACCACCTGCCCAAGTACAGACAGTATGATCTGTTTTGTTTGTTTGTTTTGTCTTTTTAGGGCTGCACCCGTGGCATATGGAGTTTCCCAGGCTAGGGGTCAAATCAGAGCTGTAGCCACTGGCCTACCCCACAGCCACAGCAATGCCAGATCCAAGCCACATCTGTGACCTACACCACAGCTCACTGAGCGAGGCCAGGGATCGAACCTGCGTCCTCATGGATGCTAGTCAGATTCATTTCCTTTGAGCCATGATGGGAACTCCAGACACTATAATCTTGAGATACACAATGTTTCAAAATAATAGCACTCTAAGACCAAGAGGGATTTATCCTAGAGATCCGAATGCAGGAAATGTAGCCATCTAATCTACACCAATAAAGTAAAAGAGAAAAAGATATGATCACATCAAATGATGCTGGAAAGACATACAGTAGAATCAGTAGCCAATGCTAATAAAAACCTACCGCAAAGGAGCAATAGGTAGAAACTAATTATATAATATAAATCATACCAACCAGAAACAGCAAATATTATCCTCAATTATAAAACACTAGATCTATTTGAATTAAAATTAGAAATGGCAGGAATAATCAATGTCAATATTATTTAGCATTTCCTTAGAAGATTTAACCAAGGTCATAAGCACATAAGATGCAATGATAGGCATAAAAATGGAAGAAGAACATATAAATATATCTCTTGGAGTTCTCATGGTGGCTCAGCAGTAATGAACCGGATTAATATTCGTGAGGACTTGGGTTTGATGCCTGGACCCACGTAGTGGTTTAAGGATACAGAATTGCCATGAGCTGTGGTGCCATACAGATGTGGCTTGGATCTGGTGTTACTGTGGTGGTGGTGTAGGCCAGCAGCTGCAGCTCTGATTCAACCCCTAGCCTGGGAACTTCCACATGCTACAGGTGCAGCCCTAAAAAAAAAAAAAAAAAAAAAAATCTTTCAGCAAACGTGGCCAATATTACTAGTGCTGGTCAATATTTTAGTTCTCATCATCTTAGCCACACAGATTCTATTTCTCAATTCCTTTTGCAGGTGGGTGGGGAATGTGACTAGTTCTAGTCAATGGGCTGTGACGGGCTGTGATGAAAAGTGACAGCCAGCATTTCTAAGATGAGGCATTTATATCCTCTGTCCTTTCTTGCTTTGCCCTATTGAACCTAGAAGACTTCCGTTCTTATGGGGCTGGAGCTGGGAGATGGGCCACAAGATCAAAACAGCTCTGGTGCAAAATCAACACTTGGTGGAATTCCAGACGTGGCTCAGAACGAGAACAAACCCAACTTGTATCCATGAGGACGCAAGTTTGATCTCTGGCCTCTCTCAGTGGGTCAAGGATCCATTGTTGCCATGAGTTGTGGTGTAGTTCAAAGACATGGCTCAGATCCAGCATTGCTGTGGCTGTGGTGTAGGCTGGCAGCTGCAGATCCAATTTGTCTCCTAGCCTGGGAAGTTCCATATGCTGCGGGTGTGGCCCTAAAAAGCAAAACCAAACAAAAAAAGGAAATTCAACACTTGGAGCACAGCCACCCTGGACACCCAGCAGTTTCTGGGTGTCATCAGTACATCGTGATGAACCCCTGAGATGTTGATATCATTGTTACTACAGCATAACCTGCCCCCCCAACCAAAAGAGTTAATGGCACAATTGCATGCTAAGAAAACCTAAGAGATACTTAATAGAAAATTACTAGATTTAATGAGAAAATTTGGTAAAGTCACTACCTATTAGATAAATATAAAAAGAACTTTTCTGTACTCTAAGGGTATAAGCCCTTAGAAAGGAAAACTGGAAACATGCTTTGTGTATATTTGTGACAAAAGACATAAAATATTTAGAAGCAAATTTTAGAAGGAAGATTTTGGACCCATATGACTAGTTATAAGATACTATTATGAGACTGAGAGTAAGATTTGAATATATAGAAAAGTATCCACAAAATAAAATGTTTATTCTCCCAAATAATATATAAATCTAATGCAATTCCAATTCAAGTCTCAACACGGTTTGTTTTGGAATTGGATAAAGTTGTATTAAAATTTATGTAGAAGAGTTCTCATTGTGGTGCAGTGGAAATGATTCTGACTAGGCACCATGAGGTTTCAGGTTCGATCCCTGGCCTTGCTCAGTGGGTTAAGGATCCGGCGTTGCTGTGGCTGTGGTGTAGCTGGCAGCTATAGCTCTGATTGGACCCCTAGCCTGGGAATCTCCATACACTGGGGGTGCGGCCCTAAAAAGACAAAAGACCAAAAAAAAAAAAATTATGTAGAAAAAATAATGACTAAAAATACCTAAGAAGATTCCAAAAGTGAAATGAGAGATATCAGAACATATGATACAGCCTTGATAATTAAATCAACATGGTGCTGATTAGACTATAACTTTTGCCATATCTTTACTTCACAAAGTTTATGATTTAATCAGAGGGAAAAGTATCGTCTCTTAAATAAATGATGCTGGGCAAAACTCGCCATGTATTTAGAAGGAAATGTAGAAATAACTTCCAGATAAAGTTAAATATAAAAGGTAAAATACAAATCAAATAAGAAAGCCTAGGTTCTGACATATTACCTAGAATGTAGAAAGTCTCCTGTAACTAAGATTGGAAAATCAGAAGAGGCAGAACAAAAGCAGACATATTTGACTATATAGAGAATTAAGAAGTTGTGTAGTTTCTGTTGTGGCACAGTGGGAAACGAATCCAGCTAGAAACCATGAGGTTGTGGGGGGAAAAAAAAATGAAGAAGTTGTGTACAAAAAAGATGACCAGGGACAAAGTTAGTAGACATACAACGAATTTGGAATGAGTATTTATTTATTTACTTATTTATTTATTTTTGCTTTTTAGGGCCACAACTGCGGCATATGAAAGTTCCCAGGCTAGGGGTCCAATTGGAGCTGCAGCTCCTTGGCCTACAGCACAGCCACAGCAAGGCTAGATCCGAGCTGCATCTGCGACCTACACCACAGCTCACGGCAACTCTGGATCCTTAACCCACTGAGCGAGGCCAGGGACGGAACCCTCATCCTCATGGATACTAGTCAGGTTCCTTACTGCTGAGCCATGATGGGAGCTCATGGAAAGAGTATTTATAAAACAGATAACAAAAGACTCATTTTTTAATAAGCAAAGATCTCTTATAAACTTATAAGAAAAAATAGCCTAAGAGATAATGAGGGAAAGATGTAAGTGGACAACTCACAGAAATGTGCATCCAAATGTCAACAGACAAGTGAAAATATATTTAAATTAATTGTAGTCAGATCAAAGGAAATGAGAAAACCATGAGAAAACCAAATCACTTCAACACCCCCTAGACTGGCTGAAATGTGGAAGCACTGTCAGTTCTCTTAAGGATTCCTCCAAACACTGCTGGTGGAAAGGCAAATCCTTTTTGGAAGCTGATCCAGCTACACCTCTAAAATGTAAAATAAGTGTAAAATACAACCACGTGGCCCACCAGCTCACTGAGAATCTTTCCAATAATAACACAACCCCCCTCCAACCACCAAAACCAACACTGTCAAGAAAGGATGCTGTGTATATTCCAGCAATCTCAACAGAAATAATCATCTGCCTCCCAAAGTTCTAGGCAAAGTGCAGGAGTCTCATTTGGTGTTCACCCAGGTAGCTTGGAAGTGAGAGAGGAGATCCCTAAAGGAAAACCAAGGGTGTCATCAGAAGAAATGGGGAGTTCCTGTTGTGGCTCAGCTGCAAAGAATCAGACTAGTGTCCATGAGGACACAAGTTTGATCCCTGGCCTCACTCAGTGGGTTGAGGATCCGGCATGGCCATGAGCTGTGGCGTAGGTTGCAGACGCAGCTTGGATCCCGTGTTGCTGTGGCTGTGGTGTAGGCTGGCAGCTATAGATCCGATTCAACCCCTAGACTAGGAATTTCCACGTGCTGCAGGTGCAGCCCTAAAAGCCAAAAAAAAAAAAGAAGAAGAAGAAGAAATGGTGTCCACTGTATCAGGGATCCACCAACTGCATTTCATGGATAGGTGCTGGTCCACGCACCAT
The DNA here is from genome assembly GCF_016906955.1 of Phacochoerus africanus. Taxonomy (NCBI): domain Eukaryota; kingdom Metazoa; phylum Chordata; class Mammalia; order Artiodactyla; family Suidae; genus Phacochoerus; species Phacochoerus africanus. The sequence continues at coordinate 33,893,116 of NC_062555.1, read as the reverse complement.
TCCTTAGTGGCCCACGAGCATGTGGGAGCAAGCATTTGGATACCTGTACAACAATTTGGAAGACTAATTTTCTGTCTGTTGAATCAAATAATAAAAATTGGGGGCTTCTACTTTATAGGTATCATTTAATTTGGGTGATACGGTGGCTTGTCTAGAGATAAGAACATTTCCAAGCTAGAAAATATGGAGACCGATGGCCCCTCACCTTGAGCAAGTAAATGGCTGCAAGCAGGAAAAGAGGCTGGGGAATTGACAAGGGTGGTGGCTGTCCTTCCTAAGTGACTCTTCCTACCCTGCATAGACATAGTTCACGTGGGGAGTTCCGGGAATACTGCAGAGACACTGCAGATCCCATTGTGCCACAGAGGGAACTCCTGCCCAATTTATTTATGATATTATTACAGAGCAGGGCTTGCTGCTCCATGTGCAGAGAAGCCAATACTATGGCACCGGCTTGGAGCTTTATTGTGAACTTGACCGGCAAGGAGACAGGAGGCAGGGCTCATTCTGTCTCCTTGATCCAGGGTGCAGGGAGAAATTTAAAGGGTTTGGGGAATTTCAAAGTTGGAAGCTGATTGGCTAGTCTTGAATTGGTCCATAGAAGCTACTTGTGCTGCTGGAAGCCAGATTTTTCTTAACGAAGGACTTCTTGCTTGGTTGAGGGCTCTGGTGGCAACATTTCTGAGTTTAATGGACTGAGGGGTCTTCAGGAAACCCAGGTCATCCTGAAGATGGGTTTCCAGCTTGCACATGCGCAGCGTTATTCTGTAAAACAACTCTGCTTGCATCATTGCCAAGACAACATGTTTTTAAACTTTTGGATCTCTGACAATCTGATAGATGAAAATTATGCTTCGTTGTAGCTTTCATTTTAATTTTTCTTATTATGTGTAAGACAAACGTTATGAGTTAGGTCTTCAGAAAATTAATAGGGTAAAGATTGATGACATTTAAGTTGAAGGAGGTTTAGGGATCCAACATTATCCAACTAATAAGTGAGAACACTCAAAAAGTGATCTGCTAAGCTTGTCCCCTTGGCCACCGCTCCACCTTTGTTCCATATCACCCTGCACAGTGTGGGACTGATGGCTTAGAGTTTTGCCTTTCTGGAATGTTTTTCCTCCACTTGGTTGGTAATTCTCAAAAAAAGTGTTAAAGATAAATTTTGTGAGTTCCCATTGAGGCTCAGCGGGTTAAGAATCTGACAAGTATCCATGAGGATGCAGGTTTGAACCCTGGCCTTTATCCGTGGCATTGCCTCAAGCTTCAGGTGTAAGTCACAGATGCAGCTCAGATCCTGCGTGGCGGTGGCTGTGATGCAGGCAAGCAGCTGCAGCTCCAATTCGACCCCTAGTCTGGGAACTTCCATATGCTACAGGTGCAGCCTTAAAAGAAACAAAAGAAGAAAAGAATGCCTTTTATAGAGGGAAATAAGACTTCTTCCTAAAGTGGCAAGATCAATGAATTCTAAAGAATCCTCTTCCAAATCCCATTAAAATCTTAAGAACTCCCCCCTTAACCTGTGCTTTGAGATTGATCAGAACAAATGTCCCTAGTTTTTATTTTTGGGGGTTTTTTAGGGCCACACCCACGGCATATGAAGGTTCCCAAGCTAGGGGTCGAATTGGAGCTGTAGCCATCAGGCTATGCCACAGCCACAGTAATGCCAGTTCCGAGCTGTGTCTGCGACCTACACCACAGTTCACAGTGATATCGGATCCTTAACCCACTGAGCGAGGCCAGGTTGCTAGTCAGGTTCGTTAACCACTGAGCCACAATGGGAACTGCAAATGTCCCTATATTTTTAATCTGAATAAGCACTGAGTGAGTGACCTAAAATGTATTTTCTAGCCTTCCAGTAGAAGTGAAATTATCCTGTGATTGATGACCCATGTTTGAAAACACTTTGCTCTTTCCTCCCCACTTCCCCCTCTGAAACACTCGTTTCCTCCCTCTCTCTATGTGACTTTATTTTATTTTTTTGACTTTTTGCCTTTACTAGGGCTGCTCCTGTGGCATATGGAGGTTCCCAGGCTAGGGGTCCAATGGAGCTGCAGCCACCGGTCTATACCACAGCCATAGCAATGCGGGATCCAAGCCGTGTCTGCGACCTACACCACAGCTCACGGCAACGCCGGATCCTTAACCCACTGAGCAAGGCCAGGGTCCGAACCTGCAACCTCATGGTTCCTAGTTCGATTCGTTAACCACTGCACCACAATGGGAACTCCTCTCTATGTGACTTTAAATTTGGAGCTCTGGGTTCCTTGTGCTATGGAACCCGGAGAACCTGTGGTTCTGGGTGGCAGTTGAAGACTTGGCCTTCATCCATGACTAATATACATACATCATCGGAATTTGCTGTCAGGTGGAGGCTCGTCCCTGACTTGTACTGTCACCTGGCCCAGCCGTCCCAGTCAGTTTGCTGCTGAAAGAGCATTAATTGCTCTGAGATCATTTACCTCAAGTTGGGGTTGGGTTTGGAGACGTAAGAGACAGAGCCGTTTGGAGAGAAGAATATTTCTCAGGGCAAGACAGCTTGTGGTAATTTGGCAATTGTTTTTAAAAAGCAACAAAATGGGAGTTCCCATTGTGGCTCAGCAGGTTAAGAACCCAACTAGTATCCATGAGGATCCGAGTTTGATCTATGGCCTCATTCACTGGCTTAAGGATCTGGCATTGCCGTGATGTGGTGTAGGTTGCAGATGTGGCTTGGATCCCGTGTTGCTGTGGCTGTGGCGTAGGCTGGCTGCAGTGCTGACTCAACCCCTAGCCTGGGAACCTCCATATGCGGAATATGCAGCCTAAAAAGCAAAAAAATAAAAAAGGAAAGAAAAGAAATGGGGGCCAGTTTTGGAGAACTACAGATGCCCTTAGGCTCAGCCTTATCTCTTTGCTGCTACAAACAAGAGGGGTGGATTGAATTCCTTCCTAAGTAGAGTGCTTCATCTAGATTCCAGGCAGAAAAGTCTACGATTCTCAAAGCCTTGAAAAATATCTGGGGGAAGCACAAATGACAAGGAGAAAAAGGCATCCCTTTATAAGCAGGTCAGCCACTTTTCTGCCCAGGGCTTGTCAAAATTGCTCAAGAGAAAGAAAAAAAGAGAAACAAGTGCACATATCCATTTTTAAAGTAGCTAGCAACGGAGACAACACCAATTATTCAACCACAGTAAAGAAACCAGCGGCCAAACCACACTGATTATTTAACCGCGTATCCAAGCGCTGGACACAGCCACAGCCAGCCACGTTAATTTAATGTAAATATCCCGAGTAACCAGCCCCCATGGAGGCAAGAGCTGCGGCAAAGGACATCTCCTCACCTTTCCCTGTCTTGGCTCCAGATGTCTGGAGCTGGAAAACTGGCTATAATCCAACACATACCCCCTTTCCCCCCTTTTTGCATTTTTGTTTCTCTAAAACCCCTGATTCATTCTTTCTCTACTGATCTACTGGCCTCAGACACACACACACATTCTCAGGGAAACGTTTCATTTGGTGAACTCTGTTCTTTCCCTCTTGTTTTCTACATTTTCTTTTCTTTCCTTTTCATTTCGATCCTCTTTTCTTCCCCCCTTTTTTTAACCTCACTGCTTTCATTCCAGTGTATTTGATTCCTATTTATTTAATGTTTAGCTCATCATCATACCTGAAGTTTATTCTCAGGAAGGGCTTATCGGGAAACCATGGACTTTCTCCTTTGCTACTTTTGCAACTACAGAATTTGCACTAGGGTGACATTTACTATAAAATAGTTCCTTTTCCCGGGAAATGCCTGACGCAAGGATCTTCTGAGTCCAGACGTCTATGTTGGAAAAGCAGAGTCCTCCTCTCGCTGGCCACAGATGGAAGCATCAGATTCAAAGTCAGCCAACCCATTGGTGTCTATCCATCAATCAGATTTCTCTCTTCAAAATTTGAACCAAGAGACACAGAGAGAGGGACTACAACATGGTGGTGGGGTGCGGGGAGGGCTTGCTGGCTGGGTGGTGAGCAAATGGAACGGAGCTTAGCTGGAGAGAGAAGCAGAGGGACACAGAGCTGAAAAGGACCCTGTAGGTCACAAGGTAAAAAGCAAAGCAACAGGTAACCATATGCTTCCTTGAAGCAGGGATGGAACACCTACCTCATTTCCCATGAGGCCAGTCTCTACTGGAGTTGCTAAGACCATGAAATTGACATTGCACCTACATTTTATATCTGTGTCCATGGATTATAGGATAAACTCAGGCTTTGGGGTCACTAGCTTTTATCCCTACCTCTCTTCAATGCCCATCTTTGGTCTGGACATAAAATTGATTTCAAAAAATGTGTCTGGGGTGTTCCCGTCATGGATCAGTGGAAATGAATCTGACTAGCATCCATGAGGATGCAGGTTCGATCCCTGGCCTTGCTCAGCGAGTTAAGGATCCAGGCAGTTGCTGTGAGCTGTGGTGGAGGTCACAGATGCAGCTTGAGTCTTGCGTTGCTGTGGCTGTGGTGTAAGTCAGCGGCTACAGCTCCAATTCGACCCCTAGCCTGGGAAACTCCATATGCCGTGGGTGCAGTCCTAAAAAGAAAAAAAAAAAAAAAAGATGCTTTGGCATGAAATATCCGATCTTCTGTTTTGTGTAGGGAAGTCTCCTGGACATAACATAAGTTCAGTAAGAACTCATGCTTTGTGGACATGGGTCATGGAACTACTCTATGTAAATGATGCTCACAATTCTGTTTATGCCTAATGTCTCAAAGCATACCCCACCACTGGCCGAACACGGTGTTGGGGGACCAAAACTTCTTCCCTCTCCTATTGCCTTTGGGGTGCTCCTTCCTCTATTCTGACTTCTCTCATCAAACCTGACCAGGCTGGGGGTGGGGGTGGGGGGCGGGAAATCAGAATGCTCCTGGGGCAGGTTAAGATTGTGATGCTCATTGAACAGTCGAGTGAATAAATACACGGGGAAATCAGAAAAACTGGGATTGGAAATGTCAGATCAGACAGAATTTAGCATCAAGGCACTGAAGGCGATGACTAAGGAGTGCGTTTACAGAGAGAAAGAGTCCCCAGAGAGAAAACTGGGGGACAGGAGAGCGTGAAGCCAAATGGAAAAGCATTTTGAAAACAAGGGTTTGTATCTCCTAACCCCAAACTATTGCCTTTGGAGTGGATAAGCAATGAGATCCTGCTGTGTAGCACAGGGAACTCGATCTAGTTACTTGTGATGGAACATGATGGAGAATAATGTGATAAAAAGTATACACACACACACACACATACACACACACATATATATATGTATGACTGGATCACTTTTCTGTACAGCAGAAATTGGCAGAACAATGTAAATCAACTATAATAGAAAAAACAAAAACTTAAAAAAATTAAAAATTAAAATAAATTTAAAAAAGGAAAGAAGGGTTGATCTGTCATGTCCTGTGGTGCAGAAGTTCTGCAAAAACGAGACTGAGTGACCTTGTGAAAAGATGGTGGATGACAAATGAACCTGTCTACCAACAGAACAGATTATGGACATGAAGAGCAGACTTGTGTTTGTCAAGGGGGAGTGGGGGAGAGAAGGCGATGGATGGGGAGTTTGGGGTTGGTGGATGCGAACTATTACATTTAGAATGGATAATGGGGTCCTACTGTACAGCACAGGGACCTGTGTACAGTCTCTTGGGTTAGAACATGATAGGAGACAGTATGAAAAAAAAAAAGAATGTGTATATGTGTGTGTGTGTGTGTGTGTGTGTGTGTATACATTATGGTTGGGTCACTTCTCTGTACAGCAGAAATTGAAGGAGCATTGTAAATCAACTACATTTAAAAACATATTTTTTCTTTGTCTTTTTTTTTTTTTTTTCCTAGGGCCGCACCTGTGGCATACGGAGGTTCCCAGGCTAGGGCTCTAATCGGAACTGTAGCTGGAGCAACGCCAGGGATCGAACCCGAAACCTCATGGCTCCTAGTTGGGTTCGTTAACCACTGAGCCATGATGGGAACTCCCTAAAAAAATTTTTTTAAAGGTGAATGAAACTTGACTATAAGGAACAAGGGGAGTTCCTGTTGTGGCTCATTGGTAATGAAACCAACTAGTATCCATGAGGGCTCAGGTTCGATCACTGCCCCCTCAGTGGATTAAGGATCTGGTGTTGCCATGAGCTTCGGTGTAGGTTGCAGATGTGGCTCAGATCTGGCATTGCTGTGACTGTGGTGTAGGCCAGCAGCTGTTGCTCTGATCTGACCCCTAGCCTGGGAACTTCCATATGCCACTGGTGTGGCCCTAAAAAGCAAAAATAAAAATAAAAAAGGAACGAGGGAGAACATGAAGAAATCATGGAAAAAGCAAGTAAAAGTAGCTTTCTCAAAGAGTTTTCATAGAAATGGGATAAACACTGAATGGGGACTTCTCCAGAGTAGGCTATGGGCACAGACAGCATTTGAATCTCAGGTTTTCCATGGGTTCACTGGACTGTTTTTGTCTGTTTGTTTGGATCAGGGAAAGGTTTGTTGCAGAGCCACACAAAGAGACAGGCTAGGGGTCTAATAGGAGCTTCAGCTGTCAGCCTACACCACAGCCACAGCAGCGCGGGATCCAAGCCCCATCTATGACCTACACCACAGCTCGCAGCAATGCCAGATCCTTTAACCCACTGAGTGAGACCAGGGATAGAGCCTGTATCCTCATGGATACTAGTTGGACTTGTTTCGGCTGTGCCACAATGGGAACTCCCATATTAACAATATTAATTCTTCTTTGGGGTTCCCTTGGGGTGCAGTGGATTAAGGATCTGGTGGTGTCACTGCAGGGGCTCAGGTTGCTGCTGTGGCATGGGTATGATCCTTGGGCTGGGCAATTTCCACATGACATGGACATAGCCAATATGTGTGTGTGTATACACACACATATAAATTATTCCAATCCAAGAGTATGGGATATATTTCCATTTCTTTGAATCATCTTTAATTTCCTTTATTAATATTTTATAGTTCTCTGCATATACGTTTTTCTGAGAGGGAATGTGAACAATCCCTTTTAAAATCGCATCCAAAAATATAAAATAAAATACTTAGGAATAAACCTCACCAAGGACTGCAGGGTTTTGAGACAGGCTGCTCCTCCAGCTCTAGACTTGTGTGTTTGCTTGCTCAACATTTCCACGTGGAGGTCCGAGAGTCATGGTCAGTGTAGCCTGTCAAACACAGAAGCCCACATTTCAGTCTCCCCCAAACATGCTGATCACCCCGAACTCCTTCCATCTCAGCCAGTGACAACTCCATTCTCTTGCTTTCTTAAGACAAGACTTTGAAGTGACTGTGATTTCTCCATTTCATGCACAGTCCCAGGAGCAAATCTTTCAGCCTCACTTGGAGAGTTGGCAAACCATCTTTGTATTTTCCACCACCTTCACCTCGGCCATCCTGATCCAATTCCATGTGATCTTTGGCCTAAACTCTTATCGCAGCCTCTTAACTGGTCCCTGCCTCCATTCTTGCTCCTTAAAGTCTATTCAGATCATGAAACATCTCTACTCAGCATATTCAATGGTTCCCCAGCTCATTCAAAGTGAAAGCCAACATCCTAACAATGACCCACAAAGTTCTGCAGGCTCTGGCCCTCTAGTATCTCTCTGACCTCATCTCTTCTCATGGACCCAGGAACAGGCTGTGCTAGACATTCAAGCTGGCATGTTGGTGCTGGTGTTGGGCACACAAGCTCTGAACTCTGGCCCTTTCCTCTTATCATTTATTCCCTCTAAGGATGTTGGAGCGATACGTCCTCCCACTCCCTCTCCTCTGTCAAGCCTTTGGCATGTGCAGAGCTCTTCCTCCAGGAATCCACATGATGTATGACGAGTATTCATATTCCATTTAGGTCCATGCCCCGTCTTCGCAAAGGCCTTTCATGACCACCCTACACGAAATAACATGATCAAATAACCAGGTGTGACTCTTTAGCCACATTATTATTATTATTATTTATTTTTACTTTTTGTCTTTTTAGGGCCATACCCCCAGCATATGGAAGTTCCCAGGCTAGGGGTTGAAGCAGAGCTGCAGCTGCCAGCCTACACCACAGCCACAGCTATGTGGGATCTGAGCCACATCTGTGACCTCCACCACAGCTCACAGCAATGCTGGATCTTTAAGGCCAGTGATCGAACATGCATCCTCATGGATACCAGTCAGGTTCATTACCCCTGAGCCATGACGGGAACTCCCCACATTATTTTTAAATAAACCTTTCTCACTTGGCATATTATACATTTATCCACTATCAGTTTTCTACAAGCGGAATGTAAAATGCTACCAGAGAGCATTTGTGTACTCTGTTTGGATGGATCCTTGAACAGAGACAGACACATAGCAAACTCTCACCAAACACTTGTTGTGTGGATTGCACAACATAGCTGCTGGTAAAGAATGTGGGATCCTGGGCTGGGAGGACAGATTTACACTTTGCTCTGCCTCTTACTTGATATGTAATCCTGGAAAGGTTTCTTGGCATCTCCATGCCTCAGTTTTCCTATCTGAGTTTCCTAGAACACAGGTCATAATGAGAACAATTGGTAGCATTAAAAAAAAAAAAAAGTGGACATAGGGAGTTTCTGTTGTGGCTCAGCAGAAACAACTCTGATTAGCATCCATGAGGACACAGGTTTGATCCCAGGCCTCGCTCAGTGGGTCAAGGATCCGACATTGCTGTGAGCTGTGGTGTAGGTTGAAGACATGGCTCGGATCTGGCGTTGCTGTGGCTCTGGCGTAGGCCAGCAGCTATAGATCCAATTCAGTCCCTAGCCTGGGAACCTCCCTATGCCACTGGTGCGGCCCTGAAAAGACAAAAACAATTTAAAAATGTGGCCATAAATTCTTTGATACTCCTTCCATCCAGAGGAAGGTCTATGTCCCCTCCCTCTGACTCTGAACAGGCCTATAACTACTCTGACCAATACGTTATGATGGAAGCAATGCTTCCAAAGCTTGGTCATAAGATGATCTAGCCTTGCTCACTGGAACACTTACTCTTGGAAGCTGGAGGTGCCAAGTAAGACGTTCAAGGACTTTGAAGCTGCAATGTTGTGAGGACACCCAAGCTCCATGGAGAAGTCATATGAGTTGATGTCTTGCTTTGCAGTTCCCCCTGAGTCCAGCCTTCCAGTCATCTCAGGCCAGGTGTCAGATGTGTGGGAAGTGGCATCCGGATGCTTCCAGCCCCTGGGAATTTGGTCAGCTACCTCCAGCTGACGAAGTCTTCCCAGCCCAGGTCTCAGATATGGAGTCGAAACTAGTCCTCCTGGCTGGTTTCCTGATTCGCAGAATCTATGACTATGAGAAGATAGTTGTTCTTTTATGCCACTAAGGGTAAACTAGTTAGTTCCATAGCAATAGATAATTAGAACCAAAACTCAAAGGTGATTCTGACAACCAAAGAAGTGACTGCATGCGAAATGTTTAAAAGTAGGTCAGGGCCAGCCACAGAGTAAGTTGGTCTTCCTCAGTAAGTGTTAGCTCTCATGATTACTGTGATAAAATTTCTGCTGATAAATATAGGGATAATTAGAGGAATCATTTGACAAAAAATGCTTTTCTCTCTCCATCCTTAAAACTTTTTTAGGGCCCTACCCAACACATATGGAGTTTCCCAGGCTAAGAGTTGAATCGGAGCTGCAGCTGCTGGGCTCCGCCACAGCCACAGCAATGCAGGATCTGAGCCACATCTGCGATCTACACCACAGCCCATGGCAGCACCGGATCCTTAACCCACCATGCAAGACCAGGGATTGAACCTATGTCCTCATGGATGCTAGTTGGATTCATTTCCACTGAGCCACTGCAGGAACACCGCCATCCTTAAAACATAGTAAGAAACTTTGGAACAGAATTAAGCAGTTCATACATTGTATTGACACCAAGATCAGTCTTTACATCCTTGGCTAGAGACTGCATAATGATTTTCTTACTAATTTGAAGTCAGATATGATAAAGCTTCTGAAAAACAAAGCCCTCAGCCCCACAACAGATTTTGCTGTGTGGAGGTCTAGACTCTCGCTCACTTTTGTGTTCCTCTGAGCACTTGGCAACAGGACAATGCCCAGAGCAGGCACCCCACCATGTCTGTTTCATTGATTTAATCAATGCACTCGTGCTCATTGTCTTCCAGAAATTTCTTGGAAACCATTGCTTTATTTAGCATTGTCTCTGTTTTTGCCTTTAAATTTGCAATACTTGCTGAGAAGCTGATTAGCAATCTCATAAAATTTAGATTGATGTTTATGGATTATATGGCCAGTATTGTTAAGAATGTACAGCACCGTGTAAACACAAAACTCTTGCACAATCTTTTCCTGGACTTGTGCTTTTTTGAACTGGGTTCAAATCTAAACTGAGCAAGGCCACACAGGGCGTTAGAACAAAAAATGTAAAGCTAGAACGCCCTGAACCTCCTCAATTGGAGGAGTTGGCCTTGGGGGAGGGAATTTTAAGGACATGCTTTTTATTTCTGGTCACCTGGCAAACCAATCTAAGAAAACATACAGCGCAAATGTGCTTTTCCAGCCACACACATTGTCTTCGAGAGAAAAACAACTTCAAACATCACATAGTGTTTTGGAAATTATTTGCTGAATATGTCAACATAGCCCCTGAAAGAAAAGCAGTTGCATAGTTTTTGGACTCCTCTCATGTGCAGATTTCTTCAATTCTGAAATAACAAAATCCTTAATATCATGACTTGGTTGCGGATTGCACTTTTAGATGGCCTGTTGAATGCTGTGCCACGAATAATTAAATGTGAGCCATCTATGTGCGAGAGAGCAGATGGAGGAGGAAAAAATACCAGTAGGAGCAGAGAGGGGCAATGAGAAAGGTGGGGAGAGAGAAATACTGAGGCTTAACAGATAGAGCGAGGGCGGCATGAGCAAAGCATAATCTTCTTTGAAATGCCTCGTCTCCACCGTCTTGCTACAGTGAATATTAGGGCTTCTGAGTCATTTACAGCCAGTACAGTACCCTCTACACATCCAAAGTGAACAATATTTGCAACTGGTTTTTCTCAGTAACACTGAAATCAGGGCCAGTGGTATTGCTTATGAGTGCCTATTTCTTGTCCCAGTTTGGAATGTTCCTTTGCTGGGGGTTATGGATCCGGATCACCATCACGAATGGAAGAAGTATGGCCTTGAGCTTCACATAAGTAACCTAGGGGCCAAACTTGTCTCAGGCAAGGAAAGCACACATCGATGAAACAGCCATGAGCAATGCATGTAGCTACTTACACTGTAGCTTTATTTTAGGGGCTTGCCCAACATTCCACCTTGCAAAACTCTCTCCTTCATGGATTCTCATTATTGTCATTATCCTCAATGTGCAACTTTGACTAAACATCCACACTTGCAGTGGGTGTCAGTGGTTGAACACAACGTATATGTTACACGGAGTCCTGGGCTTCTGCCTGCACATTCTGCCCTTCATCCTGGCTCCTCTTTCCTGTTTCATGGATGAAAGGGTTGAGATGGTTAGTGCCATACAACTAGTAAAGAAGTGGGATTTGGAGCTGGATCTCTCTGACCCTAAAATCTTGTCTCATTGTCTATGACAGGACACAACGTGCTTACTTGGAGCAGTGGGTACTAAGAAGCCTGTCTCTAGGAGCCATAACTACAACTCTGGTCTTTAGTTTCTAGCTTAATGTTGGCCAGTGATCCCAGCCAACAGACCAAGCAGGTTGAAGAAAGAGGCTGGCTTTGACATCAGCTTGTTGAGACTGGCGCCCCAACCCCAGCTCTGATACCATCCCAGTGAAGTCAGCCTGGCACAGCCCCTGCTTGCCGACTGCCTCAGAATTGTGGTCTAGCCACAGCCAGACACCATCGGCTCAAGGAACTGGTGAAAAGGCTGGGCACTTGGCTTGGAGGGAAACGGGCCACCTGAAGGCTATGGGTTTCCCAAGCCTGCCAAGCTTTGCTTTCCTAAAGAGAAGGAAGATTGAGTTGTTGGCTGTCTTGGTCACGTGTGTGCAGAGTGCCCCTCCCTTTTAAGGCTGCACCCATGGTATATGTAAGCTCCCGAGCCAGGGATTGAATCTGAGCCACAGCTGTGACCTATGGCACAGCTGCAGCAACGTCAGATCCGTCAGATCCTTTAATCCGCTGCCGGGCTGGGGAATCAAACCCAAACTGCTGCAGTCAGATTCTTAACCCACTGTGCCACAGTGAGAACTCCCAGAGTGATGCTTTTTGATTATTTAGACAACACTGGAGTAGAAATAACTCTGAAATTACTGGATGTTATTTCAAATATTCCTAGTCCCAGTTTTGTGGACAAGCTTCCTGGTGACTTCTTTAAGTCATCCTGGTGAATGTGTGTAATATGTAAAACTATGTTGAGGAGTTCCCATCATGGCTCAGTGGAAACAAATCTGACTAGTATCCATGAGGAAGCAGGTTTTATCCCTGGCCTCGCTCAGTGGGTTAAGGATCCTGTGTTGCCATGAGCTGTAGTGTAGGTCACAGACATGGCTCGGATCTGGCACTGCTGTGGCAGTGGCGTAGGCCAGCATCTATAGCTCTAATTTGGCCCCTAGCCTGGGAACTTCCATATGCTGCATGTGCAGCCCTAAAGAACAAAAAAACAAAACAAAACAAAAAAACAACAAGAAAACCACCCAAACTATGTTGAGCACTCATGCTGTAACGTGTCAGGAACAATATTTTTCCTGAATTTATTTTGCACTCAGTGTTAATATTAACTAAACTGGCATTCCATTTTGGCACGAGAGCTTAACCACCTGCTCTCAGATCCATTTCTAACCTTTCCCCTCCTCTGCCCTGCTTTGTGTCACCAGGAGGTTTACAACCCTGAGGCCAGGCTTCTCCCTCGGTGGTCTTCCAACAGGGTGTGGCTAATGGGAGGCACCGTGGTGAGATTGTGAGGGAGGAAGGAAGGGAGAAAACAGGTATTTTCTCTTCCCTCTTTGCCATGGGCAGCATCCCCCATGAGAACTGGGTCTCTCCCATGTCTGCAGAGCCACCGTGCTGCCATGATTCTCCTTGCCTCCTATGACCTTGACTTGGGATTGAGGTAGCACAGGGACCTGTCTGCTTCTTCCTCCAGTCTCGGACAGGGTCTCAGACCAGCTCTTGCCAATCTCTGGGTTGCACCACCATGCTGGGTTCTGCTTCTCAGCTTCTGTCATCTATGGAAGGAATTGCCTTTTACACACCTCTATTTTACATACCTGGAGTGGTTTGTTTTCCTGGTTGGACCCTGACAGATACAATTACAGTATTTATTTACATCACTCAGAAATTGTTTCATGTGTGTATGAAATGCCTTTTTTTTTTTTTTGTATTTTTAGGGCCTCACCTGTGGCATATGGACGTTCCCAGGCTAGGGGTCAAGTTGGAGCAGCAGCTGCCAGCCTCCACTATAGCTGGATCCAAGCTGAGTCTGTGACCTATACCACAACTCACGGCAATGCTGGATCCTTAACCCATTGAACGACGCCAGGGATCAAAGCTGCATTGTCATGGATACCAGTTGGGTTCATTACCCCTGAGCTACAATGGGAACTCCCTGTATGCATCACCTTTGATATAAGATTTTAGTACAATCTGGAGTAGGGGGGAGAGGTCTTTCAATTCTACAAGTGTTCAGTGAGTACCTGCGATGTACAAAGCAGGTCCATAGGTAACAATTTACTGATTATTACACAATCAGGATCTCAACAACTTGAGATCTAAAAAAAAAAAAAAAAATTGTGTCAGTGGAATGGAAGTGACTCAATCGATTTTCTGTCTGCATATAACAAGGAGCTATTAGGAGATGGAAACATTTCTGAGTGTTCCTGTTTGAGCAGTATCAATGTCGGGGTTTTATCTGTGGTGGTGCCATCAAATCGTCCCAGAGGGCATGAACCCTTTCACTCCAAAAATTGTCATTTCTACTGATTATCTCAGCAGGATCATACTCAGAAAGGAGGCTGGATCCTCCCACCATCAACACAGGTGCACTGGAGTTGAAGTGAGTGGGCCATTGCCCGAAAAGGTCTGCGAGGTCTACCCACCAGGTAACAAATTTACTAGGAAGGATCAAGACAATAGGAAAGGGCAGCAGAGCAGAGCAGGCGTTAGTAATTTTCTATGACATTTAAATGAGCAAATAAACCACCAGTTAGGATAATCACACATAAACAGGATTGAAGAGTTGTGCATATTTTATTTACCAAAGGACATGTATCCACATTCCTATATTAAAAATCGTAGGATTTTGAGGGTTGTCAGGAAACTGTGTGTTCAATGACTAAAATCACGTGATGTCTCATGGAGGGGAAGGTTAGAGCTTGGAGTAACAGGTATCTTTCGCTCCTCTTCCTTGATACTTGCTAGAAGCTTGTTTTCTATTCAGACCTCCTGGTGTCAACCTCAGAACAGAAAAGGATGTGGAATTTCAGGAGCAGGAGGATGCAGCAGACCTAACGCAGCATTGGAGGGGAGTGGGAAAAGAAGGAAGGAGTGGGAGGGACAGAAAGAGGAGGGGAGGAAGGACAGAGTAACAAACAATCAAGGAACAGGAATGGGGGACAGTCATGGCCATTCCAGAGGCTGTGTCTGAGCTAGTTCTGCTTCTCTTGTTGCCTTAGGGATGGAGACCTCAACCTTTATTGCTTTGGCCCCATAGGGATGGGTTACAGGACTCTGGATCTGTTTTCATCTCTTTGCTCTGTTAAGAATTAAGCTTGATTTCCTTACCTTATCCTTTTGTATTTAAAGTGTGCTTGAGTTCTTAAAAGGTTAAATGTGAAAACCTCTGTCACCTCCATTTTTCTTTTTGAAAGTCAGCCAGTCTTGTGGGCTGATTGGCTGCCAGTCCTTCATCATCTGGGGACCAAGAGTTTCCAGCTCCCTTTCATGTTTGCTCTGTTAAAAATGCAATTCGCCCCTTAACTAGCTTCAGCAACTGAAGGAAAGGAAATATATAGTTCACTTGGTTTGTTAAAAAGTAACGCATTTGGGGGTTCTTCAGAAAACTAAATATAGAGCTACCATATGATCAAGCAATCCCACTCCTGGGCATATACCTGGACAAAACTGCAATTCGAGAGAATACGTGCACCCCTGTGTTTCATAGCAGCATTATTCACAATAGCCAAGACTTGGAAACAACCTAAATGTCCGCTGACAGATGAATGGATAAAGATGTGGTACAACTACACAATGGAATACTACTCAGCCATAAAAAGAACAAAATAATGCCATTTGCAGCAACAAGGCTGCAACTGGAGATTCTCATACTATGTGAAGTCAGAAAGAGGAAGACAAATACCATATGATATCAGTTATATGTGGAATCCAAAATATGGCACAAATGAGCTTATCTATAGAACAGAAACAAACTCACAGACATAGAGAACAGACTTGTGGTTGTGAATGGAGAGAGGAGAGGGAGTGGGGCGGACTGGGAATTTGAGATTAGTTCATGCAAACTATTACATTTAGAATGGATTGACAATGGGGTCCTGCACAGGGACTCGTGTCCACTCTTTTGGGATAGAATGTGATGAGGGATGATATGAGAAAAAGAATGTGTGTATTTATATATATGTATATGTATGACTGGGTTACTTTGAGGTACAGCCGAAATTGGCACAACATTGTAAATCAACTATTCTTTAATTTAAAAAATAGAGTGCATTTGGGAGTTCCCGTCGTGGCGCAGTGGTTAACGAATCCGACTAGGAACCATGAGGTTGTGGGTTCGGTCCCTGCCCTTGCTCAGTGGGTTAAGGATCCGGCGTTGCTGTGAGCTGTGGTGTAGGTCGCAGACGTGGCTCGGATCCCGCGTTGCTGTGGCTCTGGTGTAGGCTGGTGGCTACAGCTCCGATTAGACCCCTGGCCTGGGAACCTCCATATGCCGCGGGAGCGGCGCAAAGATATAGCAAAAAAAAAAAAAAAAAAAAAAAAAAGACAAAAAAATAAAAAACGTAGTGCATTTGGATATCAAATTAATTTGGTTCAAATCAAGGGTAAATTTGAATACTGAGCAAGCCTGGAAATGATATTTAAAGCTCCTTTTCCCTCTTGGGTGACCCAATATACCAAAAGGACTTAACAGATGGAGATTTAAAATGGTGGTTGCAGAAGAGGGCACTTCTTTCACTCCCTCCCCAACTTTCCTCTTTAAAGAAGTTCCTGAATTGACTGCATTTAGAGTAGACAATCATAGTAAACAGTATTTTGGAAACAATGTGGTCTAGTTGGTGTCGAAAACTTTAAACTTTTAAATGTTCTCTTTGTGAAGGAATTTGCTAATTATCCAGCAGATGTTTTTTCTTTGTATCCCGTATGCGTCATAGTTTCCTTAAAATTCTCTCCCTCCCTCCCTTTCTTTTTCTCTGGCTCTAGCTCCCTCTTGTTCTCTTTTTTAAAGCAGGGACGAGAGGGTCAAGGAATGGCGTAAAGCTTATATCCTTCTGGGAAAAAAGGCTATGCTTCAGAGTCAAAGTCCTAAGGTCCTGTCTTGATGAGAAACCCTCTTCCTTTAATTAGAACCTCTCTCCTAGAAGATTCTCTCCCAACTGAGTGACTCCTGTGTCCTGGAACTAATTTTATTAAAGTGGGTTGCAACATTAAATTGTTTGTTTTGATTTCACCACTCTACCTAAACTTGCAACCCCCTGTGAACATAATCAAATATTGGATTATAAGTCCCTGTACCTTTTTTTTTTTTTTTTCAGGGGATTTAAAATGGAATATTCCTTCACAGTTCTGGCAATGATCAGAGAACTGTCAAAACAACTCAAGACCTTGGCTGGGAATTGATGTTTTTATCCTGGAAAGAAAAAAGTACCCATTAATAGAACTCTATAATAAGCAGCAGAATATTAAAGTCACCTAGTCATTGTGCGTTCATCTTAATCAGTATTTTGTGCCGCTCAGTGAATATCCGTTTTTGAAATAAAAGTCAAATGTCTTGTTTTGGTTATGTCATTCCCTTGTCTTTCATAATATGATTGAAGACTCACTATGAATTTATTATTGATGGATTGATTGATTTTTGTCCTTACCTATGGCACGTGCAAGTTTCTGGGCCAGGGATTGAACCCGCACCACAGCTGGAACCTGCGCCACAGCTGCAGCAACGCCAGATCCTTGACTTATTGCCCCACATGGGAGCTTCCATATTATTGATTTTTTTCTTTTTCCTTTTATCTTTTAGGGCTGGCACTGTCAGCATATGGAATTTCCTGGGCGAGGAGTCGAATAAGAGATGCAGCTGCTGGCCGACACTACAGCCATGGCAATGCTGGATCCAAGCAACAACGCCGGATCTTTAATCCACTGAGCAAGGCTAAGGACTGAACCCACATCCTCATGGATACTAGTCGGGTCCTTAACCTGCTGAGCCATAATGGGAACTCTTGATTTATCCTTAAAGTAGAGATTAATTCTCCATTTTTCCTACACGGTACATTTATTTACAAAGCCTTGAAAACAAATGTCCTACCAACACAGACTCACTTCTCACTGACCCGGTATAAGCCTGGTGGGTCATGTCTACACCGGTCATTGTCTACACACTGTGATTGCAGTGAGACTTCAATAGCTCCTGCCAGTCTCCTCTCCCTCCACCTTGGTTGAATTTCTCAGACACCCTGTCCCACCCCCTCTGCCCTGCCCACGCCACTTTTGAAAATAGACGCAGAAGCATGAACCCAAGAAGTTACAGTGAGTAAATATTGTTGGTGTGAGTGACTTACTGATTCTCTAGTTTTGTGGGATTCACTGAACCAATGATATTTTGTGCAACTTGATCCCTGGTAAGACACAAAGAGCCAGTGGCATGGATAAGTCCGCTTAAGGCAGGTCCCGAAGCTATAGATCTCCTGTAGTTGTTTTCAGTTCCGCACAAAATTGGCCTTTTCCAAGCTATTCTGCCATGAAAAGCCCTTGGTGGCTCTTTCCTGTGCACACCCCCCCCACCCCACCCCATGCATCAACTGCTACGATTCCTCCTTCTTTTACTGCTACTGCTTACACACACTCCTACCCCAAGAAAGGGTCACAGAGCTGATGTGAGGACTTGCCTGAGTCACACAACATTCTGAACAGGGTGGCCAACCACTTCAACCTGCAGAAACATGGACGTTTCCTGAAATGTCCCATGTGCCATTCTTTTCAGCGCCTCTGGTGGCATTTGGCCTTGAGAACAGAGCTTCAGTGCTGCCTTTGAGTAATGGTTGATTTTCAAATATTTAACATCTCTTTTCCGATGAATACTAACTGGATATGGAATCTTCACCAACACAGGCATTTCTGGTGTAGCTGTCTTACCCCCCCAAAAGAACCAACTTTGATGATCCTTGGACAAGAATTTGAGTTCTTTGGCAACTTCAAAGTGGGTATAAAAAGGTATATAGGTAAAGGAGTGATTTGACTCAAGCCACAGGGTTGTTCCCAGTAGATGGCAGAGGAAGAAGAGAGGAGGAAGTGGTTGGGGATTAAGGGATGGCGGTAATAATATAGTGTAATACAGTGAGAGAGGCAGACTTGCAGACGACGGTTTTCATCCCTCTTCCTGATCATTAGTCCTCTGCCTCCTTATAAGTTTCGGTGCTCCTCTCTCTGATATTTAATATATGTCCTCAAGGGGTTCCCATCCTGGCACAGCGCAAACAAATCCAACTAGGAGTCATGAGGTTGTGGGTTCGATCCCTGGCCTCGCTCAGTGGGTTAAGGATCCAGCATTGCCGTGAGCTATGGTGTAGGTCACAGGTGTGGCCCTAAAAAGCAAAAAAATAAATAAATAAATAAAATATGTCCTCGCAATATGTGTGAGTATGTGTGTACAAGCCAGCAGGAGCGCCATCACATAAAGGTGGATAGATGGCCAGAGAACTATATTTTACAAGACCTAAAATACCAAAGACCAGCCATAATTGTCCCCTCCTAGTGCTCCTTCCTTTCAGAGAGAATTCTAACCTTGAGGAAAGAGGGTGCTGGGTAAAGAAGAGGACAGACCTAGGAGGAGCCTGCGAGAAGGACTGGATATGCCTGGAAGGTGTGTGGAATTTCACTTCATGGAGATGCGAAGAATAAATGGTGGAGAGAGAGATGCAAGCCAGGGGGCCAAGGTTAAGACCTTGAGTGTTTCCACAAGGGGACCCTTTGTGAAGATGCTTTGTCTTCCAATTATGAGTGCATTTTCCTAGAACTATGGGAGAAAACAGATTTAGAGGAGTTGTATGTTTCTCTCTTCTAGGATGTAACTAACTGCCTTGTAGCTCCTCCAAATGTTCTGGAAAATCTAATAAGCCTGTCAGTCTTTTCTTTCTTTTTTTTTTTTCTTTTTAGGGCCACACCTGTGGCATATGGAAGTTCCCAGGCTAAGGGTCAAATGGGAGCTTCATCTGCCAGCCTACACCACAGCCATAGCAACACCAGATCCCAACTGTGTCTGCGACCTACACCATAGCTCACAGCAAAGTCGGATCCTTAACCCATTGAGCGAGGCCAGGGATTGAACCCATGTCCTCATGGATACTATCTGGGTTTGCTACTGCTGAGCCACAATGGGAACTCCCAAACTGTCAGTTTTAAGTGATGTCCAAGAAGAAAAGAGGAAACAGGAAATTGAGGGGAAATGTGGACAGGTGTCAAATCAATGTTCTAACCACCCATGTCCAGTAGTTCCATCAGAGAAAGGACAACACCCTACAAAGTGGAATTTGCCTGGTATTGACCATCAGTGAAGTAAACCCAGGTTCACAGCCATCAGGAGGAGCCCACAGAGCTGAGAAAGGACTGCAAGGGAGACATCCACAAACACTCTGGTGAGTAGAGACTCTTAGATTGAGGACCCAGGGGGAAAAAAGTAAGGCTAAAAGAGATGAATTTGTTAAGAAACACAAGCTAGCTATCCATCAGGCTTTATCTCCCATCTATAAACTCTTCTCCAGGAGTTCCTGTCATGGCTCAGCGAAAAGGAATCTGACTAGCATCCATGAGGACGCAGATTCAATCCCTGGCCTCACTCAGTGGGTTAAGGATCTGGTGTTGCCGTGAGCTGTGGTGTAGATTGCAGATGTGGCTTGGATCCCATAGTGGCTGTGGCTATGGCATTGTCCAGTGGCTACAGCTCCGATTTGATTCCACTCCTAGCCTGGGAACCTCCATATGCTGCAGGTGTGGCCCTGAAAAGACAAAAGACAAAACAAAACAAAACAAAAAACTCTTCTCTACCCAAATTTATATCTCAGAGTTCCACGCTCATGCTTTATTTTAGACATGAAACTTCTCTACAGAGTCTCACAACTTCAAATGATGTTCAGGAGGTCTTAGAGGATTTTGGACTTGGGTTTCAATGATTTTTTAAATCCATCCAAATGGCTTTTCCCTGCTGACAGTTCCACACTGCCCACTCATATAAAAAGACTCACCAGGAGAATAAATTATTTCTTCCCTTGTCAGTGGTAATTTGTGTTCACTAAATTACCTCCAGATCTACTTTCCTGAGTCAAAAATAGCTTCATAGTTTTTTTTTCCCTTCCATGTCCACCTTGGAAAGACATATAGATTTTGAAGTTAACCTCTCTCTCTGTTAGATACTCAGAAATAATTAAGCTGGTTTTCTTCTCAAATCAGCCAGATGTTTCATTTTAAGATGGAACAATACGTGGTTTATTTGACCCAAGTTCTCATGGAAAGGCCATTGCTTTCTTTTTGATAGTCCTGTTTTGTGAGAGGTAAAAATGAAAAACATCTTTAGGAGAATTCCTTTTTTTTTTTTTCCCTGGGAACAGTGCTTGGTCTCAACAGGAAACCACATTTTTTTTTTTTTTTTTTACAGAACATGTAAGTTATTCCTAATGATGCCTCAGAATCTGATCAAACACTTAAAGCTACAACCATCACTGTGGGCCTTTACCATACTGTTTTTCACAAACCTTCCAAGCGATTTAAATGTTTACGATGTCAAGATAGGTTTCTGGCAACTATTTCCACTATTTCTTTATCACGTTAGCATTTTCTTCTAATCAAGCTGGGCTAATATGCTGAGGGCACCTTTTATTTTTTGTCTTCAAGAATTCCAATAAATGGTTAAGGGTATTTTTTTACAACATGGTGAGTGTTATTTCACAATGTTTCATGAGCCACAAATCCTCAAGTCACTTTTAAGAATTCCAGATGCCCTACTGTAGGTATTTTTGCAGCTGTTTTGTGGGAAATCATGAAAGTGCAGCACTCTTCGACAAAAAAAGGAACATATCTCATTCATGCAGGGATCAGTCTCTTGGACTGTACTTGACTGTAACAAAAAGGGCAACGTAAAGAGCTGTGTACTATCCAAATTCTCCCCATCTGCCTGAAGTTGAGATAGTTAGAATAGCTTCTAATGGGTAAGATACTTTGATTTGCTACTGAAGGAAGTCTTCCCTTTGAATTGGTTATGATAGGTGCTGAAGTTACATTTTTCTTCCTTCCATTTACAGGAAAAAATTAGGCCTAGAGAAATTCTATCTGCCTCTAGTGATTTCGCTTTTGCGGTGCACTTTAGTGCTCTTTGTGATTAGATTTGTAAGTGGAACTCATTCACTCTTTTACCTCTCAGCTGACACATTGAATCTGATTGTCCATAGCTATTGACTCTTCTTAAGGTCGCATATATTTCCTTTGGGAAATAAGATGGAAAATTTGAGAGTTATATTCAGGATATTGTGGATATTTATTCACCAATATCATCTTACACTTCAAGAGTATTTTGGAGCACAGACAGTCACAGTTTGTGAAAGGAAGGAAGGAAGGAAGGAAAGAAGAAAGAAAAAAGGTTTTCATTTCATTGTTTCCAGTATCATATGATCTGGAAACAATGAAACAATGAATTATGTAGCAATATTTCATATCTGAATTGTAATGTTCCTGGTGATCATTTATTTCAAACAGAATTAATAAGAAATGTTGAAATTGAGATTTAGGGCTCAATGGCCTTTCTGAAATTCACATTTCTGAGATTTTGGCTTCCAAGTCGAGGCTAGGCTAGGAGAACTCTGCTGGTAAGAACCGTGATATAAGGAAAACTGGGCTGGATGGTGATGGGAGGGTCACCCCTGGCTCCAGCTATTTCTAGCTATTGGCAACATCACCTAGAGTTCATTATTTTTTAAAAAAATTTTATTTGTTTATTTTTTATTAAAGTATAGTTGATTTACAATGTTTCCTCAAGGCCTGTTGTACAGCAACACACACAGTTCCCTGTGCTGTGCTGTTCAGTAGGACCCCATGGCCCATCCAGTCCCAATGTAATTGTTTGTATCCTCCAACCTCATGACCCCAAACTCCCTTCCCTGCCCCTGCCAGCAACCACAAGTCTCCATGATCTGTTTCTGGTGTGTAGATAGGATTATCTTTTAACCCTCACGTTTTATAGATGAGGAAACCTAAGCCCTGAAATGCAAAGTTTTATTAGCATTTTAGAATTCTATACTCTAGTTGAAAAATCAGGTCACTAAGGGTAATATTTTTGCCATTGTGTCTTTTATTTTATTGCTTAAACATGGGTCTATAGACCTGAGAGCATGTTTGAATGTGTGTCATTCATCCCAAAAACATGCAAAATGACTTCTTAATGCCGTGGGCACTCCAAGCTGAAAAGAGTGCGTACACTCAGAAGGTTCAACCACTAGTGAGAAATAAACGTGCAGACCAAGGATTCCAATACATCGAGGCAGCTGCCCTGAAGAGGCAGACGTAGAGTTGGAGAGTAGAAAAGGAACAAGAGAAGTCATGTTCAAGGAGGGAGGGCAAACCTGCCAGAGGACACTCTTTGTGATGCTTGAGACAGAAGTTGAGGTGACTTCCCCGGGCAGAGGGAATGACATCTGGAAAATGTTGGAGTAATATTTCTGTTACTTAGCATAGAAGAGTAAAGTGAACAACTCATACAAATCAACAGCAAAAAAACCAAACAACCCAATTGAAAAAATGGGCAGAAGAGCTAAATAGACATTTCTCCAAAGAAAACATACAGATGGCCATCATACACATGAAAAAAAAAATACTCAACACTGCTAATTATTAGAGAAATGTAAATCAAAACTACAATGAGGTACCCCCTCACACTGGTCAGAATGGCTATCATTAATAAGTCTAAAAATAGAAAATGTTGGAGAGGGTGTGGAGTAAAGGGAACCCTCTTACATTGTTGGTGGGTATATTGGTACAACCACTATGGAAAACAGTATGGAGATTCCTCAGGAAACTCAATATAGAACTACTATATGATCCAGCAATATCACTCCTGGGCATTTATCCAGACAAAACTACAATTCAAAACTCATAGCAGCACTATTCACAATAGCCAAGACATGGAAACAACCTAAATGTCCATCAATGGATGAATGGATTAAGAAGATATGGTACGTATACACAATGGAATACTTAGCCATAAAAAAGAACAACATAATGCCTTTTGCAGCAACATGGATGCAACTAGATAGATTCTCATACTAAGTGAAGTAAGTCAGAAAGAGAAAGACAAATCCCATATGATATCATTTATGTGTGGTGTCTAATATGACACAAATGAACCTATCTACAAAACAGAAGCAGACTCACAGATAGAGAGAACATACTTGGGGTCATCAACGGGGAGGGGAAGGGAGTGGGATAGACTGGGAGTTTGGGGTTAGTAGAAGCAAACTATTACCTTTAGGATGAATAAGCAATGAGGTCCTACAGTACAATACAGGAAACTATATCAAATTGCTTGTGATAGAACATGATGGAAGATGGTATGAGAAAAAGAATGTATATATATGAATGACTGGGTCACTTTGTTATACAGCAGAAATTGACAGAACATTGCAAATCAACTATAATAAAAAATTGTTTAAAAAGAAGTATGGAGTGGTGGGGGTGGGGAGAGGCTGGACAAGTCTCACCTTCTGCATCCTAAAGAAGATTCTAGTAATGCTTTTCTGCTATTGCTACTGCAAGCCTGGCTGGTCAGTGATTCGCCTTCCAACCCCATCCAGGGGCTAGTCAGAAAATAACTCTCCCTGGGGACCTCTAAAAAGGGAAAGGAGAAATAACCCCATGCCTTAATCTCCATCTGAGCTATCTCCAAAATATTTAGTTTACAAGTTTCCATTATCATTTTTCTCAAAAGTATTTACTACAACTATTGCTTATAGTACTAATGGTAAGACAATTCTTTCCTTATATTCAACAACAAATTCAGTTCCCCTAAAGTGTTTGGCTTGTGAAATTGTTCCTGCTTTCCTTTCTTAAATATTACAGTTTGTTGGAATTTTTATTAGATTTAAGAAATCAATTCCTTTACTTCTATTCCTAGGATCTTTGGGATAAGATGATCCTGAGCCTAAATTCCTGGTCTTCTAAGTAGAAAAAGGAAACTATCAGGATGGTGGTACCTGGAAGGATAAAATAAGGTAACACATTTAAAGCTCTTAGTGCAGTGGAAGAGAGCAAGAGAAGAGAGGAACAGAGAAGAACTACAAAGCATTGAGAAAATAATTTTTAAAATGTCAATAAATACATACCTACCAATAGTTGCTTTAAATGTAAATGCTCCAACTGAAAGACATGGTATAGCTGAATGAATAAAAACAAGATTCTTATATATGCTGCCTACTAAAGACTCATTTTAGATGTAATTATACACACTAGCTGAAAGTGAGGGGATGGAAGAAAGATGTCTCATGCAAAGGGAAACCAAAGTAAGACTGGGATAGCTATACTCATATCAAACAAAATAGACTTTAAAACAAAGAGTGTAGTAGGGAATTAAATAGTGATAAAGAGGCAGGGAATCAATGCAAATAGAATATATAACATTTGTAAATATTTACGCACCAACATAGGAAAATCTAAATATGTAAAGCAAATTTAACAGGCCTAGAGGGAGAAATTGACAGCAATATAATCATTGTAGGGGACTTATATCAATGAATGGATCATTGAGACAAGAAAAACCAATAAGAAAATATTGGTCTTAACACATTAGACCAGGTGGACTTAAGGGGTACATCACTCACACACACACACACACACACACACTATTCAATCCAAAAGCAGTTTAAAAACCCCACTCTTCTTGAATACACCTGGAAAATCCTCCGGGACAGATTATGTGTGAAACCACAAAACAAGTCTCAATTAACTTGATTGAAATCATATTAAGCATGTTTTCTGACCACGGCGGTATGAAACCAGAAATCGACTACAAGAAAAAAAAAACTGGAAATAATCACAAATATAGATTACCAGATAAAACAACCTGGTAGAGAGCAACTAATGGGTCAACAAAAAAATAAAAGGATAAATAAAAAGTAACTTGAGACAAATGAATATGTAAATATGATATATCAAAAACCTATAGGGTGCAGCAAAAGCAGTTCTAAGAGGGAAGTTCATAGCAATAACAACCTACATCAAGAAATAAGAAATATCTCAAACAATTTAAGTTTACACCTCAATGGAGCTCCCAGTGTAGCACAGTGGAAGTGAGTCTGACTAGGAACCATGAGGTTGTGGGTTTGATCCCTGACCTCACTCAGTGGGTTAAGGATCCAGCCTGGCCTCGCTCAGTGAGTTAAGGATCCAGCATTGTGGTGAGCTGTGGTGTAGGTCACAGACATGGCTCAGATACCACGTTGCTGTGGCTGTGGTGTAGACCAGCAGCTACAGCTCTGATTGGACCCCTAGCTTGGGAACTTCCATATGCCACAGGTGCAACCCTAGAAAGCCAAAAATGAATAAATAAATTTACACCTCAGGAAAATATAAAAAGAACAAACAAAGCCCAAATAGTAGAAGGAAGGAAATAACAAAGATCAAAGTGAAGATGATTAAAATAGAGGCTAAAAGACAATAACAAAGAACAATGAAACTAAGAGATGGTTCTTCGAAAAGATAAATAAAATTCATAAACCGTTAACTAGACTCACCAAGAAAAAAAAAGAGTGCTCAAATAAATAAAATCAGAATTGAAAGAGAAGTAACAAATGATAAAACAGACATACAAAGGATCGTAAGAGAATACAATGAACAATTGTATGCCAACAGATTGGACAACCTAGAAGAAATGGATAAATTCCAAGAAACATACAATCTTCCAAGACAGAAACATAAAAAAATAAAAAATAAAAATAGATTTATTACTAGAAAGGAGATTGAATCATTAATAAACTATCTCCCTGCAAACAAAAGACCAGGACCATATGACTTTACTAGTAAATTCTACTAAACATTCAGAATATTTAATAACTATCCTTCTCAAACTCTTCCAAAAAATTGAAGAAGGAATGCTTCCAAACTTATTTTACCAGGCCAGCATTACCTTATAACAAACAAGACAAGGACACCACAAAAAATAAATTACAGGCCAACATTTCTGGTGAACATGGATGTAAAAGTCCCAAACAAAATAGTAGCAAGCCAAATTCAACAGTGCATTAAAAGGATTATACAAGATGATCAAGTGGAATTTATTCCAGTGATGCAAGAATCCTTTAACATTCACAAATTAGTGTGATAAACCACACTAACAAATAAAAGATAAAAAATCTATGATTATCTGAATAGATGTAGAAAAATCTTCTGAAAACATTAAACATACATTTATGATAAAAGCTCTCAACAAAGTAGGTATATAATATACCTAAGTATATTAAAGGTCATATATGACAAGCCCACAGCTAACTTCATATGCAGCAGTGAAAAACTGAAGGTTTTTCTTCTAAAATCAGGAATAAGGCTAGGATGCCTACCCTTACCAGTTTTTTCCACTCAACATAGTACTGGAAGTCCTAGCCAGAACAATTAGACAAGAAAAAAGATATAAAAAGCCTCAAAGTTGGAAAGGAAGAAGTAAAAGTGTCACCTTTTGTGGGTGAAATGATTTTATATGTACAAAACCCTAAAGTCTCCACCCAAACACTGTTAGAAATAATCACTAAATTTAGTAAAGGTGCAGGATACAAAATCAATATACACACATCTGTCACATCTCTATTCACTACCAACAAACCATTAGAGAGAGAGAGAGAAATAAATAAAAGAATTCCATCTACAATTGCATCAAAAAGAATGAAATACTTAGGAATAAATTTAATCAAAGAGGGGGCAGACCTGTGCACTGAAAATTGTAGAACATTGATGAAAAATATTGATGAAGACACAAATTAATGGATAGTCCATACTCATGGATTGGAAGAATTAATATTGCTAAATGTCCATATTATCCAAAGCAATCCACACAGATTCAGGCAAAAAAATATCAAAATTCAATGGCATTTTTCATAGAAATAGATGCTAAATTTTATATAGGACTCCAAAAGACTCTGAATAGACAAAGCAGTATTGAGAAAGATGAGCAAAGTTGGAAGCATCATAATCCTTGATTTTAAACTGTATTACAAAGCAAACATAATTGAAAGAGTATGGTATTGGCATAGAAAAAGACACATGGATCAATGCAACAGAATAGAGAGTCCACAAACTCATATATATGTCCAAACTGGGAAAGGAGAGCCTTGTCAATAAATAATCTGCAAACTGGTGATAGCCACAAGCAAAAGAATAAAACTAGACTACTATCTTATACCAAATATAAATTTAAAACCAAAGTGGATTAAAGACTTGAATATAAGACCAGAAACCATAAAATCCTTGAAAGAAACCCTTGGCAATAAGCCCTTTGACATTGGTCTCGGCAATGATTTTTCAGATCTGACTCGAAAAGCAAAGGCTTCAAAAGCAAAAATGAATAAGTGGGATTACCTCAAACTAAACAGCTTCTGCACAGCAAAGACAACTACCAACAAAATGAAAAGACAACTTATTGAATGGGGGAAAATATTTGCAAATCATAAATCTGGTGAGGGGTTCATGTTGAAAATATATAACGGATTCAGGAGTTCCCTTCGTGACTCAGTGGTTAACAAACCCGATTGGGTCCACGAGGACGTGGGTTTGATCCCTGGCCTCACTTGATGGGTTAAGGATCTGGCATTGCTGTGCGCTGTGTTGTAGGTGGCAGACAAAGCTTGGATCCCTAGTTGCAATGCCTGTGGTGTAGGCCAGCGGCCATAGCTCTGATTTGACCCCTACTAGCTTGGGAACTTCCATATGCTGCAGGTGCAGCCCTAAAAAGAAAGATATCTATCTATCTATCTATCTATCTATCTATCTATCTATCTATCTATATCTCTATATAGATATCTATCGAAATAGACAGATATTGATAGATATCCAGATATACATAGATAGATATAGATAGATTACAGATATAGAGAGTATATTTTATAGTATTCATAGATATATATATAGTATTCATAACTCACTAGTGAACAAAACACAGTTTGATTAAAAACTGGTTAGAGGATCTGAATAGACATTTTTTCGCACAGAAGACCAAAGATGATCAACAGACACATGAAAAAATGCTCAACATCACTAATCAGGAAAATGCAAATCACCTCACATCTTAGAATGGCTATTATCAAAAAGGCAAAAACGAACAAGAGTTGATAAGGATGTGGAGAAAAGGGAACGCTTGTGCAGTGTTGGTGAGAAAGTAAATCGGTGCAGCCACTGTGGAAAACATTATGGAGTTTTCTCACAGAGTTAAAAAGAGAACTACTCTACAATCCAGCAATTCCATTTCTGGGTATTTATCCAAAAAAAAGGAAACCTAGCACCCTTAGATTTATATATACATATATATGATATTGTGTACTGAGTTGCATACTATTTAGCCAAAACCAGAATGAAATCTTGACATTTGTGACAACATGGATAGACCTAGAAGGTCTTCTGCTGAGGGAAATAGACAGAGAAAAACAAATACCGTATGATTTCACATATATGTGGAATCTATAAACAACAAAGCCAGATTTACAGAGCACATTGGTGTTCGCCAGAGGTGTAGGTGTCAGGGGTGTGATGGCAGGAAAATTGGTAAAGGAAGTTAAGAGGTACAAACTTCCAGTTATAAAATAAATAAGTCATGGGGATATAATTTATGGTATAGTGACTATAGTCAATGTTCTTGTAGGGCATATTCATAAGTTATTAAAAGCATGCATCTTAAAATTTTTTATTATTCCCACACACATAAAATTGTTACTTTTTATGGTGACAGATGGTAACTAGACTTATTGTGGTGATCATTTCACAGTGTATACAAATACTGAATCATAAATGTTGTATATCTGAAACTGATATAATGTTACGTGTCAATTAGACTTCAAATTAAAAAAGATGGAGTCAGGCCTCATCAAGCAAGGTGAAATACTTAAGATATATAATTTTATTTATTTCAGATAAATGTAATAACTTAAACTATGTTAAGCAGGAGCTTCCTAGCAGGGAAAAGTGAAATGCCTAGCTTAATACAGCAAATTAATAAATTTGTTACTAGAATTTAGAATGTTAAGAATTCATCTAAAGTGATTGTGAAAAGCTTGTTTTCTTAACTGGTTTTAAAAAGCCTCTGAAAGATTTTTCTCTTTTTACATTGTTAATTTATTCAGCTAACTTTTCCTTCGTGGACTGTGAAACTACAAACTTCAGTGCAGCTGCTGCTCAAATGTTCACCAATTCCCAAGTGAAGTCCATACTAATGACGCTATACAAAATTCAGGGGTAAAAGACTTGGGCCACATCATTTGCAAACTATTCACAGACATGGAAGATAAAATAGATTCTTAATCAGTTGAGACTCTTGGAAACTATGTTCAAAGGATCTTGCTCTTTTCCTCTTGAAATATGGGGTGTCACGAAACACATGTGCTTACATGGCTCAGATACATGGGCTTAGGAATGGGCTTTCAAATTAAAAAAGGTTAGAGAAAGGAAACATCCTTTAATTAAAAACTGATCTCCAACAATATAAGGAGAATCACATGTCAGTATCTGGGGGCTTACCATCGCCTACCGTGAGACACAGGATGTGACATTTGAATAATTAATGGAAAGTCTTTGTAAGTTCAGTAATTATCCCTTTCCAGAAAAGCAAAGGGAGGGCCCACATTCCATGTCCCAATCTGGCTCCATCCTGTGCATTCAGACGATCTCACCAAGGCCTCTGACTGCATCCCGGTGACACGACCCTCACAATGGTCACAGTCACCAAGGCAATGCTGGCGCCAGCAAGCTTTAGTTTGTTAGGGAAAAAAAATACTACTTTCCATGTATGTTTAAATAATACAGACACATAATATTAAAAAAACAGAAGCTCTGAGTGTGTAATGTGACTCTCAGCCTTTGCAAAATAGGCAAAGATCCAAATATTTCTCTCTGCTAAAAGAGTTTAAAATATGTTTCCAGGGGTAGCTTGGCTGGAGAGGCTACCACTTGAGATGGGTGAGCTGAAAAGTTGGATGAGGGGATAATCTGCATTTTCCAAGACAGAAGCACAAGGGCTCTTAGGGGTCGCTGAGGTCCCGAAAGGAGGGTAGACTCTGCAGTGGAACTTCCCAAGTTACTGCCAAGTGCTTGTACGTGGCGTGGCGGTGGGGGTGAAGAATCGAGTGGAGGGGGTTTTGGCGGGGGTGGTTGGGGCAGGATCAGAGGGGATGAGACACATTATTTTCGAAGTTTTATTTACTTATTTATTTTTTTGCTTTTCAGGGCCGAACCCGTGGCCTATGGAAGTTCCCAGGCTAGGGGTTGAATCAGAGCTGCAGCTGCCAGCCTGCACCACAACCACCGCAACATGGGATCTGAGCCGCCTCTGTGACCTACACCACAGCTCATGGCAACCCCAGATGCCCAACCCGAGGGAGGCCAGGGATTGAACCCTCATCCTCATGAATACTAAACGGATTCATTTCTGCTGCACCACAATGGGAACTCTTTTCCCTTATCTTAAGCTCAGCTGATTATCAACCTTCTTTGCATAACATAATCAGAGGCAGCACCCAAGTGGGTAGAGGTCACGGGAGCCAAAGCCTTGCTGTGCTTTCATGATGTTAAGAGATGTGGGGAAGCAGTATGAAGTAGAATTCGAATCGTGTCCATATTAAGCACCTACGAGGTGCTAAGTATGACTCAAGTTTGGAAACACAGGGTAAATCAGAATCCATTTCTTCCTCAAAGCGTCTCCAAGAGAGGAAGGCAGGCTTCTTTGCAAATAATTATGATACAATAAGCTATTTGCAAAACTGATGACCAACATGAAAAAATTTGTGGTTTTATTTCGATAGGCTATTGAATTTCACAAGTTGGCATATAGTATTTAGGACCATAATCAAAGTTGGTGTGAGTAAAGCATTGGCCGAAAACTCTGCAAAATGGGATGAAATTGAAGGGAACCCCATTCTCATCTGCCCCCTTGTCCTCATCCACAGCGCTGTCTCCGACCACCCATCCTGCTTTCGACTCGACACCCAACTTGGAATATCCTCTTCTTTCCATCACAATACAGAAATGGTGTTTAAAGGCAGAAAAACCAGATAAAAAGAGCCACGTTCCATTGGGGATTTTGAAGCTCATGTCCCACTTACAGACCTCCCTCTCCCCATGGCGTATTCTCCGTTTCTCCCACAGCCAGTCTGCTTTCCTCGTCTATCACCTGTTACTCAATTGTACATTTGATAAGGGACTGAGGACCAGAGGCATTTTCCTTAGTTTTGGAATCTTCTCTTAGCCTCCCCACCTGACATCTAACAATGTTACAGACCGGTGAAGCCACAGAAGCCATTCAATAAAGTTTTAGTAAATAACTTTCTTAAAAAGAGAAAGAAAAACCAAATGATGGAGTTCCCTTTGCGGTACAACAGACATGAATCTGAGTAGGAATGTTGAGGTTGCGGGTTCGATCCCTGGCCTCGCTCAGTGGGTTAAGTATCCAGGCATTGCCGTGAGCTGTGGTGTAGGTTGCAGATGCCGCTTGGATCCTACATAGCTGTGGCTGTGGTGTAGGCCGGCAGCTGTAGCTCTGATTGGACCCCCAGCCTGGGAACTTCCATATGCTGTGGGTGTGGCCCTAAAAAGTAAAAAAAAAAAAAAAAAAAAAAAAGAATTCCTTGTTTATAGGGACTTTAAATGGGTATATAGGAAGTGCCGTTTGCTACTGAATCTTTTTGTTTTTCAGGCCAAGGAGCAAAATGAGTGGCTAAATGGTGAGAACAGGGTGAGCCTCAGAAGATGAGGGAAGAATAATACAGCTGAAGACAACTTCCTGTGGTTGAGCTGTGGTGTAGGTTGCAGACGAGGCACGGATCTGGCATTGCTGTGGCTGCGATGTAGGCTGGCAGCAGCAGCTCCTATTCGGACCCCTAGCCTGGGGACTTCTATATGCTGCAGGAGCGGCTGTTAAAAAAAAAAAAAAAAAAAGTTGAAAAGATGATGGTTGCCCTGATCTGAGGAAGGTGGGCAACTTCTAAGAGCTGGAAAAGGCAGGAAACAGCTTCTTCTCAAGAGTCTTGAGAAAGGAATGCCACCCTGCCAACATCTTGATTTTAGCCCCTTGAGAAAGGGGTCATACTTCTAACCTCTTGGACTGTGAGGTAACAAATCTGTGTTGTTTCAAGCTGCTAAATTGGTGGTAATTTGCTACCATATCCATAGAAAGCAAATAACTGTAGACTTGGTCAACCCCCAGTGCGTGCTGAATGTGGTGGAAGATGCAAAGGAGGCATTGTGGGTAAGCAGCGCTTCTGGTTGGCTATTCTCAATGCAGAAGGACTGAGTGATAGACCCTCCAAGATGTCCCAGGGAAAAGGTCATTGTAACTCCCCACCCATGAGAGCCCATGAGGCTCTCTGGGACAAATGCTCAAGTCCTAAACTGTTCCAGAGGTTAAAAACTGCCATTCTAGGGAGTTCCCGTCGTGGCGCAGTGGTTAACGAATCCGACTAGGAACCATGAGGTTGCAGGTTCGGTCCCTGCCCTTGATCAGTGGGTTAACGATCCGGCGTTGCCGTGAGCTGTGGTGTAGGTTGCAGATGCGGCTCGGATCCCGCGTTGCTGTGGCTCTGGCGTAGGCCGGTGGCTACAGCTCCAATTCAACCCCTAGCCTGGGAACCTCCATATGCCGTGGGAGCGGCCCAAGAAATAGCAACAACAACAACAACAACAAAAAAGACCAAAAAAAAAAAAAAAAAACTGCTATTCTAGAAGTCCGATTCAGCAGTCTGACTCTGTCCCTTGTATAGAGCATTTTTTTAAAATTTGAATTCGTGGCCAACATTTAAAGATTCCACCTAAGCATCAAGATTTCTGAATTTTCTTGGGAAAAAAAAAATCAGAAAATATTGCCATACTTGGTTCTCACGGGAGTAGAGTTGTGGCTGTCCCTTTAGATCGAGCACGCTCACTCACACTGCTGTCTCCATCCCTGTCACTGGACTGTCACCTACCCTCTCCGTGTAACCCTATCACTTAGCCCTGTGGGCACCAGTGTGTAACTCCTGGTACTCTGCCCATGTACAATACACACTTCAGAACTGGCCTAACCAGGGAAAGCTCCTAAGGGTATCAAGCCAGTTTCAATACTTTATCATGTATGATAGCAAAGAATGCCTATGTTGATTTCAGCAGGAAAAAAATCTCGAAGGTGAAACAGTTTGGTTCATTTCTCCACTCCTTCCAAATTCTTAGCCTAAGCAGTACCAAGAAATACCAGCATTTGGTGCCTGATAAGGTATTTTCAGGCCTAATTATGTCTTTGATTCTGATCAGCCAAAGTTTGGCTCCTTTAAGCATTTCTATAAATCTGACTTCCACAGATAAGCAGGGAATTTTCAAAAGGATATAAATCAAGCTGGGGCCCTTTCAAGATGGTGGATGATGCACTCAAACAGAATGTCAAACGGTTGGACAGCATTTTCCTGTGTGCACGGCCAAGGTTGAGAGAAATCCCTGGGCACTTTCAGGAGATTAAAAACACGCAAGCTCTGACATCAGCTGCAACATGACCTGCTCTTGCAAAATGCACTCAGGAATCCTGACGCGTTAATTGTTATGTTTGGCTTTATGACCGACGTATCTTTTTACTCATATCTGAATGCCGATGGTTTCGGCCCCAAATTTTCTGAAAAGTGATATCTTACAAGCTCACACTTGCAATGGCTCCAAACAGTGATGGAAGGTCATAGATACAGGACCAAGAGAGGTGAGTCGCTCACAAAGGGGCAGTGTCCTGAGCGGCTGGGCAGGAATGCACCTTTTCCATCACAGGCTCTGGTCTTCAGCCTACAATGGAAAGAATAATCAGCCAGAGACGGGCAGGGGAGAGGCCAGGCTGGGCTTTGACATGGCCTCTGTGGGCGTGATGGATGTGCATAAATTCAACCCCGCCCAGGGGGTCAGGTGGCACCACCAAGACAAAGAGGGCAAATAATTTGGTTCTGGAAAAGAACGGTCCCTATTTTCTTTTCTTTCTTTCTTTGTTTTCTTTTTTCTTTTTCTTTCTTCCTTTTTTTTTTTCCTCTATTTGGGCCCAAACAGTACAGTATCCCTATTAAACTGAAAATCCATGCAAGAAGGAAAAATGAAGCCCAAATGAACTCTAAATAGAAACAGTTCCTGGATAGATGATATTTAATTTTGTAGAAGTTTCTGTATGAAGAGAAATAAAAGAAGGAAGGCAGGAGAAAGAAAGAAAGAAAAAGAAGGAAAGAAAGAAAGAGAAAGAAAAAAAGAAAGAAAGAAAGAGAAAGAAAGAAGAAAGAGAAAGAAAGAAGGAAGGAAGGAAAAAAAGAAGGAAAAAAAAGGAAGGAAGGAAGAGAGGAAGAAAGGAAGGAAGGATGTAAGAAAGGAGGAAGGAAAGAAGGAAGGAAAGAAAAAGAAAGAAAAGAAAGAGAAAGAAAGAAGAAAGAAAGAAAGAAAGAAAAGAAAGAGAAAGAAAGAAGAAATTAAAAAGAAAGAAAATGCCACTCACATCTCGCTTCCAAGCCCCGGCCAAAAACATCTGCTTTCTGGATTACAGAAGGAGACACTATCCAAGTCTGTTAAAAAAACAAGATCTCTCAAATCTTTCCTTTGGAGGCTTTGGGTAAAAACAAGTGAGGGGAGAGTGATTTTCCTGCTGGCCCTGAGGGCAGCCTGAGCAGACAGAGAAACAGAGTACGTGCCTGCCCACTGTCCCAACTGGTAAACAACCTTGAGAAAAATTTCTTCAGCCTTTTCATTGCCTCCTTCCATCTCTGAGCAGGGATTCAGACGGGACCTGGATTTCTTTGAGCTTTTGATAACCTACATACCACGATCCCCTCCTCCCCGTTCCCCAACCCAGGTCCCAGAGAATTTTGAGAAATATCTATAAATTCTCCTACTTGCCAGACAGTTTTTTTCCCACTGCTAGGCAACCGGCTGTAATGTCAGGCCTGTGACATCAGGGGCTCGTAGTTGACAGCTCCCAAATGTTAAAGGGGACTTGGGTTTTACCTGCTTTTCTTCGTCCAACTCCCAGCCTTGGAGCAAGTTGGCTTTTTAAGTCCTGGTCTGAGTGGGCGGAAATGTGCCACTTTAGGAGGGACGCTGGGGAGGTGACAATGGCAGGCACCTGCTGTGTGCCAGGCAACAAGCTGAGTTTTGCCTCACTTGATGGTTAGGAACACCTCAGAGGTCAATTTTGTCAGTGTGTTTAGACAGCGAAGGACCTCCGAGAAATTAAATAGGCTGATAATCTTAAGCCAGTAAGTGGCAATGCCGGCATTCCAAACCCAGGCCTCCTGCCTCTGAAGTTTTACTTGTCTATACAGCCTTGATAAGGACAAGATCTCTTGGTTTCTTACTCCCTGTAGAAACATCTCTAAAGATACTCTGATGCTTGCTCTTTTGAACTTTTTATCACTTATCCCTAGGAACAGA
This sequence comes from Phacochoerus africanus, assembly GCF_016906955.1. Taxonomy (NCBI): domain Eukaryota; kingdom Metazoa; phylum Chordata; class Mammalia; order Artiodactyla; family Suidae; genus Phacochoerus; species Phacochoerus africanus. The sequence goes on along the minus strand of NC_062555.1, from coordinate 33,857,296 downwards.
GAATTCCCACACAGAGAATTGCATACAGCAATAAGAGCTTTGCAGAAGAAATTATTAACATACCTCAGCTCAAAATTAATTTCCTCTTTGAAACCCCAGACAATATCTCAAAGGGAGAGGGTCAGGATAGAAGGTGAGGGTTGCCATAGAATGCAAGTGACTTGGGTCATTCTACCAGCACCCCCCCCCAACCCCTGCAGCCATCATATTGTTCATGTCGCTATCCGTGTATGGGTCCTTTTAAATAAGTAAGAATTTGGATTTTGACAGGTTTATGGGAAATTGGCAGAAGCAGAGCTGATTCTGAGGGACTGGTTCAATGGGCAGCCGAACAATCTCATTTTGTGTGTCTATACAAAAGGACAGGGCAGTAACATGCAAAGGTCATGGGCTATGGAATTAGAATACCTGATTTCAAATTACTGAACCACATTGAAATACTGTGTGATCTTGGGCTAATTACCTAACCTCTCTGGGCCCTTCTTTGTCACACTGATGGCTCTAAGTCTTGCTGAGACCATGTAAATAACAGGGTGTCTATCTCACAGGAGGCATCTAAAACATACTTTTTCTCGTCACTCTTCTCATTTTCTTTTTTCAGGAATGCCTCAATCCTAAGGTGTTTCTTTTTTCTTTTTCTTTCTTTCTTTTTTCTTTTTTTTTCTTTTTTTTTTTGCAAGCTTCAGATATTCTTAGTTTGGTGGTGGTGTTGAAGATTGAAATCTTCAAATCCACTTGGATGTGTAATCCTAAAGGTATTGTTTAAGATCTCTGAGCCTCTATTTTTTTTTTTGTCTTTTTGCCTTTTCTAGGGCCACTCCCTCAGCATACGGAGGTTCCCAGGCTAGGGGTCCCATTGGAGCTGTAGCCACCACCCTACCCCAGAGCCACAGCAATGCAGGATCCAACCTGCATCTGGGACCTACACCACAGCTCATGACAACGTGGAATCCTTAACCCACTGAGCAAGGCCAGGGATCGAACCTGCAACCTCATGGTTCCTAGTCAGGTTCATTAACTACTGTGCCACGATGGGAACTCCATATTTTTTTAGTTATAAACTGGTGATGATAATTGTAATAGTACCTTCTCTGCCTCAGGACCTAGATTTGGGGATCAGATAACTGGCAGACGTCTCTCAAACTCAGGGAAGAACCAGGCCCAGGGGACAAATTCTAACCACAGACAGCAATCATAATTCCCTCTCCTTCCCCAGGGCGGGCTTCTAAAGATGGGTATAAATAATGCACAATTCTGGCCAAAGAAATGGAACGGGAATTACTTGGGCTGGTTATGTAGGCTGCTCCTAGTGGACGTGATGCCTGGAGTGCTGGCAGCCGTCTTGAATCCATGAGGTGTCCTTCCCAAGGATGCAACCACCGTGCTGAAGAAGGTGGAAGAAAGGCTGGGGAGACCTCGAAGGGCCCTTAGTGACACTGCAGAACTGCTGAATGAGTCCTTGTCTGTCCCTCTTCATACTTGTTGTCCTGTGAGATAATGAATGCTTAAGCGACTTCAAGGCAAAGATTTTCTTACCTGCACCTAAAGGTATCACCAGTTCTACGATGTCTGCTTCTTAGACCTGCTCTGAGAATTATGAGCAGCATATGGAAAGCACCTAGAAAATGCCTGTCATTTGTAAACACCTGGTTATTGTATAATAATTGTAGAGCTGATATTTGTTGTCGTTGTTAACATACAGGCTCTCTAGGGAAGCAGATTGTCCCTCTTCAAATGGATAATTCCTTGGAGCCTGTGTTAATGGTGTTACAGAGAAAATTCATACACAGGGCCTTGACATCCTACCATGTTGAGATTCCATGAGATTTTACCCATTGTTACAAACAAAATTGCAAATTAAGGGAATGTGAAGATGTTGCAACTCAGATGAGAAGAAACGGTATGAAACAAACTGCTCTCGTTACTAAAGACTGGGTGATTTTGCTTAACCACGAGTACAGCTCTTTTTTCCAAGCTTTTCTTTCCTCCTCTCTTGGCTGTGAGCTTGTTTGACTTATCTTTTTGGCTTGAGTGGAATTTCAAATCTTCCAGCGTCTCTGACTGTTTGGATAAATAGCTTGCAAGGGAAAGAAGGTTGGAACTGAGTCTCAACTGCCATGTGTTGATTGGGTGAGGATTATAAGTTGTCCAGAAAGTGAAAAAAAAAAAAGAAAAAAAAAAGACTGAAAATGCTAATTGTGGGCTGAGATAGTTCATTCACAAATTCAGTCAACATGTATGAAGGTCTTATTCCTGGCGCTGGGAAAACAAGGTCAAACAAGTCAAAGCCCTGTCATTATGGGCTTAGAGATAACCCAGGAGAGAAAGACATGTGAACAAGTAAATGCAAAAAAATCTATTACAATGGCCAAAATAGTCGTGATACAATGATGTTGAAACCAGGACATCTACTGGGATCACTGCTATTCACGGCTACTGGTGACTCTGGTGACCGAGTACTTCCCCTGCATCCAGTTTAAGTTATTCTTCTTTTTTTTTTTTTTTTTTGCTTTTTTTAGGAACATACCTGTGGCATATGGAAGTTCCCAGGCTAGGGGTCCAATCAGAGCTATAGCTGCTGGTCTACACCACAACCACAGCAATGTGGTATCCGAGCTGTGCCTGTGACCTACACCACAGCTCACAGCAATGCTGGATTTTTAAGCCACTGAGCGGTGCCACGGATCGAATCTGCATCCTCATGGATCCTAGCCGGGTTCATTACTGCTGAGTAACGAACTCCCTGTCTTACGTTCTTCATCTCCACTCTTTCTGCTGATCTTCATCACAATTCTTTGTGATGTCTGTTTGTTATGTCCCTTTTAGAGATGAGCACAACTGAGGCCCAAATGCACACTATTAGTTAGTGGAGGAGCTAGAATTCACATCCAGCACCTGCTAAGCACAAATCTCACAATCCTCACTCGGTCATGACAGAGGTTGGAACAGGGTAAAATGGAGGAAATGGAGAAAAAAAATATTCTCAACTTGTTCTCTTTATGTTCCACTAATAAGCCCAACTCTTTTCATTCTCAAGGTCTCTATATGTATTGTTTATTTTTCCCCCTTTTATTCTCTCTGTAAGTGTTTCTTTGTTTCGATTCTTTTTCTTTTTCTTTTCTTTTCTTTTCTTTTTTTTTCTTTCTTTTTTTTTTTTTGTCTTTTTACCTTTTCTAGGGCCGCTCCTATGGCATATGGAGGTTCCCAGGCTAGGGGTCGAATCGGAGCTGTAGCCACCAGCTTACACCACAGCCATAGCAACACAGGATCCGAGCCACGTCTGCGACCTACACCATAGCTCACAGCAATGCCAGATCCTTAACCCACTGAGCAAGGCCAGGGATCAAACCCAAAACCTCATGGTTCCTAGTCAGATATGTTAACCACTGAGCCATGACAGGAGCTCCGACCCTTTTTATTTTTCATATCTCAGATCAAATGTCAGATGTTTCCATTTCAGAAAATGGGATCACCATTCACCCAATTATGCAGACAAAAAACCTGGGAGATGATTTATCTGTTTTCCCAGCCTTTCCATATCCAGGGCATCAGCCTGTCCTGGTGATTCTGCCTCTAAGTTTTACCCCATCCTGTCACATCCACTGTAAACTCTTGTCTAAGTTACTGCTCTCTTTCATCTGGGTTAACAGACAGTCTCTTCTCATTACAACTTAGTGTGCCATAACTGATACAGAAAACTGGTACCTTAAAAGAAGGTGCTGCTCTGATACAAACTTACTGTAGGTGGTATTTATTGACTTGGTCCAAAACTAGATGGAGGAGAAATAAATAAAAGAGAGTAAAAAAATAGACCCTCAGCTCATGCAGTAACAGAACATTTGATCAAATTGCTGCCTGCAAACACTTAGAAGGCAGGCCACAGGCTTACTGCGTCTGTTGAAAATGAAAGGAATTTCGTTAGAAAGAATGTTATGCTATGTTTCTTGCTGTTACAGTTGCTATTTATACAAAGAGATTGCAAGAAAGAGATGAGATGATTCAAGAATTGGCTGATTTGCAATTAGCAATTAAAGGCTTTGCGAGGTTGGAAAAGCCACTTGCTTCTGGACTGAAAGAGTGGGAAATGAAATAAATAAATAAGACTAAAAGGCCTTCATGTGACGGAGGCTCGGTAAGAAAGCTCAGCTATAAGCACGTTACTGCCCATCTAAACTAAATCATGTTTCAGTAAACTGACAGAGGAAATATAGGGGAGATGAAGCCTAGAGATAAAGCACCTGTAAGAATAAAGTCTGTGAAAGAACGTTGTTTGGAAGCAGATAGATTAGAAGCTTTCTAAGTGTTTGAAGAAATTATATTGTCAAAGAAAGCGTGAGCCTGTTTAAGCCATAAAAGAATCCTTGGGCCCTTTAACTTATACCTGTAGGAAGCAATTGAAAATGTATACTTCTCATGGAGTTCCCATTGGGACTCAGTGGATTAAGAACCCAACATAATGTCCATGAGGATTCGGGTTCGATCTCTGGCCTCGCTCAATGGATTAAGGATCCAGCATTGCCCTGAGCTGCAGTGCAGGTCACAGATGTGGATTGGATCTGGTGAAGGCCAGCAGCTGCAGCTCCGATCCAACCCCTAGCCTGGGAACTTCCATGTGCTGTAGGTGCAGATGGTGCCTTGGTCCATCAAGTGTTCTGTAGGCAGTTTAGTAGCTTAAGAGAACAAAAACAAAATATTTCTGTATAAACACCGGTCTATCTCTTCCTTGTCAGTTTATTTATCATTTTGTTTTAGGTGCATCTTTTATAAACACAAGCAAATGTCAATACAAACTTTAAAAGTTGAGGTGTGTTTGTTGACTCTGATAATGGTTTTGTGTGTTCTTTTATCCCCCATGGGAGGAGTTAAGCCATTTACCTTTGTTTTCCTAAGAGATATCTGTTGCATTACTGCCATCTTTTTGTTTTTGTTTTCTGTCTTGTGTGCTTTGCTAAATTGCCTTCTTTTTAACCTTATGTGTTTATTCTATTAACGGCTAACATTTGCCCAAAAATATACCATAATATTTTCATGGTTAAATGTGTAAAGAACATTTATTTTCAGTTTAAGAGGGGTATATACTGAGGAGTGGAATTGCTGAAACATATGGTAATTTTTTGTTTAAATTTTTTAACTCTAAATTCCCCTTGATTTCTTTTAATTTCTTTTATTTTTTAAGATTATTTCCCCAATACATTTTTTTTTAACCATACAGCATGGTGACCCAGTTACACATACATGTGCACATTCTATTTTCTCTCATTATCATGCTCCATCATAAGTGATTACACATAGTTCCCAGTGCTATACAGTAGGATCTCATTGCTAATCCATTCCAAAGGCAATAGTTTGCATCCATTAACCCCAAGCTCCCAATCCACCCTACTCCTTCCCCCTCCTCCTTGGCAACCACAAGTCTATTCTCCAAGTCCATGCTTTTCTTTTCTGTGGAAACGTTCATTTGTGCCATATATTAGATTCCAGATATAAGTGATATCATATGGTATTTGTCTTTCTCTTTCTGACTGACTTCACTACTAAAAGTATGTCTCTAGTTCCATCCATGTTGCTGCAAATGGCATTATTTTTTATTTTTTATGGCTGAGTAGTATTCCATTGTGTATATATACCACATCTTCCTAATCCAATCATCTGTTGATGGACTTTGGGTTGTTTCCATGTCTTGGCTATTGTGAATAGTGCTTCAGTGAACATGTGGGTGCATGTGTCTTTTTTAAGGACGGTTTTGTCTGGATAGATGCCCAAGAGTGGGATTGCTAGGTCATATGGTAGTTCTATGTATAGATTTCTAAGGTACCTCCATACTGTTCTCCATAGTGGCTGTACCAGCTTACATTCCCACAATAGTGCAGGAGGCTTCCCTTTTCTCCATATCCTCTCCAGCATTTGTTATTTGTGGTCTTATTAATGATGACCATTCTGACTGGTATGAGGTGGTATCTTGTAGTAGTTTCGATCTGCATTTCTCTAATCATCAGTGATATTGAGCATTTTTTTCATGTGCTCGTTGGCCATCTGTACATCTTCCTTGGAAAAATGTCTATTCAGGTCTTTTGCCCATTTTTCAGTTGGGTTGTTGGCTTTTGTGGTGTTTAGTTGCTTGTACATTCTAGAGATTAAGCCCTTGTCAGTTGCATCATTTGAAACTATTTTCTCCCATTCTGTAAGCTGTCTTTTTGTTTTCTTTTTGGTTTCCTTTGCTGTGCAAAAGCCTGTCAGTTTGACTAGGTCCCACTGGTTTATTTTTGCTCTTATTTCTATTGCCTTGGGAAAATATTCATAAGGTTGATGTCAGAGAGATGTTTTGCCTATGTTCTTTTCCAGGAGTTTGGTGGTGTCTTGTCTTATATTTAAGTCTTTCAGCCATTTTGAGTTTATTTTCACACATGGTGTGAGGGTGTGTTCTAGTTTCATTGATTTGCATGCACCTATCCAGGTTTCCCAGCAATCCTTGCTGAAAAGACTGTCTTTTTCCCATTTTATGTTCTTGCCTCCTTTGTCAAAGATTAATTGACCATGGGTGTCTGGGCTTATTTCTGGGTTCTCTATTCTGTTCCATTTGTCTGTATGTCTGTTTTGGTACCAGTACCACACTGTCTTGATGACTATGGCTTTGTAATATTTCCTGAAGTCTGGGAGAGTTATGCCTTCTGCTTGGTTTTTGTTCCTCAGAATCGCTTTGGCAATTCTGGGTCTTTTGTGGTTCCACATAAATTTTTGGATTGTTTGTTCTAGTTCTGTGAAAAATGTCATGGGTAATTTTATAGAGATTGCATTGAATCTGCAGATTGCTTTGGGTAGAATGGCCATTTTTACAATATTAACTTTTCCAACCCAGGAGTGTGGAATATCTTTCCATTTCTTTACATCTTCTTTAATTTCCTTTATTAATGTTTTATAGTTCTCGGCATATAAGTCCTTTAACTCCTTGGTCAGATATATTCCCAGGTATTTGATTTTTTTGGGTGCAATTATAAAAGGTATTGTATTTTTGTATTCCTTTCCTAATATTTCATTGTTAGTATAAAAAAATGCAGCCAATTTCAGAATGTTAATTTTATATCCTGCTACTTTGCTGAATTTGTTGATCAGTTCAAGTAATTTTTGGATTGAGTCCTTAGGGTTTTCTATATATAGTATCATGTCATCTGCATACAGGACAGTTTTACCTCTTCTCTTCCTTTTTTTTTTTTTCATCTTTTCTGGGGCCGCACCGCAGCATATGGAGGTTCCCAGGCTAGGTGTCTAATCAGAGCTGTAGCCACCAGCCTTTGCCAGAGGCACAGCAAAGCCAGATCCAAGCTGCATCTTTGACCTACACCACAGCTCACGGCAATGCCAGATCCTTAACTCACTGAGCAAGGCCAGGGATCAAACCCGCAACCTCATGGTTCCTAGTCAGATTTGTTAACCACTGAGCCGTAATGGGCACTCCTTCTCTTCCTATTTGGATGCCTTTAATTCTTTTGTTTCTCTGATTGCTGTGGCTAGGACTTCCAATACTATGTTGAATAACACTGGTGAGAGTGGGCATCCCTGTCTTGTTCCATATTTGAGTGGGAAGGGTTTCAGATTTTCTCCATTGAGTATTATATTTGCTGTGGGTTTGTATAAATGGCTTTAATTGTGTTAAGGAATGTTCCCTCTATATACACTTTGGTAAGAGTTTTTATCATGAAGGGACGTTGGACTTTGTCAAATGCTTTTTCTGCATCTATTGAGCTGATCATGTGATTTTTGACTTTTCTTTTGTTAATGTGGTGTATGATGTTGATTGATTTGCATATGCTGAAGCATCCTGTGAACCTGGGATAAATCCCACCTGGTCGTGATGTACAATCTTTTTGATATGTTGTTGCATTCAGTTAGCTAAAATTTTGTTGAGAAATATTTGCGTCTATACTTGTCAAAGATATTGGCCAACAGTTTTCTTTTTTGGTGGCATCATAGAATGTCTTTGGGAGTGTTCCTTCTTCTTCAACCTTTTGAAAAAATTTAAGGAGGAGGGGTATAAGTTCCTCATTGAATGTTTGGTAGAATTCTCCTGTGAAGCCATCTGGCCCTGGACTTTTATTAGTAGGGAGTGTTTTTCTGACATATTCAATTTCATTTCTAGTGATGGGTCTGTTCAGTTGATCTATTTCTTCTTGATTCAGTTTTGGCAAGCTGTAAGTCCCAAGAAAGTTGTCCATTTCTTCTAGGTTGTCAAATTTGTTGGCATATAATTGTTTACAGTATTCTCATATGGTTTTATTGTATTTCTGTAGTATCCATTGTTATTTCTCCTTTTTCATTTCTTATTTTGTTTATTTGGGTTTTTTCTCTCTTCTTGGGGAGTCTAGCCAGAGGTTTGTCAATTTTGTTTACCTTTTCAAAGACCCAGCTCTTGGTTTGATTGATTTTGTCTATTGTTTTTTGAATCTCTATTTTATTGATTTCCTCTTTGATCTTTATGATTTCCTTCCGTCTGCTGATTTTAGGTTTTTCTAGTTCTTCTTTTTCTAATTCATTTAGGTGGTGGGTTAAGTTGTGGATTTGAGATTTTTCTTCTTTTTTGAGGAAGGATTGTATTGCTATGAGCTTCCCCCTGAGCACTGCTTTTGCAGCATCCCATAGATTTTGGGTGGTTGTGTCTTCATTATCATTTGTCTCCAGGTATTTTTTAATTTCCTTCCTGATTTCCTCATTGACCCATTGGTTTTTTAGTATCATGTTGTTTAGTCTCCATGTAGAAGGTTTTTTTCTCATTTCTTTCCCTGTGGTTAATTTCTAGTTTCATGCCATTGTGGTCAGAGATTATACTTGAAATAACTTCTGTACTCTTAAATTTGTTGAAGTTAGCTTTGTGCACCAATATGTGATCAGTTCTTGAGAATGTTCCATGTGCACTTGAGAAGAATGTGTATTCTGATTTTCTTGGATGTAATGTCCTAAAAATATTGATTAAGTTTGACTTTTCCATTGTTTCCTTTAGCATCTCTTTGCTTTATTGATGTTCTGTCTAGAGGATCTGTCCATTGATGTGAGTGGGTGTTGAAATCTCCTGCTATGATTGTATTCCCATCAATTTCTCCTTTTATGTCTGTTAGAATTTGTTGTAGGTATCTGGGTGCTCCTATATTAGAGGCATATATGTTGAGGATTGTAATATCCTCTTCTTGAATGGATCCTTTAACCGTTAAATAGTGTCCTTCTTTGTCTGTCTTTATGGCCTTTGTTTTAAAGTCTATTTTGTCTGATGTGAGTATTGCGACTCCTGCTTTCCTGTCTTGTCCATTAGCATGAAATGTCTTTTCCCATTCCCTCACTTTCAATCTATATGTATGCTTTGCCCTAAGGTGAGTTTCTTGTAGGCAGCAGATTGAAGGTTTTTGCTTTTTTATCCAATCTGCCACTCTGCGTCTTTTGATTAGAGCATTCCGTCCATTGACATTTAAAGTGATTATCGATAGATATTTATTTATTGCCATTTTAAGCCTGTTTTCCAGTTGACTCTATGTTTCTCTTTTCTTCTTTTCTTTTCTTTTTTCTTTCTTTTTATTTATTTATTTTTTGGTTGATAGTTTCCATTTATTTTATCTTTGAGTATTTTTCTTTTCAGTTTTTGTGAATGTAATGTTTGGCTTTGATTTGTGGTTGCCCTGTTTTTTAAGTATTTTAACACCTTCCTATATCTCCTTACTTTAGCCTGATAATCATATAGGCTCAAACACATCATTAAGATAAAAAAAAGAATCTATTTTTTCTTACTTCCCTTACACACATTGCATGATTTTGATGTCTTTTTTTTTTTTTTTAACATCTTCATGTTTGGATTTGTATGCTGGCTTATTTAAGTGATTGCTTTCCAATTGTGGTTTCATCCATTCCTCTATCCTGGTTCTTACTTTTTTTTTTTTTTTTAATTTAGAGAAGCTCTTTTAGTATTTCTTTTAGAATGGGTTTCGTCTTGCTGTACTCTTTTAGCTTTTGTTTGTTGGAGAAATTCTTTATTTCGCCTTCTATTTTAAATGATATTCTTGCTGGACAGAGTATTCTAGGTTGCAGATTTTGTCTTTTCAGCACTTTAAATATATCTTGCCACTCCTTCTGGCCTGTAGTGTTTCTGTAGAGAAATCAGCTGATAGCCTTATTGGGGTTCCCTTGTAATTAACACTTTGCCTTTCTCTTGCTGCCTTTAGAATCCTCTCTTTATCTTTAACTTTTACTGCTTTTATTATAATATGTCTTGGTGTGGGCCTGTTTGGGTTCAACTTGTTTGGGGCCCTCTGTGCTTCCTGTATCTTGAAATCAGTATTCTTTAGATTTGGGAATTTTCCAGTGATAATTTCTTCAAATATATTTTCAATCTTTTTTTTCTTTTTCTTCTCCTTCTGGAATTCCTATTATGCATAGATTGGCCTGCTTTATATCATCCCATAGGTCTCTCATACTGCTTTCATGTTTTTTTCATTTGATTTTGTGTCTGCTGTCCTGTTTGGGTGATTTCCATTATTCTATTTCCACATCACTAATTCGTTACTCTACATTATTCATTCTGGTCTTTATTGCCTTTAGTTCAGTTTGTACCACTGCAAATGAGTTTTCTAGTTTATCTTGGCTCCTCCTTATATTTTCTAGCTCCTTTCTGAGGGGATTTGCATTACTGTTCATATCCTCTCTTAATTCCTTCAATATTTTCACTATCTCCCTTTTGAACTCACAGTCTGTCAGTCTGCAAAGGTCTGTTTCATTGTACTGCTTTAGGTGAATTCTCCTGTTGCTTTTACTGGGAATGGTTTCTGAGCTTCATCATCACGCTTGTGTTTTTCTTTTTCTGAGAATTTGGGGAAGCCAAACAGGTAGTTTGGCACAGTACAGGGTGGTCTGGCAGGGCTGGCTCTGTGAGGGTGGGGTGTGGGTACCAGGAGTGGGTGAAGGTGCCCGCAGGCCAGATCCATGCAGGCTGGGCGCAGGTGCTGGGAGCAGGCAAGGGTGCTGGCAGGGCTGGATCTGTGTGGGTGGGGCTGGATCTGCCTGGGCAGGGTGCAGGCACGAGGAGTGTGCAAGGGTTCCAGCAGGGCCAGATCCGTGCACACGGCCGGATCTGCATGGTGGGGTGCAGGCACCAGGAAGGGGCGCTCAGCTCTCTGTGATCCAGTCGGCAAGCATGCACACTGGGGCTCAAGGAGTTTTCTATGGCAGCCTGCCCCTCCTCCTCTCCCCTTCCCAACAGTGGCACCTTGCCTCTCCTGCAGGTCCAGACCTTCTCCCGGGGTCCCTCTGCCATGGCTTTCCACTCCCCAGCCCTTAGCATACCATTCCCCCACCAGCAGCATACTGCTCCCTAGTCCCTTAGGTTGACTCCACACCACCAACCCCAGCCCACTCCCCGGGACTGACCTCCAGAGCCTAAGTCTCAGCACCCAGCCCCCACCAAGCATCTCGGCCTGTGGTGTCTGTGCCGGTGGTTCAGATGGTCTGTGCGTCTCTCACTCTGCTTTCTGGATCTCAGACCTGCTGCCGTGCTTTTCTCAGCTTCTTGGAGTTCCCTCCGATTCCGCCGATCTTTCTGTTGGTTAGGTGGCTTCCCAGGGGGTAAGTTCCCTTTCTCCTTCACAACTCCCTCACAGGAATGTTAGACCCATCGTGACTCCTTTTCTATCTCTCTCTATTTTTCTTTCGTTCTACGCGGTTCTGTCAAGTGTTCTTTGCCCTTTTTAGAGGTTTAAGTTCTTCTGCCAGCATTCAGGTGCTATTCTGTGCGAATCATTTTGCATGTAGATGTGTTTTTTTGATGTTTGTGGGAGAGGGTGAGCATGTCCTCTTACTCTTCCACCATCTTGCCAGCCTTCCCCTTTTGTTTAATTTTTTGAGGATCCACCAAACTTTTGCACAGTAGCTGAATCATTTTACATTTTTACACACAGAGTATGAAGTTTTCAGTTTCTTCCAAACTTGCTGAAGCTTATTACATTAAAGAAAAAAAAATTCTAACCATCATAGTGGATGTGAAGTGGTCCTTCATTGTGGCTTTGATTTGTATTTCCTTAATGACAAATAAAGTTGAGCATCTTTTCATGGGCTTGTTGGCTCTTCGTATATCTTTGTTGGGGAAATGTGTGTTCAAGTCCTTTGCCCATTTAAAAAATTGGGCTGTTTGTTATTTTGTTGTTGAGTTGTAAGAGTTCTTTATATACTTTGGATACAAGTCCCTTGTACCTAGATTTGCAAATATTTTCTCCTGTTCTGTGAATTATCTTTTCAGTTGCTTGATGTTATTATTTGCAGCACAAACATCGTTAATTTCAATTAAATCCAGTTTATCTATTTTTTTTTTTGTCTTTTTTGTCTTTTTGTTGTTGTTGTTGTTGTTGTTGCTATTTCTTGGGCCGCTCCCACGGCATATGGAGGTTCCCAGGCTAGGGGTTGAATTGGAGCTGTAGCCACCGGCCTACGCCAGAGCCACAGCAACGCGGGATCCGAGCCGCGTCTGCAACCTACACCACTGCTCACGGCAACGCCGGATCGTTAACCCACTGAGCAAGGGCAGGGACCGAACCCACAACCTCATGGTTCCTAGTCGGATTCGTTAACCACTGCGCCACGATGGGAACTCCCAGTTTATCTATTTTTTATTGTTGTTTCTTGTGCTTTTGGTGTCATATCTTAGAATCCATTGTTAAATCTAAAATCATAAAGATATACCCCTGTGGTTTCTTCTAAGAGTTTCAAAATAGGTACTCAAACTATTGTGAATAGTGCTGCTATGAACATACAGCATATATATATATATATATATATATATATATGTATATATAAACACACATATATGTTTCCTTTGTTTCACCTGTTCCTGGATCTGCTTAGAACACATTTTTTTTCATCCTCAAAACTCCCTAAATTTTGTTCTGATGTAACAGTTCTCAAATCTAGCTTAAAGTTAGAATCTAATAATATTACATAAAATATAATAGTCTGACTCTACCTCCAGACCAATTAAGTTATACTCTTTATGGAGTTCCCATTGTGGCACATCAGAAATGAATCCGACTAGGGACCATGAGGTTTCATGTTCAATGCCTGGCCTTGCTCAGTGGGTAAAAGCTCTGGCATTTCCGTGAGCTGTGGTGTAGGTCAAAGATGCAGCTTGGATCTTGCATTGCTGTGGCTGTGGTGTAGGCCAGCAGCTGTAGCTCTCATTTGACCCCTAATCTGGGAATTTCCATACGCTGTGGGTGTGGCCCTAAAAAGCAAAACAAAAACAAAAACAAATTTATATTCTTTATGAGTGAAGCTTGGGCATCAGGATTTTAAAAAGTTTTCTAAATGCCCACCACCCACAGTATTTACTTACTTTTATTGTGTTTTATAAAACTTTTCATAGTTTTTTTTTTTTTCATGAGAATATAAATAAAGATAGTGTATTTTTTTCTGGATGAATTTATTTTTCTTTTTTGGCCACACCACAGCATATGGAAGTTCCTGGGCCAAGGATCAAATACAAGCCAGAGCTGCAACCTATGCCATAGCTGCAGCAATGCCAGATCCTTAATGTACTGTGCTGGGTTGGGCCAAGGATGGAACCCATGCCTCCACAGAGACAAGCTGGATCATTTACCCACTGTGCAACAGCAGGAACTCCAATTCTTTCTTTCTTTCTTTCTTTCTTTCTTTCTTTCTTTCTTTCTTTCTTTCTTTCTTTCTTTCTTTCTTTCTGGTCTTTTTGCCTTTTCTAGGGCCACTCCCTCGGCACATGGAGGTTCCCAGGCTAGGGGTCTAATCTGAGCTGTAGCTGCCAGCCTACACCACAGCCACAGCAAGACAGGATCCGAGCCGAGTGTGCAACCTACACCACAGCTCACGGCAATGCCAGATCCTTAACCTACTGAGTGAGGCCAGGGATTGAACCCACAACCTCATGGTTCCTAGTCAGATTCATTAACCACTGAGCCACGATAGGAACTTTGGAACTCCAATTCTTTTGAAGTGAATTTGTGATCTCTTTGCATATACTCTCTGCTTCTCACTGCCATCTTTGGAGTTTTAAATTACACAAATCTGTTTTTTTAAAAACTCCCTGCTGCCTATCTTTATCCCAAGTGGCATTTTCCCCTCTTCTAAATGCCTATTTTGTATTTAATATTTTTTATTTTTTTATTTTTTTATTTTTTTATTTTTAATTTTTTTTAATTAAACATTTTTTTTGTCTTTTTGCCTTTTCTTGAGCCACTCCCGCGGCATATGGAGGTTCCCAGGCTAGGGGTCTAATTAGAGCTGTAGCCGCCGGCCTACGCCACAGCCACAGCAATGTGGGATCCGAGCCGAGTCTGTGACCCACACCACAGCTCACGGCAACACCAGATCCTTAACCCACTGAGCAAGGCCAGGGATCGAACCTGAAACCTCATGGTTCCTAGTCGGATTCGTTAACCACTGCGCCACGACGGGAACTCCTTAATTTTTTTTTAATTTTTTTCCCACTGTACAGCAAGGGGATCAAGTTATCCTTACATATATACATTTTTTCCTCCACCCTTTGTTCTGCTGCAATATGTGTGTGTAGACATAGTTCTCAATGCTACTCAGCAGGTATCTTCAAGAATATAAATTTTCAGACATTCCTGTTGTGGCTCAGCAGTAACGAACCCAACCAGGGATCTTGAGGACGTGGGTTCAATCCCTGGCCCCGCTCAGTGGGTTAAGGTTTCAGTGTTGCCAGGAGCTGTGGTGTAGGTCACAGTGATGCTCAGATCCCTCATTGCTGTGGCTGTGGCATAGGCTGGCAGCTGTAGTTCCAACTGGACCCCTAGCCTGGGGAACTTCCATATGCTGTGGGTGCGGTACTAAAAAGCAAAAAAAAAATTATTTTTGACTTTCTTAAGCTCATTTCCTGACATAGTACACATAGTAATTCTGTTTCCTGATGTTGTTTCTGACTTCTTAGAACTGCTAAAAAACATTTCTAAGTTTTGTGCCTTGAACAAATTTGGCTGTAGAAGAGAACATAGGCAAAATACTCTTTGACATAAATAACACCAATATTTTTCTAGACCAGTTGCCAAAAGAAATAAAGCAAAAATAAACAAGTGACATCTACTTAAAAGTTTTTGCACAGCAAAGGAAGCCATGGACAAAATGAGAAAATAACCTACTGAATGGGAGAAAATATTTACAAATAATGTGACTGATAAGGGATTAATACTCTACATATCTAAACAGCTCATACACCTTAATATTAAACAAACCCAAAGAACCCAATTTAAAAATGGGAAGATAGACTGAAAAGATGTTTTCCAAAGATATACACAATGGCCAACAGGTAGATGAAAAGATGATCAACACTGCCAATCATCAGAAAAGGCAAATCAAAACCGCAGTGAGATACACCTCACACTTGTCAAAATGGCTATCATCAAAAAGTCTACAAATAGTAAATGCTGGTAAGGACATGTACATCTCACCCCAGTACATTGTTAGTGGTGTAAATTGGCATAGCCACCGGAAAACATTATGGAGGTTTCTCAAAAAATTAAGAAGAGAACCACCATGTGACCCAGAAATTCCAGTGCTGGGTATATATCTGAAGAAAATGAACACACTAACTGGAAATGATACCTGCACCCCAGTATTCATGGCAGCGTCATTTACAAGAGCCAAGATATGGAAGCAAACCGATGCCTGTCAACAGAGAAATGGATAAGGAAGATGTGATACACACACACACACACACACACACACCACCACCTACTTGGCATAAAAAAAGAATGAAATTCTGCCATTTGCAACAATGTGGATGGACTTGGAGGGTATTATGCCAGTGAAATAACTCAAACATGGAAAAGACAATTACTTGTCATCACTTATATGTAGCATCTAAAAAATAAAACAAATGTTGTCTAACAAAACAGAAACAGACTTTACAGATAGAGAGAACTAGTGGTTACCAGTAGGAAGAGGGAAGGGGGAGGGGGAGATAGGCTCTACAATTAAGAGATACAAACTATTGCGTATAAAGTGAATGAACAACAAGGATATACTGTACAACACAGGGAAATATAGTCTTTTTTTGGGAATAACTTTAAATGGAATATAATCTCTAAAAATATTGAATCACTATGTTGTACACCTGAAACCAAGATAATATTGTAAATCAACTGTTCTTCAATTTAAAAAAAAAAATTCTGATAATTTGTTTCCACTGTCTTAACCCACAGAGGACATTTCTATTTTACCTCTTTGGAACACCAAGGAAGATTTTTTTTTTAGCTGTCTACTGGCTTAAGTACAGAAAGGAAAAGATAAGATTTTCTCTCACTTTATTATGTTTGTACAGAGTTTCAGAAAATAGGAAGAAATAAGAAAGGAGCTGGAACCAGAGATATAAAGAGTTTTCCCTGTTTGTTCCTGGTTCCCTAGCTGAGACTGATGCTCCCACAGGTTTGGCCTCAGGTGTTAGGAAGGCTTGGTGATTGAGGATTCCTGGAGATAAGGGGGGATACAGAAGATGGGGATGTACACATCTTGAGTCTCCTATGATTACTATTTGTGCAGTCTCATTTTATACTCATGGTATGATGTTGATAGCAATGATTTTTATATTTAAATATTTATTATTTGTCAGACTCTATGCTAAGTTTAATGCACATTAACTTCCATAATCGCCGGGATCACTTTAGGAATATTTATTCATTGTAAACATTCTAACTTTATTTATTTATTTATTTTTGCTTTTTAGGGCTGCACCTGAAGCATATGGAAGTTCCCAGGCCAGGGGGTCGAATTGGAGCTGCAGCTGCCAGCCTACACCACAGCCATAGCAACGCCAGATCTGAGCCTTTTCTGCGACCTACACAAGAGCTCATGGCAACACCAGATCCCTAACTTACTAAGTGGGGCCAGGGATCTAACCTACATCCTCAAGGATACTAGGAAAGTTCATTGCTGCTGAACCACAGTGGACACTCCCGTTCTGATTTTAGAAGTAATGGAAATGAAGCATGAGGATATTAAGTAATTTGTTCAAAGTGACATGGCTGAGTCTGCCTGGGGCTGGGGTTCAGACTATGCAGCCTGATTCTAGAACATAGGCTTTTAGGCATCGGATTCTCTAGACCTGGAGTGGGGAGGAGCAGCTATAATGATAAGCACATTTTTAGAAGTGCAAGAATTGAGAATAGAAAGAATAAATAATTTGCCTATGATAAATAGTAAAATTGGGACTCTAGCCCTTACCTGGTTTCAACCCTGCTACATGAAGCGACCTCTAGGTGCTCAAAATGAGACAAGCTTACAATTAAGAGCCAGAAATAATCTCGGAGATTATACCATTTCAAAGCACAGACCCTCATTTTACAAATAATCTATAATCACGAACATCTCTAACCTGAACCAATCAGATGTCAGTTCGACCTAGCACAGCAACGTTATATAGCAAAGGGGAGTTACTGTTTGAAATGTTACTTCTCTTTTAAAGAAGTCAAGATGAGGGATCCAATGCTTGATGGCAACGCAGCCCTTCATTGAAAATTCAAGGGCCTCATTGTTTCCCTGCAACAGGAAGACAACTTGGAAAGGATTCTCTAGACACTGAGCCCATTGTAGGAAGCTGTGCGACCCAAAGATTTTCATGAGCATGAACTTGCCCTTTGAGATCAAAGCCGATTGTCTTCTGAGAGGTGTCCAGTGGGCCATCCTCTGAAAAGTGACCCACTGTTCAGCACAGCTCTTTCCAGGATACTGAATTGGAGCCAGCTGGTGCCTGGAACGTACCTTGTATGTCACTTTCTGATCTCTGAAGGCCAACTGTATGTGATTAAGCCTAACAGACACAGAGCTTGTGTTAAGCCCAGGATGTCACTTGGTGAGTGAATAGCAATTGACTTGAAAATTGGGCAAATGGATTGAGTTTCTTCTCTCAGTCTCCCTCTTTCTCTCTTCTTTTTAATAGAGCAAGATTAAATTCAGGGGCCTAGTCATATCAATGCTTGCTATTTCTGAGAAGGATACTCTTGTGGCAATAGTACCTCAGAATACTAACTGGGCTTTGAGTAGGATGAGATTTTTACCCAGACACGTGTGACACCCAGTGAGGATGGAAGCAAATGGCACCAAGTGAAAGTGTGTTTTAATCTTTTGGCATTTCCTTTATAGTGACCGAATAAGGCAAAGGCATCTCTCTCTCTCTCTCTTTTTTTTTTTATGCTCTTGCTTTTTCTCAAAATTACTCTCACATTGGAATCACCTTGAAAATTTAAAAAAAAAAGAAAAAAGAAAACACTGATACCACTGATTCTACCCCACATATTTTAAGTTAATGGTAAAGTGTGAATTTACCCTTTAGGTTATCAACTTAATTTAATTGGTAAATCACACAGAGTCTTTACACTGCACTGAGAACAGGGATTTTTAAAGCCCCTGAAGCAATTCTAATGCACAGCACAGTCTGCAAACCACTGGGAACCATTTTTAAGCCCAATCACTCTGATGAGGCTCCAGCTGCAAGCATGTTTTACACTATGCTTGCAGAGTATAATAAACATCACAGTGCAAACTCTTACACCCTAGAACCCTGGGCTGCTTGGGGACAATCTTTGAAAAAGTTTGAATTTGTAAACTGATAATAGATATAATTCCATGGGCTCCATATGGTTCCTGTTATGCTGAGGGAACTATACACATTGCCTTGCCCCAGGATAAAAAGATAAAGAACAGATGTGGATAATTTTTATCATACTTGTAGTGAACAATAATAGAAAAAATAAGAAAGAAAAGGGGCAGTGAGAAAAGTAAAACACATGAATATAAAACTCAAATCCATCATTCTAGATTATATCTTTGTATATAAAAAATCCAATTGTGGAGTTCCTGTCATGGCTCAGTGGTTAAGGAATCTGACTAGCATCCATGAGGAAGTGGGTTTGATCCCTGCCCTTCCTCAGTGGGTTAAGGATCCGGCATTGCCATGAGCTGCGGTGTAGTTTGCAGACAAGGCTCGGATCTGGCGTTGCTGTGGCTCTGGAGGAGGCCGGTGGCTACAGCTCTGATTCGACCCTTAGCCTGGCAACCTCCATATGCCGCAGATGTGGCCCTAGAAAGCAGAAAAAAAAAATACAGAAAAAAGAAAAAGAAGTAAAAATCCAATTGTATAATAGATAAGAAATAACTGTGTCATACAATTCTCCATTTCTTAGGAAGGTGGTCTCCACAATGATGAGAAACAATATTAAAACTGGGGGATGTTAACAGAATACTCTTAAGTGATTGATGATGATGGTAACTGAAATTTATAAATAGTTTTCCATGCAGCCTTAAAAATTTAAAAAAAGATTTTCTGATATTCATAAAATGAGTTGGGGAAAGTGTCCTCTTTCTATGGGCTGCAATAATTTCTGTATTATTAGAATATTTGTTCCTTGAATACTTAGCTAATTTTACCATTTTATGAAACCATTTAATTCTAGATTTTCTTTTTTTTTTTTTTTTTTGTCTTTTAAGGCCTGCACCTGTGGCATATGGAAGGTCCCAGGCTAGGCGTGAAATTGGAGCTGTAGCTGCCGGCTTACACCACAGTCACAGCAACGCAGGATCTGAGCCATGTCTTAGACCTAAACCACAGCTCATGGCAATGCCGGATCCTTAACCCACTGAGCCAGGCCAGGGATCGAGCACGCAATCTCATGGCTCCTAGTCGAATTCGTTTCTGCCGCACCATGATGGAAACTCCAAATCTTAGAGATTTTTGAAGGAAGATTTTTAATATTGATTCAATTCTTTAAAATTTATTCTAAGTTTATTTTTCTGGAAATTTCTTTTCATTTAAATATTCGAATCTACGGGTCTAAAGTTGTTCTAATAACTATTACTTTTTAAAAGACTTGTTTTTTCTATTAGAGAAGTGCACAGGAAATTGAGTAGAAGGTAAAGATTTTCTCCACACCCCCTCCACACATGAGTAGCCTCCTCTCTTATCACCATCCTGCACCGCCCGCAACCCCCAGTGATACATTTGTTGCACTTGATGAACCTACATTGACAGATCATTTACATTACATTAGGGTTGACTTTTGGTGTTGTCTTCTGTGGTCAAGACTATAGTGACTCTGGTCTGTGGGCTGGAAAAAAGTATAAATGACATGCATCCACCGTTATAGTATCCTACGGACTATTTACACTGTCCTAAAATTCTTCTGTACCTCACCTATCCATTCATCCCTCCCCCTGACCCTGGTAACCACTGGTCATTTTACTGTCTCCATAGTTTTACTTCCTCCAAAATGCCATTTGGATGGGACCATAAGTATGTAGCCTTTTCAGACTGGCTTCTTTCACTTAGTAATAGGCATACCTTTTCCTCGTGTCTTTTCATAGGTGATAGCTCATTTCTTTTTAGCTCTGAATAATATTCCATCATCTAGATGTATCATTTTTAATTATTCACCTACTGAAGAATATCTTGGTTGCTTTCAAGTTTTTAATCATGATTAAAGCTGCTAAAACAACCATGTGTAGGTTTTTG